>NW_027272497.1:0-397500 GCF_040938485.1 Diadema antillarum | reverse complement strand
AATCTTAAAAAAATTGGGCCCTTATTGTACATTTTCATCTTCTACTTGAGAATGCCTGGTCAAATTTTGGTAGAGCTGTGAATAATTTAGATTAGTGACTGCGTGAAAGGTGAACTTGCGATACTCAGGTGAGCGCTAGACCCGCGGGTCTCTTGTTACTCATACTATTATTTCATTTTGAAATGCATAGGTCCATAGAAATGTGAATATTCTTGCAATTTTCATGGTATGAAGTCTTAACTATTGTTTGTAGTTGTCTAGAATTCTAAGACTAGATTGGCTTCCCCTGACCCTCGTATAAGACTGCACCAGACATCCGGGAAGACAATTGCTCATTTAATTTTGATGATGATTGGGAGTGTAAAGAGATAGGAGATGAAAGACCAAAGAAAAAAAGAATCCCAGGCCAAAGATTAAACAGTGCTGCAATATTCAGAGCTTTAGGACGGCTTCATCGTGAGATCCTGTGTTGCGGTCACGGCGCATAGTTGTGCACAGCACACCACAAATGCTGCATTCGGTTTGGTTTTTCTTTTCTTCAGATTTTTTTTTTTTTTATCATGGGTGTTACTTAGTGTCATCTCATGTATTGTGGAATCCACTCTCACACAACGCTCTAGTATTGAGAACAACCACAAAATTGAAAGAGATTTTTTTTCCTGTTGTTGTTTTGCTTTCTGATGTTTTCTTCTTTTGACTTTTATATTATCAATAGTTTTTGTCTGTTTATTTTTTCATTTACTTATTCATTTATCTATTTGTCTATTTTTTATTTGTTTCCTATATTGATATACATACATATATATCCAAAATGATTTTATTTTTTACCCTTTTCACTACCAGAAGAGCCAGAAACTTTCCAGTGTTTTGGCAGGAAATGCACATGCATGTTAAAAGACAAAAATATATAAGTTTTTTTTTTTTGTTAAGTAGTGTGCATGTAGCGTGCTACTTGCCCAGGGTTGTCTTTGAATGTTCACCTGGCAGGCAGGAGATTCCTGTGTCCAGGGCTAATCTAGCATTACCAAAAACTGGAATAAAACTGGCAAGTTGGGGGTGAGCATGAAAGAAACAAAACAGATAAAACTGCAAAGTTTTGAAAAACTCTTCGCTGAGGAGGGTTTTTTAATTCTGTTTGTTGTGTGTGTGTGTGTGTGTGTGTGTGTTTGTATTTTCTTTTTGCATGTGTGTTTTTTTACTCACATGTAGTAGTTGCCTAGCAACTTCGGATGAACACTGGAATGTGGCCAAAAAAAGAGGGGTTTTTTTGGTCACTGTGGTGATACCCTCAACAAGCATTTGCTATGCCTTCCCATGGAATGGAGATTGGATGCTTCATCTCTTAATTGATTTTTGAAAGTGCGACGAGTTAATCCATCCAGTTAGTGAAATGAAACATCCAGTAATCAGTTTGCAGAGTTCCTAAATTAGCAGACAGAGTATAATGAAACAGTCTAGCCAGATAAGGCAGTGCTGATCTCGGTTAGTGCTCACCTACGACTTATGAGCAGAAACGGGGTCCACCAACAAAAAAAGGTGAGTTTCCCTCAGAATCCGTCAGCAGAAATGCATCCTGACATTAGCGGTGTTTAGGAACGACTTGAGCTACGGGGATTGGGTTCGTGGGGCGCGCCAGCTTTAATTATGCCAGCCCCTTCAAGCAGTCCGAGGGTAGAGGGCGAGCTGATTGCAGCAACCCACAAGAAATCCAAGAATGCTAAGGGGAGAAGAGAGGGGAAGAGAGAAAGCCTGAGAGGTGGATGGGAGAATGAGCAGGGATATTCAGGGGTTGATTCACCGAAACTGTTTAAATCTATCTGTCTGTCGTTCAGTCCGACCTCAAGAGACTGATCGTGGATTATTTGTTCGTCCGTTTTCGTCAGACTCTGAACATTGATGGCAGGGTTAATTGAAAATCAACAGCTCCCATTCAAGAGGGATTTCTGATACCTTTTCTCTCTCCCTCTCTGCTTCTTTTTATATCTTTCTCTCTTTCATTCTCCCTATCTCCCTTTGGTCAGCTGGCCAATATTATGAATACTATCCCGCAGGTGTACCTGTAATTGTACTGTCTATCAGTGTGAAAGATATATTGCAAGAGTGGCATTGTCTGTTTTACTGGTGATATTAAAGTGTTGTAGAGCAGATAAGTTTCACAGGTGAGAGATAAAAAGAAGAGAAAAGGAAGGGAGGGAGAGAAAGAGAGATGGAGAAGGGGAGAGAAATATATAAAATTTACTGTAGTACACTGGTTTCAAGAGAGGGGGAGAGAAGAGGAAAGTGTAGTATATGTTTGCCATCCTCTGGAGAGAAAAGAGAGACAAGATGAAAATATTGTTATGTGTTTGGATAGATTTCTATCATTGTTTTGAAGACATTTTTTTACTTGTACTTTCATGTCTCTTGCATTCCTTAGATGCTATAGTAGCCTTAGGTCGTGTACTTTTCTTATCACATGCTGGTTACAAATTTCAAAATATCAAGCTAAGTGACAAAGCAGAATACAAACATTACAAAGTACAGTACAGTTTACTGTTACTTCAGTGTTCTTGTTGTGTATTAAAAGGATCTAGATCATTTTTTTGTTAATGATATCATTTGCCTATGAATGCCAGGAGTATTTTGTTTGTATAAATGTTTGAAATCACAGAGTATTTTTATTGCTCAGTTTTTAAAGTTTGCTGCAACTCATGCTAAACCTGTAATACACTTGTATTCCTTGTAACAAGCTCGAGGTGAATTCGTTATAACTTGTGTTCTTCAAGTTAATCAAATGCTTGAAGGTGGTTAGTTATTACAAGTTCCAAGAGGTCATATCAAGCCTGTTAGGAGTGATGTGAGTGTACCCCAGTATTACAAGTTTAGAAGGAGTTGCAAAGAGTTTCAGAAATTTAGGACTTACTCACAACTTCAAGCAGAGTTGTGCCGATTCACGCCCAGCAATGTCGGGTTGTTGTTAGTTATCTCGAGTTAAATGAAGAGCTTTGCCCAAGTTATCACGAGCGCCTCCTTTAGGCAACTCACCTTGAATTGTCATGACTTGCGACCACAATTCGGCTAATTTGAAAGGAATTTTTCACGCTAGTGCATGCAAGTTCTGGGCTCCATTTTATCAAAAGATGTAATCGATTATAAATTTCCTTACCACACAGGCTGCCACAGACTTATGATGGAAATCATCTATATAATCAATTATAACTCTTCGTAAAACAGGGCCCTGGTGAGTTAAAGCTTGCACTAGCTCGCCATCACTCGAGACTACAACTCCGATAAGTGGGAACATAGCTTTACACATAATCTCAAACTGATGCAAGGTTGTAGTCTGAATGAAGAAATGAAGTCTATACGTCCTTTTTCCTACAGGTATTATTATTACGTCCACCAATGAAGGAGGTTATGTTTTAGTCTGCGTGCAAAATATCTCAAAAAGTTGTAAATGGATCAGATGAAAATTGCAGGAACAGTTGATAATGACACAAAGAACCGATGATTGAAATTTGATAGTGATGTGGGAGTTTTTATGAATATATCACAGATTTTTTATCTTTTGGCAGATAAGGTCAATGAACTTAGGAGTTCAGATAAGGTCAATGAACTTAGGAGTTCAGATAAGGTCAATGAACTTAGGAGTTCAAGCTGTGTGTATTTGAGGTTTGCATATGCGCACTAAAGCGGTAGCTCTGCTCAGGTGAAGCTCTGTGCAACTGAAACCTGAGGATGTAAACAAAAGGCTTCTATACAACACATATTGGGAAATTGGGTGATTTTCATCATGAGTATATGGCTTGACATCACAGACGTTTTTGTGGTGCAAATGAGCTGCTTGGTGGAGGTCTGCATTCTCAGAGTGCGGTCCCAGTTATCATAATTTTGTTGTTTGGAGTGTGTAGAGTAATGAATCAAACCATACATTGCGACAGGTTAGTTTTCATTCTATTCTCTCTCTCTTTTTTTCATTTTTTTGTCTTTGAAGGCATTTTCTTTGTGAAATGTGATTTTTAGAAATTCTTTCTGTGTATAGTGTCGAGTTGTTTTCAAACAGCTGCAGCCATCTGACCCCAAATGGCACAAGTGTAAAAAGGGAATAGAGGACGAGTTTGTGCTACTCAGTGATAGCTCTACGGAGAGCACAGCTAGCGTCGTAAGAATGAACGAATGCGCAAGCGAGAGTTAGAGCGCATTTGACAAATTTAGCCATCTCATCAGCCCAATTCTTCGCCGGTACAAGAAGCGACGTTGTCCGGGGTCGGAGAGGAATTTGAAAAGTCGCCTGCGATCCTCTTCATTGTGATGCACAGGGGAGGGATCGACCTGGCTAGCTTATTCCTCCCCTAATTTACGTAATTTCCTAGGGCATTTTCCAATTTGCAGGTACCCCTCACCCCCCCCCCCCCCCCCACCCCACCCCACCCCACCAACCTACATTCAGTGTAACTCTCAAATGGATTGCGAAATCAATGTAACCATAGATTCCGAGTTGTACCCATCGGCTTCCCATTACACAAGACAAGGGAAGGCAAAATGAGGCGGATTCCGGAAATAGAAAGAGCAGAGATAGCATCCCAGTGTGGGGGATGGGGGAATTGGGGGGGGGGGGGGGGGAGGAGGGGGAGGAGGTGTTGCCAAGAATTCCATCATCAGTCGGATGAGACACCGTCTCGCTGTCAGAATATCCTCCACGACGTCTCGCTCTTGTGGCATCTGCATTTTCACTCTCACTTCTGAAAGTGTTGCTGAAGGGGGATGCATGCCTGTACATCCTCTTTACAAAAGGGCAGCGGAAAAGAAAATTACACTCACAAAGCTGAGAAGCCTCAGGCTCTACATTCAAGACAGACTCAGAGAGAACTTATGAAAATGAAGACAAAACAATGTTTTCTTCTGTGTCAGTATACTCCTTTCTTAACTCCATTCATATCCTTGAAGGATTGAAGGGTTTTTTTCAATGTAATATGTACTTCTACATGTAACTGACATCCGTATTTATGCTTAAATGAATATTCAGTTGAATGTTAAGCACATGTAATGGTAACTTAAAACCCAGGCATACTACTGAGTGTTTGTCTGCGTTTGTTTCTTGTGTTTGTTTTGTTTTGGTTTTTTTTTGCCTAGATGATCCGTAACTCCACTTGAGGCCCTTGTACTTTTGAATACCACAATGCTATTTACAAAGTTGGCATCCCAGTTTCTGTTTGACAGTCCGAAGCATTATCTTCTCTCCCATAGTACTTCCACAATGCAATAGCTCATTTCAGACTAGTGCTGTTACTGGTTTGTTGATTTGTAATGTCTAACTACCATTATGTTTATTCATTTTCTATGATACCACACATTCCCTTGTCACTTTGCATAAAATGTTTAATGTATTTTTTAATACCCTCTTGTGTTTGTTCTTACCATTTCAGTACCTGTGCGTCTCACATTGTTTTCTTGTATTTTCTTGACAAAGAAAGTTACATGTGCCTGTCAAGTGGGCCTCTTGACAACAGCTTTGCCATGTCATCATCACTGAGCGGACCATCCAACTGTATTTTATACTGTCATCAAAGAATCATTATTTGCTGTACTGTATAAGCTGTTATTTTTGTGAGGGTTTAATTTTCATGAATTTGTGAATCACATTCACATGGGGTCGCATTTTAACAACACGTGACAATGTCTCCATGCACTAGGGTAATAGTGCATTCACGTTTAGTGTCAGCATCAATTCGCAATTTCAACATCTTGCAAAAATGTCTATGACCTCCTCATTCGCGCAAATATCTGTACGCGAAAATAACAGCATATACCCGATATATTTGTTCATTTCTTTCACATGAAAATTTACCACCATGCCAACCCATATCTTCCACCTTCTCTCCACTGTACAGATTAATATACTCAGGAAGTCCCAAAGGCTCGCTATCCAACCGACAAGGGGTGGAACTAACGTTTGGCACCAGGACGGGCACACGGAGCGGCATCGAGGCTCACCTCTTCCGCGTCGACACCCGGAGAGACCTGGCTGCGTGGACGCGGCAGCTCGTCCAAGGCGCGCACAATGCGGCTGTACTCGTAAAAGAGGTCACATGTCGTAAGTCCATCCGTGTTCCATTTCTTCTTCCACAACTTTTTTTTTTACAAGTCAGATGTGCTAAACATATTAAGCTATTTCTGTAGTTAAATTTTCTGCATATCACTCTGTGTGTTTTATTTATTTGTTGGTTTATGTCATATTGTCTTTGGGTCTGTCTTCTTTTGTTATTGTTCTTGACAAATTTTGTGAATGGAACAGTTAACAATCTGACAGTAATTAGTGTTTTAAACAAGATGGATGTAACGAAATGTGACAACATGCGATGAAGTACCAAACCTACATGCCTACTTCTGAGATGTGTGGAAAAGTTTTCCAATCATAGTTTTACCAATTTTTGTCAATGTATGTGACATTTGTTTTATGGAAAAAAAAAGGAAGCATTCCTGGAAGATGAAGTTGTGATAACAAAGTTTAAGCTGCTTAAGCTAGGGGATAGATGCCATAATTTGATCTTACGCTACTAGTATGTAAGTATCCCATTAAAATCATTATTATTATCATAATAAAAGTAGCATAGTAGTTGGCGTCATGGTTGTCCTAGTATTAGTATTAGTAGTAGTAGTAGTAGTAGCAGTTTACTATTTAGTAGTATCATTAGCAAGAGAAGCAGTACAAATATTATTGTACTCATATTAGCAGGTAACCTATATATCCGTAGTATATTGCTTCAGTATTATCTTGAACCTTATAGCCCAGATATGACAGATAGAACTTCATTGTGCTAATAAGATCTGCTTTGCCTCTACCCTCTGTCACGTCAGCGGCTGCGTGGAACGGCCGGGAGACGCGGCTGCGCATCCACTACGAGAACGGCTTCACGCTGAGCGTGCCGACGGCGGACGGCCAGATGGACAGCTCGAATCAACTCAACATGCTGTGGTCGTACCCCTTCGAGAAGCTGCGGTACTCCTCGGACGACAGCAAAAGGCTCCTCTGGCTGGATTTTGGGGCAGGGGAGGGGGAATTTGTGAGTATCTGGTTGAGACTACTGGGCAAGGGAGAGAGGAAAAGTGTATTATACATTGTTTACCCTTTTGATTTTCTCCTGTCAGACACTTTTAGCACATCAAGTCTGCGACACAAAAACCATATTTCTGAGGTTTAATACTCTATCTTATTAATTATAATGACTAGGCTTTTGCAAGCTAGAGTAAAATATCACTTTTCATTGAGTCCTCTTAAAACGTAGCTTTATAGCTGGTTCTAGAATTGTTGTTAATGGGAGTTGGGGATTGGGACTCCTAGACAGCCACAATGTAAGAGGGCAATACAAACAGCTATGTGTTAGCTCAGATAGACACAGTTTACAGTTATAGAGTGCTTTTAGGGGCAATAACATTAGTATTGCCCTGATTAAAAGCAGTCTATATTTTTGCATATATTGAATAAATTATGGTGAAATTTTACTTTATTGCAAATGTACCTACTGCAAAATGTCATGTTACACATCCAAGTAGCAATCGTCTGCACACTTACTGCTGTAGACATTTGCATTGCAGTTGCCTTGGACATTTGTCACCTTTCGTGCTTTGGAAAGCACTTACTATACATTTACATTTTTGCATTGCTACTGCCCAAAAGAGGGCAGTTTAGTACCATAGAGCAGTTTGAGTACTATTTGGCACTTAAGTACTATATTTAAACAATTGCAGGCAATTGTTCAATTAATGCCCCCAGTTTCAACCAATCAGAATTGAGGATTCATCAAATGAGGTATATAACACTGTTTATCATATCCATGTATTTGCTTTAAATTACCAAGCTCTCTGTCGTCTGAAGTGATGAAGTGACAAATTAATGGAATTGCCTCGTGCATTGACAATGAGTGAATACCTGAAAAAAAGAGAACCAAAAAAAAAAAGTTTAAAAGGTAAATGAATTCACATGGTCACACACACGGGCAATCCTTTTAATCTTCATTAATTTGTGTAATGTGTTTTTGGCCTGATGGCCAAATGAGGCTTGGCTGTTGGAAAGGTTTGTAGCGGGTACGAGCTTTGGCTCGACTGTATCAGTGATGGTTGTTCTCCCCTTTCCCACCTCCTCCCCCTCCCCCTACCCCGCCATTTTCTGTGACTCATTAGCTTGCATTACTGCAAGTTTTATTGCACAGCCTCTTTTGCAGGAAGCATAGAACACAGTGCCATTATGAGATTGTGCCATGCTAAAGGTGAAAGGGGCAGCATGCCTTTTATTGTGCAGTGTGCTCTCCTCAAATTATCCAGGCATGATGACTAATATTCAGGTCCCCCATTAGTATGTGACACATACATGTATGAAGTACGAAACCGAAAACAAAAGATAGCTAGTTTGATCTTCCTCATTTGTGCCATTGTATGAGAAGGGTAGGGATTCACCGAAACATGTGCATATCTGGCCATTTTTGTGGTTTAACATCAAAAGGATCGTTGCTATCTATTGTATACATGTATAACGCAGGTGTAGTTAAAACTTGTGACATGATTATTTCCATGTACTCAAATGTGTTACTTGTTTCCCTAAAAGCAGTAAAATGTTTCCAAATTTCTAATTACACAAAATGAAAATTCATTCGGGGGTGGGGGGGGGGGGGGTATTTCCCTTGTTCCATGCCCGTACAAAGACATCTTCAAATACAAAAATCCAAAGCATTATCATTCAGTTTCAGCATCTGACAACAGGCTCTACCATTGGGGCAGTAGGCCTATCATGCAGTTTGCTAGGTTACTGCATAGCTCATGTTAAAAAGCAGCAGTTTTTACAATTCTGCCATATTGTTGGGCAGCAAATGGATGGAAATTCTTGCTTTCTATGGATATGGGTGTTTGTGCACTGCATTTAAATTCAGGTGTATCAGGCTTCATGCAGCAATACATGTACTAAAATCATGATTGAGAAGACAATATGATCAATCCAAAAATGATGTTTTTTATTCAAGACATACATGAGTATGGCTAAAAGGTTGTTGAGTACATGTTTGAACAGGTACTGAGAAGGCATTGTTAGTTCTCTTGCAACATAGTGTCTTTTACTGTGGCAGATATTTTTGATCAAATTGCATCCTTACATGATTACATTTTTGAAAATTCTTCATTCTATAATCTACTCTATTTTTTTTTTTTTGCATTTCTCATCTTCTAGGAGCTGGATCTTCATGGCTGTCCCAAACCCATCGTCTTCATCATCCACACCTTTCTGAGTGCAAAGGTCACCAGAATGGGTCTGTTTGCCTGATGACGGGCCAGCTCTCTCTCATCAGGTCTGGTCGCCACGGTGATGGAGAATGGCAAACAAAGACAGAAACAAAGACAACAACAACAACAAAAAGCACTGTGGCCGTCCGTACATCTGAACTGTGTGTTTTTGTTTGTACATACCGTGTGCTCAGGAGAGGGAGTTAAGAGAGATGATGGTGGCAGTCAACAGTTTCTGAAGATGCTCTTCCCCCTAGTCATTCTGAGGAGATGAGCTTTGAGGAGCCACTAGCAGGATGATAACATCCTTATTTGTTTGTCTGTTTGATCTTTTGCTTGTTCAGCATTGCCAGCTGGGAGAGTGAAAGTATATTATCCTTGTTGGTTGTAGCCATGGAGGGACCCGGATTACTTTATACACTCCTCTCTACAGTGCCCAAGTATCGTACCACTTCATCCAGAGTGAGGAGCGACATTGGGAATGCTGTTCTTAGGAAAGCTCATTTATCCCAGGGAATATTTCTGTGCTGCATGCCATCCTCCCTGCCCGACATGCCAACACTCGTCCCTCCCATCGTTGTGCCGCATCACCGTGGTAACCACCCTCAACATCTCAAACCAAGCATCATCGCGATAGCGCTGGAACCAATCAACGTTTGCAATGAGTGGAACGTCAGCCCTGATGTTACTGTCTAGGTATCGGATTATAGTCTAAATGTCTAGGAGCTACAGAGATGTACAAGCAACTCAAATTGGCAGTCTCCGACCTGGTTATGTCTGCAAAACCTCAAACAGCATTACACATGACTGCAATCTAACCGAGAGCAATGCAGTGGTTTTCCTTTGCATGACTTTAGAGATAGGTCTCCATTTTTAAAGGGGCCCTTTCCCTCTTCAATAAACAATTTCAACTCAGTTTCATGAATAGTTTTCAAAATCAACAGTGACACTGTAATAGAACTTGTTGAAAGTTATATTGAATCTCCATTTCATGTGGCCCTCTGATTTCAGGCAGCTCATCAGAAATGATTCTCAAGGAAAAATCAAAAGGGCAACTCAGGGGGGTTTTATGTTTTGTTTTGCTTCTTTCTTTCTTTTTTTTCTTTCAAGCTCTATTCATCTTTGTCCCACTTGTTTCTTGTAGCTTATACATTTTTCCACATTACAAACAAGGTATTAAATGTAGCAAAGAACATCCAGTTGTGGTCATTATTTGTGGCTTTCTCAGAGCAAAAGTGAAGACCATGGCATGTTAGCATCGCAACAAAGTATGATATGTTTGATGAAAACAGTAATGGTCTTAGCGATCCATCCTTTAACAGAACTCACACAACTCTGCAAATGCTGTTTAATGTGCTTTTTCATTACCACCAGTTTTATGTATTCGCACTATGCATTAGGACCAGGAATAGAGGTATTTTTGCAATACTGTAAAAGTGGATACTTTTGTGTGAGTAATTTTTCATGCTTGGCTGGGCAAGATTAGTTTCACGTGTGATTGATTCCATGGAATCGAGAAATGAACTACTGGAACATATAGCAAGCAAAAATATTCACATGCTTCTTTTTTTTTTTCGCGCTGGTTTCTGGTTGCGTGAAATGCACAAAAATTTCCATTTTTACAGTAGCTGAGATGAATTGGTCTTGCTACAGAGTTTCCCATATTCCTTCTCGGGTAACGAGAAGGCATGGCAGATCACTGTCACTTCTGGGATTTGAACCCATGACCTTAAGATCTCTGCATCAGGTAGCCTATGAGTGTACCACCTAGCCACAAAACCTCTACTTAAATTCTTTAGCCTGCCGTGAGATCTTGCCCACACTGAGCATGACATGAATGTATGCTGACAAAGGTTCACACACACAAGAAAAGTTGCACAGATTGTGATTCTTTTTTTTTGATATCTTAATTTTCATTGCGTATGACTCACAAATTTATCAAGTGGTCTACAAGGGGAAAAAACTGAGCTTAATAATGGCAGGAAACATTTTAAAATGTTATCAAGTGTCACATGATTATTGCACAGTCTGAGATACTCATCAGGCATACATCTCAAAATAACTTGTAGTTCATATTGTTTTGTGGTTTATTGTGATTATTTCCCCCCGTCTCTGTTGAAATGAGTTAGCATGTATTTAGGGTAGGCCCTACCTGAATATCTGATCTAAACTGATCACTTTTCTGTGTATGTGTTACAGTACTGCTGAATATTACAATAGCAGTTAAACTTACACAAGCTTCATATTCAGAAAAAACAAAATGAAAAGAGAGCTCAGGACATGCTTTAATTTTGTTGACAGCTGGCACATTTTTTGTTCCTTCGAAATTGAAAAAAAAAAAAAAAAAAAAAAAAATATATATATATATATATGTGACCGTGCACCACAAAACGAACAAAAAGTCGCACACACTGATTTTGTGTGAGGACTGAAAATAGGTGAAATGGGTCAACCTAACCGATCTTGACTTTTTCATATTTCCGAAAAGAACAAGTCGTCTTCTACATTATGCTAAAATTTGGGATCATAAAACGGGCAGGAAAGTGTGCTTTTTAGCAGTTTATCTTGAACATTTTTCGGTAGAATAGTGTGATTAGGTGTGTTTTAAGAGTCCCCTTTTCATTTCTTAAAAACCTTGTACACACTCTTCACTTTCAACTCTAATAACTTTTGAAAGTATAATGCTACTGCTTTGAAAGTTAAGATCAATTATGAACAGAATGTGTTAATTAGGCACGCTCAATTTCAATTTAATCTGA
This sequence comes from Diadema antillarum, assembly GCF_040938485.1. Classification (NCBI taxonomy): domain Eukaryota; kingdom Metazoa; phylum Echinodermata; class Echinoidea; order Diadematoida; family Diadematidae; genus Diadema; species Diadema antillarum. The sequence continues at coordinate 385,492 of NW_027272497.1, read as the reverse complement.
TAATCCCTTCATTGTTGTTACTCTAGTGGTTTACATCCTGTTTTTTGTCCCATTCGTTGCACAACCAGCACGGCTTGGTAAAGATTTAGCGCTTGAGTAGACACTGCACTTCAGAGCCTCTTTTCTCAGTTCACACTTTTCCTGAGTGTGTGTTTTCTTTCCAATATTTAGATAGGTTAAGAGAGTCCATTTGATTTGAGTTATACATCATTTTAAAGCTTAAAGTCTGTCCTTTTAGATTATGCTCTTAACTAAAATTTCATGTCTGGCGACTTTCTGTGCGTTTTGTGATGCAGGGTCACATATATAAAGAATGGTATCACAGGCTCTTATGTGCTAATAGTCTGCATATTTCATTTGCATTTATGCATTTTCAATCTAGAATTACAAGCAAAACTAAAAAGGCCATCACTTTCTGAAGAGCTTCGTACACTGGAATTTCTTTGTATTGCAGCTGAAATGAACTAACTCGAGTGGGAAGTGTTTGCTGTGCCAGAGCAGTCGGCCATTATCAATGCCATAGGGCAGAGGGTGCGTTCGAGTGCTCTAAAGCGAACCAAAGCGAACTGAACTAAAGCATACCTTACTGAACTGAGCCAGATTTGGAACGTTCGAACGCTCTGTTGAGAAAGCGTACCTGATGAGTTATTTATAGAAGAGGTCAAGTCACACATTTTGTAGCAAGAGGGTCATTCACCTGGCGCGCTTGAACTACTTACAGCTGTCCAGAACAAAGAGAATGAACTCTTTGCATTATGGCGTATGTGCATGTTACGCGCAATTCCCACATGCGAACTTTTGGTACACTTTTGGTACCCTTTTGGAGCACATCGAGCAGTGGTCCACTTTTGGCTCGATACAGTACGGTACGTGGTACACTTTATTAGTGTTCGAACACTCCTCTGGCACTGGTATGGTATGGTACAGTTCGCTTGAGGAGAGCACTCAAATGCATGCAGAGATGATGATTGATGAATAATATTTGGCTAAAGTGAAGTGTGAGGAAATTGTAAAGTGTGTTCCACAGAGGGTTATCAGGCACGAAGGCATTTATAACCCTGAAAATAAGTTTGGACAACTGTGTTCTCACAAAGTAGTGAGAAAGATTGTGTTTTGTGCTTTATTACAGTAAAAGTGGATATTTTCCTGTGACTAATTTTTCACCCTCCGCGGGGTTAGAAGAGTTTCGTATGTTTTTTAATTCTGCAGAATCCAGACATCAACTATTGGAACATATGACAAGCAAAAACATTTGCGTGCTTTTGGTTTCTGGTTGCGCGAAAATTTCCACTTTTACAGTCTAGGTTTTTTTTCAGTGCATTTCACTTCATGGTCAATTTCAGAATGCGTGTATACGTGTCAAAGGAGAAGAAACAGGAAGAAGGAAGAAGAAAAAAGATGAAAAAGAAGCAGAAGAAGATGAAAAACACAGAGGAGCATTGGCTATGTTCAAGACCAGGTTGTGTGGGGATTCATGGGAGGCCCAATTGAATCGATCATCATTCGCTGCCCACCAGGGTACATTCAAAAACCACAAATAACACCTGTCAGTGAATACATGCATCGAAGCAGGTACTCATTGATAACGGTCGACTCCAGTTGAGATTCTTCAGCTGTGTGTTACTTACATACAGATCAGGGATAAAGCTGTATGCACTTTTTTTACGGGGATTCTCGAATATATCCAAGCTGGCCAGCCTTCTCACTCCATGGTATCCGTGTGCTACAAGTCTTTAATAGGGCTTAATGTATCAAATGAGGAGGAGGAGAAGGAGAAATAAGAGGAGGAGGAGGAGGAGGAGGAGGAGGAGGAAGAGGAGGAGGAGGAGGAAGAGGAAGAAGAGGTAGAGGAAGAGGAGGAGGAGGAGGAGGAGGAAGAGGAGGAGGAGGAAGAGGAGGAGGAGGAAGAGGTAGAGGAAGAGGAGGAGGAAGGGGAGGAGGAAGAGGTAGAGGAAGAGGAGGAGGAAGAGGAGGAAGAGGAGGAGGAGGAGGAAGAGGAGGAGGAAGAAGAGGAAGAGGAAGAGGAGGAGGAAGAAGAGGAGGAGGAGGAAGAGGAGGAGGAGGAAGAAGAGGAAGAGGAGGAGGAGGAAGAAGAGGAAGAGGAGGAAGAGGAGGAGGAGGAGGAAGAGGAGGAGGAAGAAGAGGAAGAGGAAGAGGAGGAGGAAGAAGAGGAGGAGGAGGAGGAGGAGGAAGAAGAGGAAGAGGAGGAAGAGGAGGAGGAGGAAGAAGAGGAAGAGGAGGAAGAGGAGGAGGAGAGGAAGAAGAGGAAGAGGAGGAAGAGGAGGAGGAGGAGGAAGAGGAGGAGGAAGAAGAGGAAGAGGAAGAGGAGGAGGAAGAAGAGGAGGAGGAGGAGGAGGAGGAGAAAGAAGAGGAAAAGGAGGAAGAGGAGGAGGAGGAGGAGGAAGAGGAGGAGGTGGAGGAGGGAGAGGAGGAAGAGGAGGAGGAGGAGGAGGAGAATTACTCCAATGTGTTTGTAAAGCTTGGTATATTACACCATCGGTAAAAGGATAGCAGCTGGTAGACATTAGTTTTACTCACATGATGCATTGCAGAAAGCTTAACAGGAATATTGTTACAAACTCAGCACCCATGTAGATAAGTATGCTAGTTTCCAAGAAAGTTGTAGAAATACAAAATTTCTTTGTCAGTGTACGATGTGGGCTCTTGCTGACTTGTTTAGAGATGTGTTCCTTGCTAGACTGCAAAAGCCGCTCCCTGCTCTGCAAATCTGCAATTTATCAAAACTATGTGCTGTCCATTCCCTGCCGCGTTTGGGAATCACTGCTTTGAATCACCATCCTCTGTCTCAGATTTAATACTACAAAGGCATGAAATATGCAACTGACGTAATTATGGTGATTTTTGTTTTGTATGAGAGTAGAGTAGCTGTGAAAGGTTTCAACACAAACCTCACTGGTGCTATTTTTAAGGAGTTTTGTGTTGACTTTTGCCAGTGTTGGTCACACTACAATAAAGATGTAACTGGAATTTGATATGACTTGGTAAAATCACATATTTGGGGAAAAGGAAAGAAAATATGTCATGTTGATATTGTTTTTCTGTAGTAAGAGAGTGAAAGAGATATAATGTTTTGGATTTGCTGTTATTGCCACTCGCTGTTGAACAGTGGTGTTACTGCTTGCACATATGATCTTATCACATGTTTCACTTAATTGAGCTGCTCGTTACCATGGTGATACAAATTGCAACTTTGGAAACAACTGGTATTTTACTTTGTGTATATATATGTACACATGTACATCATTCTTTCAGTGCAGACTCGACTTATTTTGCAAGTATTCAGTGATAAGGACCACAAATGCAGCACCCCTCTGTAAAATGTGTTGACATTATTAAAGCACAGATTGCCGATTCATGCAATGTTGCAAACGTTTTTAGACCTATTTCAGGGAGATTGTAAGTTTTTATGAAATTTGAAGGTGCACATTGTATCAGTCATTTGTTCTTTGAATTTAGTTTTGTTGCTGTGATGTATATAATGTTTCAGATTGTATCTTCATTTGTTCTTTTAAGCAATTACAGAGTCAGCTATTTTGATTTACTTAATGTATACAAGAATTGTATTAATCACTCGCTGCCAAGGAAAATTTGTAAATAAGACTAGAAAAGTTCTCGATCCAGTCTGCAACCCCTGACTTCAGAATGGTGGAACAAATTTTAACAATTTATTGGTGAATTTATGCTCTATGTGCTATTTATGTAATGTGTGCTCATGTGTCAAAGTAATACGATGTTTTTTCAGATGTTGCAGGAAATTTTTAGAGTGGACATACAGACAGCTTTTTTTTCCCCTTCACGATAGATGTAGCATTCTTTGTTTTGTGATCTTGCAGATTTTGCATCAATATCAGTTAGTGATATGGTGTAGTCCTAAATCATCTGTGCATCACACATTCAACATCAACTTACTTTAGCAGAGTTTATTTAGTTTTTAGTAGGCATAGCTGTAAAAGAAGGATTTTTTTTTTTTTGCCATTCAGGGAAGGGGAGAACATTTTCTGCAGGGATTATATTGGTGTATTCACTTTTGTGGTGCTGGATACATTACTGTGATGTAAAAAGGAGTATAATCTGGCTATTTCATTCAATATCAAACAATAACTTCACTAAAAGCAGATGAAGATGATGAGATGACTGTCACATACTGATAATAATCATTGCACCATTCACCAAATGACAAAATAAATGTCAGTTTAGATGGGGGAGAACAGAGTTGCCAACTGTTACTTTTTTAGCAGTACATTGTATTTTGTACTCTCTTTTCTTTTCTTTTTTTTTTGGCCAAAAATACTGCAGGTTTCATGGAAACTGTTGTTTTTTTCTGATATTATATTGCTATACATGTCTATTGCAGGAAAGGTAAAAATACTGTTTTCTCTACCAAAAATACTCCTTTTCAGCCCTCAGAATATTGCAGTAATTGTTGTTTACAAGGTTGGCATCCCTGGGAGAAGTGTAAAAATGTTTTACAAATTTCTTTGCAAGAATCCAATTTTTGGCATCTTATGTTTGCCAACAGAGACTCTGGCAATGACCGACGTTTGAGGGTGTATAAGAACTTGATTGGGGCTGTTGGTATACACTTGATTCAGTCTAGAAGTAAATATCGTTGCAGGGTGACAAGACCTCGTATCTGAAATTTTGGTGAAAATGACTTTCTTTGATTAATGGCCAGATGATCAGTTCAGTGATGTCCTGTCAAAATCCTAGTTTTCTTACCCCAAAAATGAAGCCACCATGGCATGTAAAACAAAAGGCTACCCCATTTGATATAGTGCTTTGGCTGCCATATTTTTTGCTGTCCTGAACATTTGACATTTTGTAGATACGAGGTCTTGTCGCCCCAGCGACGATATGTGTTTATCAGTTAATTTTTCCACAAAATAGGAGCAGCTGATTTACTGGAATTCTGTTATGAATGATGATTATGATTTTGAAGTCTTTTTGTTTGTTTATTTTTTTTTTTTTGGAGCTGCTATGCATGTATTAGTTTCAGAATATGGGCCAAACTTGTATGGGTACAGACATTTGCAGTGTTTTCCTGTAAAAATCTGCTAAAAGGAGGTTTAAATTGGTCTGCACTAACATATGTCCATCCATCCAGGCAGCACAGTGATATTTCCAAGCAAACACTAATCTGTTGTGTAATTGTTAATACAGTTTTTACAGCTGCTGCTTTCAATGCCATTTAAAGCGTGTTTAGACTTTCCACATTATTTACCCAGCACTGCCCAAATTCAATCTTCATTGTCCATGCCGTTGATTCGCAGTCACATTTTGTTTTTAAATTTGATTGTTTTTTTTCTTAATTTTTTTTCTAAATATCATCAGTTGAGAAGAGAAAGTTATTTTCCATGCTAAAATCTTTGTAGTTCTTTGTTTGGCTTTAAGAGCTGTTACATAAAGACCACTATGATATGTAAGAAGTGTCAGGAAAATCAATGACTTTTTTTTTTTCATTGTGCTTCAAGAATCTGGCTGTAAATCCATGTCTTTTTTTTTTATTGTATCATTGCATTATTTGCTTATTGCAGGACAGAATGCATTCATTGTTTGTTTGTTTTTTAATGTGTATGTGTGTTCGTGTGTGTGAGAGTTTCTTATCATCTCAGAAATTGTATTTTAAATGTGATTTTAAACCAAGACTAGGTTCGTTGAATAGCTTTACGTGGTTCATTTTCTCTGCCCTGAGATTGTGAGTGGAGAAGTTTCAGAAAATTTTATCCCGTAGAATTGGACAAAAGGGAGAATATGGTGGTGAAAAAAACCGTAAATACACAAAATTATGTGTGCTTGGTATTTTTGTAAGGAAGAATGTATTATGTTCATTATATTTTGATTTGGAATGACTGTAGTATTTGTTCATTTGTTCTTGCTGTCCCCCCCCCCCCCCATGTATATGTTCCCCATGAATGCCAGGTCCCAGTAAAAAGTTGTATTCTGAGTGGCCTGATGATACTGAATGACAAACACGGTAATCAGGTAATCATGGTAGACTTATCAAGTACTGGCATCCGTCCCATGAGGAAGTGTAGAAGACATCAACTGTAGGAATGCACAATAAAAGTGACAAGACAGGTGTTAATGTGATATATATATATATATATATATATATATATATATATATATATATATATATGCAGAGGAAGACTTGTAAGGTGGTTTTTTCTTTTTTTTTTTAGCAGTCATTTCAGAAAGGGTTCTTGTTCTTAAAGGTCCTGTTTACCTTTGGGATCCATGATTTAAAAGAATTTCAAGATATCACAAAACATCCTACCATATACATTTTTCACAATAAAGCCTAAAATACAAGGAGATATCAGTGTAGGTCTGTTGTATCACAAAACATCCTACCATATAAATTTTTTGCAATAAAGCCTAAAATATAAGGAGATGTCAGTATTTTTCTCAATAAACCATAACTGTAGACAGTTTAGTCTGGAAACATTTTTATCATAAGTATTGTTCACATTTTGTGTATTTAACAATACTTAACATCAATTATAAGGATTCAAATTTTTACATTGGTTGTTTCTATCCCTAACTCACACTTTAGAATTATTTTAAAGCACAAATGCTGGGTTTTTGTTTCATGTGCAAATGGTAAATTATGCCTTTAATATCCAAGTGAATAAACAACAGGCAGTGATATGACTTTGCAGCCTGTAGAAGGATTTCTAGCATAGATTTCATCCAGAAAAGTGAAGCTTATATCAAATGCTGGTGCTTTCTCACAATGATTCCTAGATCTCAGCCTCACATTAGTGCCATTCTCATTACAAACATTTCAACATTTGGGTTGCAATCAGGGTTGAGTCTTCTTGAATTAGCATTCTCACTGTTTTTTAAAAAAAGAAACTTTTTCGGTCACAGATATTTGAGAAGAGCTGACGTGCTCATGTATATGAATGGCATGCTTACAACGTGTCAATGGCAATTCAATATATATCATGTACACCACGACTGGTAAAAACAGCAAGGCACGACACATGCAGTGCATCATGGGATAACAAAATTGCAAATTTATACGCAGTCACCATTCTCACTGCTCAACTTCATGTATTTTTTCAAAAAATCACACTAATTTGTGCATTTCAGATTGTGACCCAAATCTCACAAAAAATGTGTTATTTCTGTTCTCACTGTAAAATTTTATTTTGAAAATGTGTCATTTTGAGTGCAATGAGAACAGCACTAGAGTTAGAAGCCTGTGTGGGCTGCAAACTAATCAAGTACACAGTGTTTCTTTTTTTAAAGTTACTTTGGATTGAAAGTGGAGCTTGCACTCTTTAAGCTTCTTAATTAGGTATTAATTTTAAAAAAATGATGAGATTGCCTCAGTTCTGCACTCAGGTTGATGTCAACAGTATTTTTACCATCGTGGGCAAAACCTATGGTATGTACGCAACATTTTTTTTTTTAAATCCTTGTGCATCGAGATCTTGATGCAATTTATACACTACACTGTACTTTAATGCCTCGGTGTACTTTTGATGTGAAACACAATTTTAAGAAAGTAAAAAACAATTGTACTGAGTGGTTATATGAATTCACAGCTGTTTTTGCATAAACGTTTGTCACACACTGTATTCTGATACCTGTCAACACTGAAATTGGAAAATAAAGATGAAAATTGGGAAAATCTGGATAAAATTTTACTGTAGGAATACTTTATTCTCTAGAAATTGATAGCAATTTGATTAGAGGATTTTCACATACACTGTATTCATCAATATCCATATGCAGATTTTGTGTCCAAATGGTCTCATTGCAAGTGATCAAGGCATTGCTGCTTAAATTTCAAAGCTTTTGATTTCAGAAAGCGTAAAAACAGTTTCTGAAATGAAAAACAGTTTTCATTGTTTATAGAATTGTAGTTCAGGCATTCCTAAGCAAATATGTCACGAGTACACGTTTAATAGATATGTGAAACTGGACATGCAATTTTTCATAGATGCATTTGATTTTACTCTTTTTTTTTTTTTCAAAGAATTATTGTATACAAAAGATGCTTTTAGTTGTTTGCTGATAGAATGATTTATTATAATTTGAGAGTGCAAAGGGGAAGATATGAAATCAACGTAAGGTATCAACAGCCTTGCATTAATAAAATTCTATTACAGAGCACTGACCAGTTGAATCTGTAGATTGTATCAAGAGGTCAGAAAGTCGAATAGAAGTCGGAAAGTCTGAGCCCATCGATAGTCAGATGATGTGCCAAGAATATCTTATTACGTTTCTGCTACCTTTTTGTACCATTATCACAGAATATAATGCGGTCCATTGCAATACCTTGTACATCTATTATGTGTTGATATTTTTGTATGAAAATCTGTGTGATAGTGCTGTTTGTATGTGTCATCTTTTGTCAATCTGAACATACAATTTATCTGTTTCCGGGTCGTATCTTGACGGTAATGGATGGAATGAGAAGTGTTGGTGATGATCCATTCACATCTTTTTGGACTTTTATGTGTACATGTAATTATCGCACCTGTACATCGTAATTTTCTCTCTTATTTCAGTGGAAATGAAATATATGCATGACTCATGAATATGAAATAAATCTTATACATTGTACCTGCACATGCAAAAAAAAGATGCTCTTTTCATGTGTCTTCATTTGTATGACTGCGGTTAAAACAATAAAGAAACAGAATAAGTAATTGTACAATATCAGCCATGCTGGTTAACATCTAATGGTAGAATGACATTCAAGACATCACACATTCAAAATATCACACGGAGTACAACTATTATGATGGTAAATTAATTATTTTATTTATAGATTGATTATCATCTTCTTATTAAATAGTTTCACTCAATATATACAAGAATTATTGCATTCATAACATTATTTCATAATCATGACATAAATGTACTGATTTTCATAGGTAAAATTTATACTGCTACATACACCATGCAGTGTGTTATTGTCAAACAAAAGCATCAATATAATCAAGAATCAGCAATGACGTTACTGCTTACTTTCAATTGACCTTGTGCTCAGTAGAGACATACATATGTACTATCTGCTTGGAGATGAAATCAATCACGTTTCACTGGTGGATTACAGATTTTGTATTGTATTTTTTTTTTATTTCTTAATTCCCTTGATACATGAATAGAACACATTAAACAGACCCCCCCCCCCCTCAAAAAAAAATAAATAAAATAACACAGAAATAGTCGCCACTGTGTAGCACCTTCTATACATACATTATGCATTGCATGTGCATTCAGGAGGATTTCCTTGGTATGAATAATACATGTATATATATGTATATATATGTATATATATATGTATATATATATATATATATATATATATATATATATATATATATATTATTATTATTATTATTATTATTATTATTATTATTATTATTATTATTATTATTATTATTATTATTATTAATAATTATTATTATTATTAATTATTATTATTCTGTTACTGCAAGTTGGCCCTATACACCCCATCTTGGAGAATGACTTAAACACATGTACAATTCATTAATAATCCATGATCCAAAAGAGATATAAGCTGAATAAAGAACCTAATTGTAGCGATACATAGAAAGTGAGCAAGAGGTAACAGAAGTACTAGTAGGCTGTATGACAGTGTCACAGCACAATTCATGACATTGCATTTCTTAGCATATGAAATGGTTTAGTGTAAAGATTCAGCATTTATGCACCGTTTGCATTAAATTGTTACCTGTTTTCATAAGAGAATAAATACATCAGTATGAAAATCTCGCTCGAGCGAAAGGATTTCCTGAAAGAAATTACATTTTGACATGGTCTCTTGATCATTGTTGGCCTTCCCTGTGCAGGCAAAATTATGCAGACTTTGAAGTTTACAGAAGGTTGTAATAAGGAATTACAGTACAGTAGACTCCTGTTATAATGAAGTCCTCGGGACCGGCAGTATTCTTTCGTTACGGTATATTGAAATTTCATTATAACCGAACAAATGAACAATAAAAAACATAGAGCCAATGATTTTGTGACCTGGATTCTTATTTCGTTATAACAGTGTTCGTTATAACGGGATTGCACTGTATAAGGTGTTACCAATCTGCTGATTCTCATTAAACAATGTAATGTAACATAGACCAAAAGGTGTAGATATGTGAGGCAAGGAATAAAGTGTGTGAAGAATTTCTCATTGTTTTCTTCCTAGTCGTTCGTATGATAGAATTTGCTGCTTGATTACTTTTCTTTTATCATTAAGAGGAGACCATTGTCTTTCTGAAGGTGATATTGGCATAGAACACATTACTAGCAAGTATGCACTTTGTGTAGGAGTCGTGGGTAAATGTTATATTTTGAATCATTTAGCAATAAAACAACACCTCTAGGACAATGGACAGAAACGCATTAAGTTAATTGAAATATAGATAACGTCAGCTGTTGCTAGACCCCTTACACGCATCCACCGAATGACAGTGGTACCCTCAGATGTATGAGAAATTGTAATGCAAAAACAGATAAATGCCATTTTTAAGGTTTTCTTAGTAAGGTCATCATCACTGATTAAACAGAGAAAATCAAATCCTTTCAGTGAGCCTGCACTCGTTACATGACAAACTAGAAATGTCGCTACACGGCGACTGGTATGCCTCCGCCATAATGCATGGTTCTCCTAATAGGTCTATAGTACGTACAATGTCTTGACAATGTGTGATAACAGTTTCACACAATTGGCAAAATATTAAAATGACAGGTTTGCCACAAATGTGCTGAATGTTCACTTTCCTAGAACTAGGTTCAATTGGATGAATGATTAAAACGTCAGAGTGCAGGTATTTGGGGAACTGATGATTTTTACTTGACTTTTGACCCTTTTATAAGTTTATGCATTGAGTAATTTTCAAGGTATTGAGAAAACGTATAATTTCAGTATCAAATGGTAAAATAGTATTATCTAAACCTAGCCTTTGACCTTTGACCTTTGACCTCACAGTTCCAAAGAGAATCACTGTTAGGTAGAACATGCATAGATATGTAAGTTTCATGATGATACCTTGAGTTACTTTCGAGATATGGAGGAAAAAGTGCAATTTAGCACTTTCACTTGACCTTTGACCTTTTGACCTTTGACCTTTTGGCAAGAAACTTCCCACAGAATATTTATTTGGTAATACATGCATACATCAAGTTTTAAAAGAAATAAGGAAAGTAGTTGAGGAGTTGACCTTGACCTTTGACCCATGACCCCCAACTTCCCTGGATAATCACTGCCCATCGGTACATGCATGTATACTAAGTTCCATGAAGATACCTTGAACCATTTGCGAGATATGGAGAAAAACAAAATTTGAACCTTTTTTCACAAAATAACCTGTGACCTTTGACCTTTGACCCCGTGACCCTAAAATCCAAACAAAGTATTATTCCCCCCCCCCCCCCCAGGATATACCCTCATACCAAGTTTGATGTAAAACCACCACACGGTTCTTGAGATATCGACAAAAACAAAACGGGACAGACGGACGGACGTACGTACGGACGGACGATCCGAAAACATAATGCCTCCGGCCACTTCGTTGGCGGAGGCATAAAAAAATTGAAGATATTATGAATCATCATCACATGATTGATATGTGATGCATCACCACAAAAAGCCACATAATGGCGTTTTCTTTTAAGATATGAATTCACCAGGTGCTCAGCTTTAAATCAATGTATTTTTGGCCCACTTCATTGCAAGAAAGTAACACGTAACACATAGTTTATAAGAGAATTGCGATTATTTTCTCTGTTTTTAGCAGCTACAGTTTCATAAATTTCGAGTTGATGAAAATGGATGCAGGCCTATTAGATGATCTTGTGTTTTGGCAGCAAAGATCCCACATTGTTTCTTCCACGGAGCTTCCTTGGTGGATGTCGCCAGTTTCTATGTACTATAGGACATTATTCCTCGACTGTACACAGAAAATAAACCAGTCCTGTAATGTATTCAGATTTTATGCTCGCTTTGTTCACAAAAGTTGCCAAAGCAACCACAAAGCTTGTCCGAGGCATGCTCGACCGAGCAACAACTAACTTCGGCTGTTGGCTGGAAAAGAAACTTCCATGAGTTATAGTAAATCAAAGAAACAGTCTATTGTTGCACGCCATATTGACCTCACCAGCAGCCCCCCTCCCTTCCCTAGTGTTGTTAGGTACCCATTCGGGGATCGAACTCGGGTTCTCCGATTGGAGTCGGGAGTCTTGTCCACAATGCAAAGTTTTGGAAGTCAAAAACAGATCCGATCACAGGGGCGGATCCAGGAACTCCGTAAAGAGGGGGCGCGTTTACAAAATTGAAGGGGGGGGGGGGGCGCACGCACTCCTCCCCCATTTTTTTTCTTTTTATTTCTTTTGTTTCAACAAAAAATAAAGGGGGGCGTGCGCCGCCGGTTGCGGTCCTCCCTGGATCCGCCCCTGGATCACAATTGAATTTTGAGTCTATGGACTTAAACTAAAAAGACAAAAAAATTGCATATTCGTCCAGAGTCGATGCTTAACGTATTTTGTTGTCTGCACTGACTGTCATGACAAAGGGGATGTTTTTTGGACTAGAATTCGCCCTTCATGCCTAGCTTGTCAACTCGACTACGCAGAACTCGCAGCTTGCTGTAAACTAGATCCCAGTCCATATAGCCCGTCTGTAGGTGGCGCTCTGATCCTTCCTCCATGGTGAAGCCCTTACGTCCGTGCAGCACTCGGAAGTTATTCATGACGAGGATATCACCTGCCCAAAGAGAGATGGTATGTGTGTTTTCATTTGTGTATGTGAGAAGCAGAGAGGCATACTAGCGCTATAATAATAACGCTGTCATAGGTTATGTATACTGGACGAGACGTCACGACTGATCAGTCGCCGACTCGGAAGAAAAAAAAATGGCTCGCGCTCTCACCACGACGGCGACTCCAGCGCAACGTCCAAGACTTCTCCACACAACGTGATAACTCATTCTCCGGAGGTCGCCGCGACGCGTCTTGGAGACGTCGCGACGTCTCCAAGGCGTATTCTCAGTTGTGGAGGCGTCTTCGCGACGTCTCCACATCGTAGCCGGTAGGCGGCCATGGGTTTCCGCAAAAGGTTCGTGCGGAGACGTTTGGGAGACGTCGCGGACAAAGTTAGTCTCCACAACTCGGCCGCGCCTAAGGAGACGTCGTGGAGACGTCTCCGCAACCAGAGAGACTGGAATCGCCACCAGGTCGCCACCCAGTCTCCAAGCAAGTAAGGTATCCATTTTATCAATATCATTCTGTTTACCTTTTTTGCTTACTGCCATTTAAGATGATTTCATGATACCAAGGTGCGTCGTGACTTGTTGGCACTCGCGATTCACGCTTCGCATTTCCTTCATTGCATCTGGACATTGCGCTCGGTGGGGGCATTGAGCGGATGGTGACCTGGGGATGCGGACCTATATGGTTGTAAACAATACCTGTCTCCCTGCCTTCTCAGCGCCCCTGGATGCATCGCCGCGGCAGCAGCGTTAACGTTTCGCTCGGGTGATCACGCCGCTCATATATATATATATATATATATATATATATATATATACATACAAAATACATTTTCTAAATCATATTTTGTTACTCGTTACAACAATAAATCTCACGTAAGATTTTTTTTTTTAAATTAGCTTCCGGGAATCCTCATAAGCAGTAAAATTCAGTGCAGAATTCTCATATTTCACATGTATTCATTCTCTTGTTTGTTTGTATAGTATCCAACAATTTGCACAGTCAGTTCTTGGTATGTTTGTGATTTATCTGTAGAATATGTAATATGGAATCAAACAAACAAACAAACATACATCTAATTCGCTAATCAGATATGTAACCTTAAACCATAGTATCATGACACTTTAATATAATGAAAAGTCGTTTGCAAGTTTGTTTCCTCTTCAATTTAAGTACATCAGCTGGGCACAGATGTCTACCGGCGTCAACAACTTTAGTGTTAACAATCACAGGCAAGCCCAACTACTTGTACAGACATATGTTTTATCTCTTGATGCCTACCTGGCTTCATCTTGTAGAGGAACATATTTTCCGGGTCGTACAGCAGGTCGATGAAGAGCTTCATAGCCTTGTAAAACTTTCCCACTTTCTCCACGGGCATGCGCAGTACGGACGTCCGCGAATGATTACTGTAGGAGATTTGTTCTAGTTCTCCCAGAGAATTAAGGCTGTTGTAAAAATAGATGGATAAACATATCAATACGTAGTGGAATATAGGACTGTAGATTACAATTATAGTCTTTATATTCCCCATATATTTGTATATCTACATGATAGGATATAAGACACCATTTCCCTTTCTCATAATAAATGACAGGACTTGAGTTTTCTTTTTTTTTCAGATCTCAACACTTTGTAGTAATAATTCTCCGTCACGAGCTTTCTCTAGTCCGGAAATTGGTCTTTACATTATTGTTTGTATAGAAGCTGTTAGTCTATGAAGGTGAATAATAACGAACCTTCGAGATTACGAACCCTATTTCGTGTTCGCATTAACAAACCTTCGGAATAACGAACCCTCGAAATAACAAACCGCGATTCATTTTCTGATAAGCGAACCTTCAGAATAACGAACCTTCGGAATAACGAACAGTAAGAAATTTTCCCCCTAATTTGTCACATGGCAATTTTTTGTTCGGCGATAGAGAGCACATACAAATATTCATTTGCTGAGTTTGTTGTGATTACTCTCTTTGGATTTCAAACGATGTTTGTTTTGTGTATGTGTGTGTGGGGGGGGGGGGAGGAGGGGAGGCTGTATACTTGTTATATTGACAAGTAACTATACACAGCACAGTTGCTGTAAAACTGTGCCGCTGTAGAGTCCCAATGACTCTTGGCAATCTCTTTTGTAAAAAAACAAATTAGGATGAATATATTCCTTATCTACACTAGTCTGCTGAAACTGTGGTCAAAAATCGAATTGTGAATAACATAGGGCCTAGTCAAATGACGATATTTCCACAAGCGCACCTATACGATGTAAAATGAAAATGATATTGAGTATAGGAATTTGGTGTAGATTGATGGGAAGAAATTCAATAGAGAGGAAAAATGTTACAAAATAATTGTTTTTTATCTAAGTTACATGTCTTGTTTTTGTTTGTTTTTGTTTTGCTTTTGTTTTTAGTTTTTTGCTTTTGTGTTTACCGGATAATCTTATTTCTGGCCAGTTGAAAGTATTTCCCGTGTTCTCTCAAACCATTCTGGTAGAACTCGACCTCCTGGGTGGAAAGAGCTTCAAATGCTTCCGGGTCCTTAGCCTTCAATCGAGTCGCTACGTTAAATCCGTCCACCAGAGTGCTGTCGCCTCCTACTCCTTTGAATTGCTTTATGCAGTGTAATAGCTCTATCTGTAGATGGTATAACACGTGGAATAAAGACGACATTTATGTGTATTTGTGGTAGGTAAGTGTAGCAAATACGATAGAGTATAGGAGTATGCTTATTTCGTATAGGAACATGAATCAATGCAGGGTCATAGGCCCATATTCAATTCGGCAATACGTGCATGTGATTTACAACACATTTATCACACAATTAAAAAACTTTTCAAAAAGTTTCTCTTTTTTTATAGTCACAATCTACTATTTGGAGGAAGAAACAAACAAGTCAATCAATGGGAAAGAGAGTAGCACACACACATACAATCTTTCTCTAAAAACGTTCTCTAATACTTGCTTGTCAATTTACTTCTCAGTATGCAAATATTCCAGCCGCATGCCATGAAATGAACTGAAATAAATAATCTCAAACAGTTCTGTAACGATTTAAATGCCCTTGAGTAAGTAGGCTTACATGGTAAACCTTAAGGATAATTGGTTTAATTGATGCCAAGAGAATCGAAAGCTAGCTGTCCTGTTTATGAGAGGAACGACGTGACAATTACCCCTGGCTGCTGAAGGTAGTAAGTGAGGTCAGTATGGAAGTAGAGATTACCGGCAGTGTAGTCAGGATTAGACGGATCGGTTGGCGCGTAGACTGACGATTCAAGTCTAACAGAATGAACAACAAAGAGATATGTACCTATGGATGAAAGCAAAACGAAAATAAAACAAGCAAACAAATAAAGCAACAGTAGTAGTTGTGGTGGTGGTGGTTTTATAGCAATGAATAACAATATAATGCTGTATGCCGCGAACGTTTCTAGTTGTATACACAGTTACATTCCATTATCATGCGTTTTGGTGTTTGCCATACCCGAAATTGCAATCTTTGAGGTAGCCCACGCGTCTTCCTATCTCCCGTAGCGTCCCCGTCCTCTGTGGCGCGTTCTCAATCAGGGCCAGCCCGAGAACTTTGACTTGCATCAACCAATCACACATCACCTTGTCCGACGTCATGATTGCGTCATAGTTAAACTTTTGCAGACGGGTTGGTATGGTGTCCGAGTTCCAGATCTCTTGCGGCATATCGATGAAGGGATCTACTTTAGTGTCGAGGAACTGATGGCACCAGAGCCAGGCGGCCGGGTAGATGCTCGCGTGGCCGTCGCTCCACCTTATACTGACCCGTGAACCGTTCCCATCGACGCTGGCGTCTTCGATCGCGACGTTGATGTCGAGATCCTGCAAATTTGTCTGTAAAACCATAAATGTACACATCAATGTGATGAGTGTGCATGGTACATCGAGAAGGTGTAAATGTCATTCTTGAGAGCGCATCAGGCGATTTTCTTTTCCCCTGCCAGACATTTCTTTGTTGAAATCAATTAGGCCAACTTGAGAAGAAAAACAATTATGCATTAAACATGGAGAATTGATATAAATGTGCTGGCAGGCATAGTTATGACGCAATTGACTTGACTGCAAATTTATGTCAGAGTAAGTAGGTCCTACTTCAAACAATCAATCACAAATTATTTTGTTGACTTTCCACCTTTTTTTTTATAGTGATGATAAAACCGTGATTGCATAAGATTCTCCTTTCTTTCTTTCAACGTTTTGATCGATCTGCTAAAATCGGGTGGAGACAAATGCTATACTTTGAGGGTGCCAGGTTTTTAAACTATTGATTTCTGAAAGGGTATATATTCTAGGCCCAAACGTTTCGATGTGGACTTAATGAATGCATGATTATTGTTGTTATTGTTATATTGCACACACCAGAAAAATTTGAGGAAAAATCGGAGGATATACGGTAAACGTTATCATTGCTGGATACTGAGGCTACAACTACTCGTGATGTGACAGAAGTGGAACGATAGAAACAGCACACAAAAGTTGTAATATTAAACATTTTATTACTTTTATCAGTTAAGTGGTACACTCTTAAAAAATCCGGGTCAGAACTGACCCTGAACCGGGTCCGTTGGGGTCACAACCCGTTCCGGGTCAAAAATGACTTGGAATTTGGTCATGAAGAACCGGAATGGGGTCACCCTGACCCAATTCATGCCTCTGAATGGGGTCATAATCAGACCCACTTCCTTGTCATTTCTGACCCGGAACAGGGTGTGACCCCAACGGACCCCTTTCCGGGTCAGTTTTGACCCGGATGTTTTAAGAGTGTATAGCACAAACGACGTAAACGTATAAATAAGCTGACTTTTTTTTTCAGCAATCGAAGATCGTACTCAAACATTATGATATCCTGTATTTCTGTTTCTTTCTCTCTCTCGGAAGTTACGAGTTGTGCCGAATAAAAGTGAATAATTATCTAATCCTTCTATTTTTATCACAATACAACGAGACTGTTCATTACTATTTGACACACTTTGCGTGTGTGTGTGTGTGTGTAGCTTTTTTTTTTTTTTTTTTTTTTGTCTGAACGACATTCCTATAAAAACCGTCTACGGAAGATGTTGCCAAACAAGTAATCCAGCCTGAATGCAAAGCCGCTTAGGCCTTAGCAGCTTTAATCCAGGCCATGGTTCTATAGAGTTACAATCATTCTATTTCATTTAATTTAAGTTTTATTTCATCGCTGTAGCCACTACAAACGTGTTCAGTCAGTGGCTGTTATCCTGCAAGTCCGTGCATATACAATAAAAATGCAGCACAATCACTTCAAAGTACAAGGTTATAAACATATATATATATATATATATATATATATATATATGTATATATGTATATATGTATGTATATATATATACATATATATATATATATATATATATATATATATACAATGGAGAAAAGAATATGTGCATCATGGAGAGAATACAAGCACAGACAAAAGACTACGAGGGAGGTGGACCACCTCCCTGATTTTAGTGTGCAACAGGTTTTTCACTCGTGTAGAATTCAGAAACGTTTGTCATTGCGATTCACAATACACACATTTCAATATAGTCTGGCTTCCAGACAATCTGCTAGTCCCGTTTTCCAACGACAAAAGGAGTAACAGGTTTAGCTGGACGGTCTTGCAGATGAGCCTTTGCCGTAGGCTTTGATAAATGCAGAGATTTCGTCGCATTTCGTAAAAGGAGTGCAGTTGGCAAAGGGTCTGGCAACCAGACTAAGTTCAAGGCAGACATTCACAATGATCAAATACGTTGGCGAGGTGGCAGATAGACCCCGGCAGCTCCAGAAAGTGGCAGAAAGTCCCACGCCGCGGGACTTTCTCCTCCAAAACCATAATGTGAACGCTCACTGGGACTTGTCCCCTCGTCCCCGCGAAGCAAGTGGGGTACTGGGACAAGATTTGGAGGGGAGAGTGACCTTGGGGCGCAATCGATAGCGTCCAGCTGTGGTCATCAAAGTGCGCATGCGCTATGCCTGAATTCAAGTGGCAGAGCTCGCTCCAAGCCCCCAAATGCCCCCACAGCTCGGGGACAGATGAGATCGAACGGTCAGTCCTAAAAAAGATAAGATCTCTTGTGGCTGTCCCCGCGTCGCGGGGACCACTAATGATACCAAAAGTGATACCAGGGAGGTGGGGCTACCTCCCTATAGGTGTACAAGTATTTTATCTATTTTCGAGATACTCTATTTGACAGTTCACCCCAAACATTGTATCTGCATATACCGCACCACCGGGCAATCATTGATTTACAGTTGCGATTGTAAGGAGATGACCAATATGATAGGCCTGGAGCTATACAGTATAGCTCCACGGTGTAATGAGCGAGACGTATCAAAAGGAACAATGTATACCGTTGTGCTATAAATACGGCGCAGGGCACTGGGCAGTTCCACTGAACATTACATATAACTATTGAGATGAACTGGAGATTATTAAGGATGACACTCCTCAAGATTCTATACCAATTTGCGAAGAAACTGCACTACCTCGTCGGCTGAAAAATATACAAAGTGGCAAAATCTTCTACAAGAAAAAGTCGAAAATTAGGCCTTACTATGTCAGACTTACATTAATCAGTTTGAATTCATATTTCACATGTTTGCAGATTTGGACAACATAACACTCGCACACATTAATATCAAGCGTACTGTGAAATGCGAAACGTAAAGAGATAATGATATATAAAAGACCAACATTGCAGTCTTTATGTACTTTGAAATTTCGCCTGCAGTTCTGCCAGATTGTGATGGAAATTGACTCCTACTAAAACGTGAACATAGGCCCCTTATCTTTTTTTTAAAAACATTGATTCTAATCTGTGGCTTTGTTTTGATTGACGACTGTTATAAATCAGACGTTAAGTAGTCACACTTGGAGGGTCGAGTCTTCAGCATGTTATATGCATGTTCGGGTTTTTTTTGTGTGTGTGAATACTTTCAACAACCTCCATCGATGCAGATGGTGCAAGCTGTTATTTATTGTGACAATATTCTCTATCTATACCTATAGATCATTATACCATTTCAGAGAGTGAGCCAATTCCAAATAGTTGTCATTGAAACTATTAAATAATGTCTTCTTCGCTCTCATAACTTCAATACGTTATTTCAGCGTTTTCTCTGTCGATATCGAATGCTGAATATGTCCATTGTAAAATGTGCCTATAATAGCCTATAAAAATACAGCAAATAACAACGTTATGATGTAAATGAACATAAATACCTCTCACCCTTTTCGTTTCTGATTTCTCGTCAAAGCACTCTTCGCAGTGGCAAAAATCTCTCAGCCATATGTAGGGATACGATGTCGACGAGCCGCAGAGAGTTGTCCTCGCCCTCTTTTCCGACGGCGACTGCACCGTCATCGTCCGTTCGATGACGTCGTCGTCCCATTCTACCAGGAGCAATCCCGTCTTCGGTGACGTCTTCACGTACTTCACACGTCTACCCGACTTCCATTCCGACGTCGGAAAGAAGTTTGCGTCAGAGCGGTAAGCGGTAGTCTCCATATGCTCCATGCTGATTTTTCTTCGGTGCTGCAGGGATCGGCTACCACCGCAAACTGAAAGAGGTGGCGGATGGTAAAAACTCTTCACTCCCTTCCAATATGCCTTATCGCAACAATGTCAGTGCTACGAGTTGTATTTGTTTATTCCGACTCTTCGTGATAACGCAATTGCCAATTGCCTTTTGTTGCTGTCATCGTACTATGGTACGTACAACCCTTCTCTCTCGCGTGCTGCTGCGCTTTCACAAATTATGCAAGGCACTACACCACCCTTGGCATACACAATAGATCCGCGGTATTAAATACAGTGTATAGTCATATACCTCAGGAAAACAAGAAGTGGTTGTTGTTGTTTTTGTGTGTGTGTGTGTGTGATATGACTGGGCCCCGTCTTATAAAGACTTGTGATTGATTCAAATCAATCGCAACTTTACGATTGAATGCAAACCCATCTTATAAAAGATTTATGATTGAAATCAATCACAGGTTGCGTATGATTGATTGCACCTTTCAAGAGATTTGTGATTGATTGATTTCTATCACAAGTTTTAAGAGACAGGGCCCTGGTCTCTCTCTCCGTTTGGCAGAGCGGCAACAACGAGTTCTATGGTCGACACAGTTCCGGGATAACCTAAAAACGATACTGTATTAATCATCTTTTTCACATGCTTCAGATTTTTCCATGCCATTACCACTATCCAACTTTGTCATGACGATACATGTTTTGAAATTACAGCGGGATTATTGCGGGATGCATGATACGACGATGGCACATTATTCTCAGTACAGGTGTATTGAAAATTAGAAAGAAATTGGAACATTTCAGCCAAATCCGCCCATACTTTTTTTTAAAGTTATTCTGCAAGCAGACAAACAATTGAACCAACGCCAGCAAAAAACATCCTCTTAGAAGACATAATTAAACTGATATCCCCCTTACCACTTGTCATGCTGATTCAGTGATCGTTTTTCGATGTTTCTACGTACGCTGCAATCGACGACATCACAAGTGGCTAAAACAATAACACACAAATTAAAACAACAGAATTTAGATTATCAATATAATTGTCACTAACCTCAAGTCCGTTGTTTGTTATTCCCGACCACAGTCACACGCAAAGAGTCGTGATCTGATTTCCTTTTTCACGTTTAAGAGTGATAATTATGAAACGAACGAATCGGCACCGTGACGTCACAATAAAAGTCTGACCTCCTACTGCTAAGCATTGCTCCATGTGGAGTCCAGCCATCGCAGGCCAAGCCTGGATTCGCTTGATTAATTCGAGAGTGACCATTCACTGTTTAATTAATGCAACAACTCCAGTCACATAGTAGACGAGAGTTCTGTGCGAATGCAATAAAACATTATCTGATCATACTCTCCCATTAGTCACACCAATTTGGTATAGGCCTACTCACCCTTCTTCCCAAGCTATAATCTTTATTGCTCTGTTGGCTACCATTTTTAATGATAAAGTTACAATGGAAATGCAACAAAATAAGATATATTACTAATCGACTCCATCACCTTCACATATTACATGTAGGTTATATATTGCCATGGGTCACATATCATTTTTGACGCTTAGTGCAAAAATGAGAAAAAGATAATGGGATTCCATCAGGGATTTTTGACGCTTGCAAGTTATACAATTGAAATGATGCCTGTTGTTCATGGCAAATGTGGGTCCTTCGAATAGATAACTCGACTTGAAATCAATGGACTGAAGTCCCATTTTTACTACTATTTCTTCTTTTTTTTTCTGAAGGAAGGTTTTACCCATTTGTTCATTGATAGTAAGAAATAGGACAAAATTATTGCAGTTTGTTTGCTTCTGGAGCAAACTAACTGTAATCAATGCCAGAATACGTGCAATGAGAACATCTCAGACAAAAGGTTTCGTTTGAACTATAGGCACTATATTACTATACGGCGCTGCATTGTAATACAACTGTATTATGCAATGGAAGAACAATACTCCCTTTGACAACGGACGAACTTAATGATTGTTGAATGTTTTATAGATTCGATTTCATCAATCGAAATTATCAATACTAACCAGGTTGTCTATTGAGTTGTTATTGAAGGCAGGGAGGTGGGGAGCTGTTCTACGCCTCCCTGTTGAAGGTGAGCCAGCTCAGTGTGCAGTGGGTACTATTGATCAACTTCAAAACAAACACACAACTATCTGTGACTCTGGGTATTACGGTGCATTGCTGCATACTTATTGCGTAACTGTCTATAGTCCAAACGCAAAATTGCGTAAAACCTTGAGTACAATGAAGGCCTATAATCTATCCTCACCCATATCGCAGTTGTTATGTGATGTGCAAGGTGATCTGAAACATGAGCAAGGTTTACTGCCCCCATTACGAAAGGTTGCTTGACCGTGAAGATAATGACTGTTGTAATCACGTTTAACTCATTAACCGTTAACAGCTAGTGAGTTGTTATCGGCCATAGGTATCTTTCATCCCCAGCTCCTGCACCGGCGTAGGCCTATATCTGAGAGGTGGTCCCGCCTCCTTGGTCGTACTATTTGTCAGATTATGGAAAAAAGAAAACACGTGCAGTTTTCTTCCTCTTGAGGATAATGCTATTATGTAGGCCTACCTCATGTTTACTTATCAACATTAATTAAGAATGATATACTCATAACAAACCTGTAATTATAATGCTACGGAAACTTTGATCGCAAAGATAGGACTGGTTTGGCAGAAAGCCCAATTCATCAAAGGGGAAATTTCAGTCCAAATATAAGTTAGTCTGATAAGAAAGAATAAAATATTTCGAGTTCAACGGCATATTTTGAACGAAATCGGATGAAAAATAAGGAAGTTATGACATTTTGAAGTTTCGATATTTTGGGGGGAAACAGTTCTTGAAGAGTCAATATGAATATGTAAATTGCAAAGTGAGCGTGTCATTCCCTCACAACTTACCGTATAGTTTATACATAAAATTATGAAATTTCCCGTTTTTCATTCAAACGCAAATTTGCCCGGGGCTCAAATCCTCGTATATATCTAACTGATCGTAACTTTTTTTGTACATGATCAGTGGAAAATTGTAAGGGTATGACATGGTTAGCTCACTCATTTGCATATTCATATTCACTGTACAAGAACTGTTTTGCAGAAATTAGCAAAACTTAAAGATATCATAACTTCCTTATTTTTCATCCGATTTCAGTCAAATTTTACCGTTGAACTCGTAAGATTTTACTCTTTTTTTGTCAGACCAACCTATTATTTAACTTATATTAAACAAAACTACACATGCTATAGGTCAGGGGAGGGATAGGAATATAACAATGTCACATGCGTGGTTAGACCGAGGATCCGGGGCATGTTATTGGGTCTGGGTCGCCGCGCGATAACCGTGCATTGGGTTAGTCGCACCAAATCATTGAAGGAAAAAAAAATTGATTTATCTACCCAGTGTGAAGTATTCGTTGCAGTCCATTATCCATCCATCTATCGTTCTCTATCTATAGGCCTATCTGTCTATCTTACAAGCTAACTAACATACTAACTAATAACTATGAACTATGTTAATATGAATATCGATATAGGCCTCTCTATTGCGTCTATCTTTATTCTCTATCTCTCCTTCCCTCCCTCCCTCTCTCTATCGATCCATACTCCTATCTAAATTATATCTATCTATACGCTGTATCTGTTTGTCTATTCATCTCTACTTTTTCTCCTCCTGTCTCTAATCCTCTTTGTTCGTATTAATAAAGTCTTCTTCGATATCACGTCAATATATATATATATATATATATATATATACATATATATATATCCTATACTATAATACTCGAAGTTGTTGTTGTTGTCGCGGCCTTATGTATTTCCTGTTTTATTTCGGCGTTGCTGGTTTCTCTATCTCCTCCCGAGCCGTCGGCTCCGGGCAGTTGCGACCGGTGCCGTCGGCCGCAGGAGAGTATCCTACATCGAATGGCGCGGGTTTCGTCCCCTCTCCGCCTCCGTGTCGACGTCGAGGACGAAAAAGAAAAATTAATTAGCTACATGCATAATGCATTTTTGTGCGTGACGAAAGAGCCGAGCGTTTCAATATTCACGGAACCTGCGCTGGCCTCCTGCTTTCTCGATCTTCCATCTTTTAGCTTGCAGAGACACTGGGGGATACTAAAGATGATGGTGCAGCGAAATCTCTGACATCTTCCGGCGGACGCGCACGCACACACACAATGTACCTCGCAGAACTCTATACACACTCTACACTGTGTGTATAGTTCTGTGATGTACCTTTGCCTCCGCCTGTTACGTGTACTGAATGTATTGACGATGGTTACACGAATCTGTGTGTGCGTGATATGGACTACAAGGGCATTTACGTACAGTTCGCCATTATTGGCGTCCCCAAATGAAAACAACGAACGTTGGTTATGTAATTGTATTTTGCACAACTGCAGAATTCTGTTATGCAGCTCAGGTACGTCATTTAGTTTGCTCGCCGTTTGCTCTCAAGTCCGGTGTCATTGTACGCAGACTGTTTAGGACGCGGCTAAATACATTTGCCGACGTACCCTTACATATCAGATTACACGCGCAGCTGTGTCCATTCGTTTACTGCAGAGCTGCTGTAGTCATACATATTCATAAGATGAGCGGACGTAGAGGAAAACCTCGCTTTGCCGACCGCCTATTTTTAAAATTGCAAGTGGAAATAGAATGTGTGGTTCTATGGTCTATCAAACCAAGTTTTGGTGACAAAAAAAAAAGAGGGAGCAAATGAGGACGAATGCAGTGATGTATATATTCTTCTTTCTTCCATAACATGGGAAAAATATTAAAGAAAAAAAATACGAGGTCGTGAGAACCTACTCCCACGGGTGCCTATTAAACCTGATGACTATGATCTCCCCCTCCCCAAATAATAACAATGATGATGATAATAATAATAATAATAATAATAATAATAATAATGATAATGATGATAAGGATAATGATAATAATGATATAATAATAACAATAATAGGAGCAATAATTGTAGGCCTAATATTAATTATGATAATGTACAATCTGAAGCAGATGTAGTTCTATATTAATATGATATATCAAGCCAAGTTTTGGTGATTAAAAACAAAAAGGAGGGAGCAAAATTATGAAGACGAAAATATCTTATTTTTCTCTCATAACGTGGGGAAAAGAAACATAAAAAAACACAAAACAAAACAAAACAAACTTGAGACCAGCCGTGGATTCCCGCGGGTGCCCGCGTGGATGCAAGAGCAGGGGGTAATCAAAGTCATAGTGTTAATATCTTCCCGTTTCGACGGGAACAACCTGTGGGCAGAACTTTCGGGGAATCTCATTTGCGTTTTTGGTAATTTTTCCCTGAATGTTTTTGTTTTTTGCCCTGCGGAGGTGGAAGTGTGCGTGTGCGTGAGGGTGGGGGGAGGGGTGAGGGGCAACAAGACAATTGTTGGACTTCAACGGGTGCAAATAACCCCTCGAAACTCAAGTTCTATAATAAAAGCAAGTAGTGGCGGGAATGATCCCTACCAATGGACCGGATCGCCTGGCATATACTACAAAAATGTATTATAAAATTTCTGGGAAGGGTGGTCATTTAGAAGACAGCACAATTAACGAAAGAATGAGAAGACTTTTCTTTTTATTTCTTCAATAAAAATGTGCAAAATCGTATTATGAGAAAAAAAATAAAACCCCTCAGACCCGTGGATTTCCACGGGTGCTGCTAGTCTACTACTATAATACTCGAAGTTGTTGTTGTTGTCGCGGCCTTATGTATTTCCTGTTTTATTCCGGCGTTGCTGGTTTGTCTATCTCCTCCCGAGCCGTCGGCTCCGGGCAGCTGCGACCGGTGCCGTCGGCCGCAGGAGAGTATCCTACATCGAATGGCGCGGGTTTCGTCTCCTCTCCGCCTCCGTGTCGACGTCGAGGACGAAAAAGAAAAATTAATTAGCTACATGCATAATGCATTTTTGTGCGTGACGAAAGAGCCGAGCGTTTCAATATTCACGGAACCTGCGCTGGCCTCCTGCTTTCTCGATCTTCCATCTTTTAGCTTGCAGAGACACTGGGGGATACTAAAGATGATGGTGCAGCGAAATCTCTGACATCTTCCGGCGGACGCGCACGCACACACACACGATGTACCTCGCAGAACTCTACACACTCTACACTGTGTGTATAGTTCTGTGATGTACCTTTGCCTCCGCCTGTTACGTGTACTGTATGTAATGTATTGACGATGGTTACACGAATCTGTGTGTGCGTGATATGGACTGCAAGGGCATTTACGTATAGTTCGCCATTATCGGCGTCCCCAAATGAAAACAACGAACGTTGTTATTTAATTGTATTTTGCACAACTGCAGAATACTATATGCAGCTCAGGTACGTCATTTAGTTTGCTCGCCGTTTGCTCTCAAGTCCGATGTCATTGTACGCAGACTGTTTAGGACGCGGCTAAATATATTTGCCGATCGTACCCTTCCATATCAGATTACACGCGCAGCTGTGTCCATTCGTTTACTGCAGAGCTGATGTAATCATACATATTCATAAGATGAGTGGACGTAGAGGAAAACCTCGCATTGCCGACCGCCTATTTTTAAAATTGCAAGTGGAAATAGAATGTGTGGTTCTATGGTCTATCAAACCAAGTTTTGGTGACAAAAAAAAAAGAGGGAGCAAATGAAGACGAATGCAGTGATGTATATATTCTTCTTTCTTCCATAACATGGGACAAATATTAAAGAAAAAAAAATACGAGGTCGTGAGACCCTACTCCCACGGGTGCCTATTAAACCTGATGACTATGATCTCCCCCTCCCCAAATAATAACAATGATGATGATAATAATAATAATAATAATAATGATAATAATAAGGATAATGATAATGATAATATAATAATAACAATAATAGGAGCAATAATTGTAGGCCTAATATTAATTATGATAATGTACAGTCTGAAGCAGATGTAGTTCTTTATGATATATCAAGCTAAGTTTTGGTGATTAAAAACAAAAAGGAGGGAGCAAAATTATGAAGACGAAAATATCTTATTTTTCTCTCATAACGTGGGGAAAAGAAACATGAAAAAAAAAAACACAAAACAAACCGAGGCCTTGAGACCAGCCGTGGATTCCCGCGTGTGCCCGCGTGGATGCAAGAGCAGGGGGTAATCAAAGTCATAGTGTTAATATCTTCCCGTTTCGACGGGAACAACCTGTGGGCAGAACTTTCGGGGAATCTCATTTGCGTTTTTGGTAATTTTCCCTGAATGTTTTTGTTTTTTGCCCTGCGGAGGTGGAAATGTGTGTGTGCGTGAGGGGTGAGGGGCAACAAGACAACTGTTGGACTTCAACGGGTGCAAATAACCCCTCGAAACTCAAGTTCTATAATAAAAGCAAGTAGTGGCGGGAATGATCCCTACCAATGGACCGGATCGCCGGGCATATACTACAAAAATGTATTATAAAATTTCTGGGAAAGGTGGTCATTTAGAAGACAGCACATTAACGAAAGAATGAGAAGACTTTTCTTTTTATTTCTTCAATAAAAATGTGCAAAATCGTATTATGAGAAAAAAAATAAAACCCCTCAGACCCGTGGATTTCCACGGGTGCTGCTAGTATATATATATATGCGTTTGTTGTGACATAATCATATTGCGTACTTTGTTACTTTTACATTATATCAGATAATATAATTATGATAGACCTATACATAAATTTATTTAGCTACATTAATCATTTTCTGTTATAGATGAGTGGCTGTGAGATTTTTTTTTAAACTTATGTGCTCAAAGCACTTGTGTATACATAAGAATTGCCTGTACATTCATATGCAAACACATACATACACTCATACATACACACACGTACGTATTGTAGAGAGAAATAGGTAGAAAGGAATCAGATATCACCTGCCCACTCCTGTACCGAAGTGCAGGGATACGCCGTTCCCGTCGACAGGAAGGCCTAGGACCCTCAAGTCGACCCACGGATAAGTCTCGGGCTTTTCCGGGGGCGGGCGCCTTTCCTATCGGCCTAGGTTTAGATAGGAGCTTAGCAGGCAGGGATATCATCGAAAGGGGGACAGTGGAAAGAGATTAGCAGATAGGGTGAAGATAGTGATAGGGAGATATGATAGATCAAGACAGAATCGTCAGCTAGGGCGGTAGAGGGCGCTGTACTCCTCACTCTGACCGTGGGTCAGCCCTTTAAGCGGGGTTCCCACTATCACGATTGGCGCCACGATTGAAATCGTGGTCTTAATCGTGCAGCAAGCGTGATGGTCTTATCAGATTGTATAAGATCTTAAGGTCAATCGTGGCAATCGCGTTGATCGTAGGAAAATTTTGGACGGTTCAAAAATTTTCTACGATTAACACGATTAGTTTTTGATCGTGATCATCGCATCAGATCGTCTAGGATCGTATCCAAATGCAGCAAATCTTTTCTAATCGTGCTTCTTAATCGTGTTGATCGGGATCGACTTTTTCACTTCACTTCCGCTTATTATTATTATTTTTTTTTGGCCCATTTGCCCTTATTTTACTCATAAATTAATTTATTTTGTATTCTGATAGGTGGTAGCCTGCATCTTTAGATTATTATTTCCAAACTAGCAGAACCCGTGGAAATCCACGGGTCTGAGGGGTTTTATTTTTTTCTCATAGTACGATTTTGCACATTTTTATTGAAGAAATAAAAAGAAAAGTTTTTTCATTCTTTCGTTAATTGTGCTGTCTTCCAAATGACTGCCCTTCCCAGAAATTTAATATTCCATTTTTGTAGTATGTGCCCGACTATCCGGTCCATTGGTAGGGATCATTCCCGCCACTACTTACTTCTATTATAGAACTTGAGTTTCGAGGGGTTATTTGCACCCGTTGATGTCCAACAGTTGTCTTGTTTTTCCTCACCCCTCCCCCCCCCCCCCCACGCACACACACATTTCCACCTCCGCAGGGCAAAAAACAAAAACATTCAGGGAAAATTACCAAAAACGCAAATGAGATTCCCCGAAAGTTCTGCCGACAGATTGTTCCCGTCGAAACGGGGAGATATTAACACTATGACTTTGATATCAAGTACCCCCTGCTTTTGCATCCATGCAGGCACTCGCGGGCTGGTCTCAAGGCCTCGTTTTTGTTTTTTTTTCTTTTCCCCATGTCATGAGAGAAAAATAAAATATTTTCGTCTTTATTTACTCCCTCTTTGTTTTTAGTCACCAAAACTTGGCTTGATATATCATAGAACCATCTGTTCATCTGCTTCAGACTGTACACAATTAATATTAGGCCTACAATTTGCTCTTATTATTGTTATTGTTATTATCATTATCATATTATCATCATTGTTATTTGGGGAGGGGGAGATCATAGTCATCAGGTTTAATAGGCACCCGTGGGAGTAGAGTCTCACGAAATCGTATTTTTTTTCTTTAATATTTTCTTCATGTATTGTAGAGAAAGGTCATTTTGTCTTGCTGTTTGCTTTTTTTCTGGGGAAGAGGGGTAATCATCTGATCATTGTATTTGGGTTCGTTATTTCATTCTTTTTTGTGAGGGGGGAGGGTGAGCATGTCTATTTAATAATCTATTAATTCCTTTACGTTTAATATTAGACGAGGGAATATCTGAGGTTATGGCTGGCCTGGGTGCTGCTTTCTCTCTGATAACATAATCGTCATTAGCAATACTGCAAAGGTTACGTTGTCATCATCGTCAACCTGTCAAGCCTTGCCATCATCAATGGTTGTGGATAAAATTAATAGGCCTAATCACTCTGCATAATTTCAGGATAACAATGAAATCCATCGTCAGCCGGACTATAATATTCCCATTCGGGTCCAATTGCGTCTTAAATGGGGGTCGCTTCTGATCCCGATCGTAAAAGATATCGTATCTTATCTCAGCAGCCCGTATTGGTTCGCGGTATTCGTATTGGAACGTACCAGATCGGGGATCCTGATCGTAATGGTCATGTTAGATCGGTACCAATCGTGAACTCAATCAGGACAATCCTGTCGGATCGTATTTGAACGGCAGACCAGATCGTGACAGATCGCTTGAAATAGTAGTCCAATCGTGACCATATCGCATCCAAGCGTACCAACACGTATTGACTCGCATAACCTCGTATCCAAACGTGAAATTTCAGACGAGTTCAACAAATTTTTCACGATCAGTTACGAATGTCCAATCGTGGCGTTCGCAATGGATCGCACGATAGTGGGAACCCCGCTTACCAAGTGATATTACTAGTACAGGTAACTATTGTATATCGATGGATACTTATACACACCTATATACCGCCGTTTAAATCTGGACAAATCTCGAAGGCGGAAAGAAGAAGAAGAAGAAGAAGAAGAAGAAGAAGAAGAAGAAGAAGATGTATACTAGGTGTAATAATGTTAAGAGGGGCCTGGGAGCGTTCTGAGAGGGGGTTGTCTCCCCTGTGCCACATGAGGGAGCTTTTGCATTTTTAGATTATTATTGAAATTTCTAAAATCTTGCGCATACTTTGGTGGAAAATGTAGAAAACGTTCACTCAAAAAAAAGTAATTCAACTCTAACAAACTGAAAGGTGAAAAAAAAGTCCAGAAAAGAAAGAAAACCCAAGTAAGCCTAAATTTTCTGTTGAGTGCTTTTCTCATTTACCTATATCTCATTTCTCATGCTGAGAAACATTCAACCAAGTTCCTATAGGAGTAACCCTAGATAGCAATCTAAATAACTTGGAATACTCATGTTCAGAATATTAGAACAGCAATATCCAAAGCAACTGGTGTTTTAAGAAGAATAAAATATTTAATTAATGATCAAACTTTAATTATGTTATACAACACTTTATTTTTACCATATGTAATGTACTGTAATATTGTATGGGGCAACAGTATAGCAAAACAAAATTGAACACAATTTTCTTCTCCAGAAAAGGCTCTTCGTATATGCACACATTCAAATTTTTTAGCTCACACTGATCCCATATTTTATCGCCTAAAAACTTTGAAGACCCATTATATACATTTATACCTAACTGCCATATTTATGTATAAACACATTCGAAATCTATTACCATTCAGGGGCGGATCCAGGGAGGACCGCAACCAGCGCACGCCCCCCCCCCCTTTATTTTTTGTTGAAACAAAAGAAATGAAAAGAAAAAAATGGGGGAGGGGTGCGTACGCCCCCCTTTAATTTTGTAAACGCGCCCCCTCTTTACGGAATTCCTGGATCCGCCCCTGCCATTTTTTCATAATACCCTAGTAACCAATGACCATATTCACTCATACCCTACCCGTCGTTCCCATGATTTTCACTTAAGTAATCCGAAGCTTTTACTTGCTCAAAAGTCGATTAGACATCAAGGTCCGGATACATGGAACACTCTTCCTGAGGAGTTGAAACAGTGTGCCTCCTTGTTTTCATTTAAAGCAAACTTAAAGAAGTACATTTTATTACAGTATATTTCAAACATGAACTAAAAACAAATAAATTATATAACTAATGTTGGTCTCCTGGTAGCAACAGCGCATTATCGTCCCCTCTTTCAGTAAACCAATTTCACTATTCTAAATTTCAGCCTATCTGCTATTGTGCACCCTCAAGCACCTGCACACACATTCACCACTACCACCATCACACACTAGAGTTTATTTTCCCGTGCTATACCTTCGCAGCAGAATTTATATTGTTACGAATTTAGTACGTTCTTATCTTTTCCTCGGGCCGGCCATCTTTTCAAGCAATGCTTATAATGGCGGCCCTCTGCATAATCGTTATTCTTATCACTGCTGCATAGACATGCATACTGTATATTAAATTTCTTTCATATCGTTGTTTATGCAAGTCAAAAGACTGTGTTAAATTTATTTTACATATATCCTACAATGTTCATGATTATGTACTCTGTATCGTGGTTTATGGGATATGCAAGTCAAACGACTTTGCGTTGAATTTACTTTGTATATTTCCTGCATTTTCATGATTATGTAACTTATGTATATTGATTTGCAGAAAATAAAGTATCTATCAAACAAAAACAAACATTTACCTAATAGGCCTATCCGAGTAGACCTAAGGAAAAGGGGAAGGGGTGAAAATGGGGGGGGGGGGGGCGCAATCATAATTCAATTTTGTGAAAGCATAATGAAAGAAGGGGCGTAGACCCTACATTTATGACACTTCGTAATTACGAATCCTATTTCATTTTCGGATTAATGAACCTAATGAACCCTCCCACTCTCATTTTCGGGTTATCAACCCTTCACAAACGAACCTTCATTTGGAATAACGAACCGTGTAACAGAACTATCTCTTACCTGCCAATTTTCTTACAATCATCATGCATGTAGTTTATAGGCATAGGCCTCAAGTTTGATGTTTATCAAACTGTTTTATTTGTTGTGTTTTTCTTTATTTTCGGGCCACCAAATAATTAAATGTGATGACTCAGTTTCATTTAATTCGATTTCATTTTATTTCCACGTCCAAAAGATACAAAATTATTGCAAAATGACAGGACGATTTGTAACAAATGTTTACTGTTTAAAGAAGGCTGAATAATTGGCGTGGCACGGGTGCACTAAAATAAGTTATAAAGAACTTGAAAAGAAAAATCAAATGTTGAGCCTTGTTATAAGCATATTAAGTATAAATTTATCTAACATCCTTATTACTAGTAAAAAAAAGTGATATTTTGATTTAGTCGGTTTAGACTTTTCCATTTCATTTCCATTGCTTTTGAGCCATCCGATCCTGTAGTCTACTCTGTGATACAGTCAGATACATTTTGCACAAGGACTTTTTAGCTCTTGGAACAAGACTACGATACTGCTGTAGTAAATGTACATGTGATAACTATGCGCATATCACCTAGCGTGCATGACTGTATCAAAGAGAATCCAAAATGGCGACGTGTATGTGCAAAGCATGACTCTTGTTATCGCGTAAAAATGGCTGCGTTGGCAGAGGTAAGCAAACACTCTTAGTTGGCCGTTAGTTTCAATATTTCTTTAAGACTAAACTTGATATCTTTCCTGTGCTGTTTTAGATTTACCTGTCAGAAGATTTCACCTTCATTCCAGTACGACTTAGCAGCTGCTGTACTGCAGCAGTCGGCAAGTCACGGAACCTTTACTAACGTTACAACTAACAAGTATTCACGCCTGTGCTCACTCGGGCAGACAGTGCAGTCATGTGGGTACGATACGACTAACGTACACGTAGTTCTATCCAGTATCCTCAATAAAACTGTACATGTGTGTGTGTGAGTGTAATGTGAATGGATGCGAGATGATGCTAAATTACTCTATTGCTAGTTTTTGCTGCTTCATTTTGCCTTTAAAGTTTGATGGTGGTGCCTATCATCATTCATTCCATTTCTATTCAGGAATTTCTATAAACATTTGATATGGATTTGAACTAAAAGAATAAGATTCTATGGCTGATTTATGATATCAGATATAAATACAGAATAGAAAGAACCTACAAATGTAGGCTAGGGCTAGAAAGCTAACTAGAGTAAGAACCCCAATTTTTGGCCAGCCTCCAAAATCCAGACACTTTCCACTCATCACAAGCCAGAAAATTCTACTGTCACAACACACGCGTATCACATCGTTTCACATACTGCTCACTGGCACACTCGTTCACCACAGGAAAGTGCCTGAGGTTGAGTCACCTCCAAAAATCCATCTAATATCCCAAATTTTGCCATAAAAAGCGCAGAATCACCACAATTTTTCCAAAGCGTGCGCGAATTAGGTCCCATGTAAAGAATCGGGGTCGCCGAAAAAGTGCTAAAAATTATAAAATTACGCCGTTCTGTTGCAAGATTTTTTGCTTATCGCAAGCTCAGAGTGTGATGGTATCCTCAAAAACACAAAAGAAAAGCAAAATCTCTGTACGTGCCGTTGCAGTGAATAAATGTACAGGGGCTGAATGCAAGTGCAGAGTCCCCAAAATTCGGACACGAACGGGCGCCGCAACGTCCCGATGCAACCTTGCCCCAACAAGGTACACGTACAGTGTATGGCGCGCGTGGATTTTTCAGCGGCCTTGTATGCGTATTGACATTGCGCTCATAATGTCCAAATTTTGGAGAGGCTGTCCGAATTTTGGGGAATTGACAAGGTCATAATATTTGGGGATTCTGTGAAATTTTATGATCTATTTAACAAAATCAATATTGGGAAAAAGTAGGTTGATATATTTAACATACATTATTATAGATATAATTTTGTAGAGTATTATTTGAGTTGAACAAATATTGCAAAAAAGCTTAAGTGTCCGAAAATTGGGGCTTTTACTCTACATGTAGACAGGTTCTAGATGTTGATAATATTAGAGAATCTAGAGTAAAACCACCAGTTTTCGGACACCTGAGATTTTCTGCAATATTTGTTCAACTCTAACAGTAGTCATACAAAACTTGGTCTATATCTACAACAATGTAGAAAATGTTAGAACTTATCTGAATATTTCAAACTATTATCCCAATGTTGATTTTGTTAAATACATCATAAAATTTCACACACACACACACACACACACACACACACACAAATTATCACC
Organism: Diadema antillarum; assembly: GCF_040938485.1. Classification (NCBI taxonomy): domain Eukaryota; kingdom Metazoa; phylum Echinodermata; class Echinoidea; order Diadematoida; family Diadematidae; genus Diadema; species Diadema antillarum. The sequence continues at coordinate 350,599 of NW_027272497.1, read as the reverse complement.
TTGATAATCCAGAATCCGTCCGGCCTCTGTAGAATCTGGACACACGCTACAAGCATGTATGTGCGTTCGATGTCAATATGCGTGTATTGTACAAAGCTAGGCTGCTGAAAAATGCGCCGCGCCATACCTTTTTGGTGTAGGCGCAAGATTGCATCGGGGACATTGCGGTGCCCATTGGTGTCCGAATCGCGAATGCTGGCGAGTCGGCACCTGCATTCAACCCCTGTACATGTACATGTACTCGTACAAATGTACAGTGTAGTCACTGCATCGGCATGTACGGAGATTTTGTTTTTCTTTTGTGTTTTTGAGGATACCATCACACTCTGACCTTGCGATAAGCAAAAAATCTTGCAACAGAATGGCGTATTTCTCAATTTTTAGCGCTTTTTCGTCAACCCTATTCTTAAAGCGGGACTTGTATTTTGCGCGCTGTTGGGAAAGTGTGAACGACTGCAAGTATGTGAAATGGGGTCTAGGGCAATTACCCCTTGGGCAGTTACCCTGGACCCTTCCCCTGGCCCTAATCCAATCCTAATCCTAATCCTGAACCTAATCTTAACCCTAACCCAAACTCCTAACCCTAATCTATACTCTGACTTTACCACTAACCAGTATTTAGCCGGGGGTAATTGCCCTCTGGGGGTAATTGCCCGGATACGGTGAAATGATGTCATATATGCGTGTGTTGTGACAATAGAATTTGCTGGTTTGTGATAAGTAATATACAATGTACAGTAAGTGTCCGGATTCTGGAGGCCTGCTGAAAACCGCAGGCTTTACTCTTGTTTGTTTCTCTCTCATTTAAAATTTTGTTTTATAGGTTTCTACATTCCTGTCGCTGTACACAAGTGTTGCGACGGGGCTGTACTAGTCAAGATCCAAAATATCACCCTATTCCAGACTGACAACATGTTTTTGAATTTATTACATCATGTTTGTTTTTCAGACCTATGTATTTGCTATCTTGATCAATTTAGCTTGGTATTTTCTTAAATCAATATGGACATACAAGTGTAGACCCCATACACAATTTACAACTCACTGAAAACGAAGATTTAGATATGTTATACGCACTGAATTCCTATGTCTCCGCACAGTGTAGATCATATTTCTTCACTCTGTTGTTGGCCCTGTCGCTCAGTTTTCAGTTGAAAAGATTGCTTCAGTTGCGTTGGAAGGATTGGTTTGAAAAGTGACATCAAACATGGGACATTAATGTATACTTGTTCTGTATATTTTTGTTGTTACATGTATTTTTTTTTTGTTTATCTAACAATGGACAGTTGCAAAAAACTCTTCCTGCTGTCTGAAAGTGCCTACATTGTAGTCCTTGATGAACAATCATTGTGTCAGTCATGTGTGGGTGTAGAGTTAACAAATAGAGAAGACACTTTGATAGTGTGAAACTGTAATAGCATAGATGCAAATAAGTGCTACACAAGAGAAGCCATTAATTTGGCAGAAAGATAAGGGGATATCTCACATCTGGAGATGAAAAGACCAGAAAGATCACATTACGACCATTTCAGGTCTGCTGAGAAATCTAAAACATGAAATTCTTAATCATTTACTGTTAAACCAAACAGTACAGCAAGTGCAGGGAAATACCACAGAGATCTGATCAGGTCATTCTAATGGCAAGGAGCAGGAAAGATAAGATTTTGGATCAATTACAGACTTTCATGCACATGTACAGTTAGATTTAGGGCCATGGGCCTGTTGCATAAATGTTGAGATCAAACACTTATGTTTACAAGTCTTTTTAGCATACTCAATTCTAATTGACTGAGCCCTTATGACTTATGTTTGATTGCATTTTTTTCCCCCAAGGCAACAGGGCCCTGGTGTGATAAAGAGCCTAAAAGACTGAAATTCTGGATCTTGTAATGTCATTGTCAATGTGATTTACATTTTGTAGATATCCATAGAATGCTGTACAATGTAGGACTGAGATGATTGCTATTCTATACTGTACCATGTGCATTTGCTGATTGTGGGCAACACACTTGAGTGATGAGATTACAGTATGGACACTTGCTATAAATGCTGAACTTGCTTTTTTAAGTATTGTTGATGTTTCCGTAGACAGTGTATCCATTTTGGAAAACATGACAGAAATGGGCTTACATGTACTGCACAGCTCATGGCTCATTGTCATGGATACTGTTACATTTATGTCACCCAAATCTGTATGAAGTTTGGTATGCATGTGCAAACATGATAGATACAAAGAACATGGAAGAAGTCCAAGTAATACAATTGTGTTTATTCTCTTTTAGAAAAATTGTGATATGAATTAATGTAACATGAAAGTAAAAGTACAGGAAACAGCTGTTATCAAAAGAACTTGACTTTGCTGGCAACCTTTACCCTGAGATGACTGTGCGACATGTACTTTTACAATGCTTAATCTGTGTGGATATTTTTCCAACAGGACTTGACATTTGGGGACTTCAGTGAGCTGGAGTATGCAGAGTACCATGCCCTGTTTAGGACTCCTCCCAAAGCTCATCTGTGGAGGTAAATTCGTAGGGTTGATGCTAATGTCATGGTTCAGTTGCTTGTTTACTTGTTTATTTTTTGTGTGTTGTATTGCAATGTTTACTTTAGTTTTTGTTTCGCTGGTTTTGCTTTGTTCTGTTTGTTTTGCTATTTTTTATTTATTTTTATTTTTTTTTTTTTTTGCTTTTCAGTCATACAGATGTCTGTCAATTAAAGATATGTGACAATGGCAGTAGAGGGTACACTTTAATAGGTCACTTAGGATTCATTCGATATTTTCACATGGTCAGGGACATTTTCAAGACTCTAAGTGACACAGGTGGATTCACAACATTATCCATGAGGGGCAGGCAGCCAGAATCCCTGGCAAAATTACCCAGTACATTGTGGGTAAAATTTGATAATGTGTACCCACTTGTCTATTGGTCGATGAGTCTTTTTCGTTGTATGATGAAAATTGTTACTACATCTTTCAGAGTCCTGAGGATCAGTCCATATGAATAACTCACCCATCCATTCATGAACACTGTATAGTATTGTTTATTATTGATACGTTGTTTAAAAATGCTGTCATGTAGCAGAGGTAAAATCAGAGTGTCCAATGTGGAAGTGCACACCGGAGGACCGAAGAAGTACTTTTGATGGTGATGTCTTTGCTGGTGGTTATAATGAATATTGCCGTTGAAAGGAAGTAATAATTCTAGTGAGCAGTAATTATATTACATACCTTTGCCATAGATTTTCCATATTGAAGTAATCCATTTTCAATTAACCCACTGAGGACGAGTCCCGAATGTACTCGGGCAGGTGTCTATGGGAAATGCGTGCTGTAGCAAAATCAAACCGTCCTCAACCAGTTAAAAGGGAAACTGTATAAACTTGCAGGTTGTCTAAAAGATTTGAATAATGATGTAATATCTTTCTTTCTTGTTTCTCTCTCTATCTCTGTTCCTCTGATAAAAACACAATTAGTTTCCCTGGGATGACAAAAGCTGTGTGAGGAGCTTGCTCCAGCTGGTAAGTACAGTTTAAGATGAAATATGAGGCATTGTATAACTGCCTGGTCTTATACAGTTATATGTATCTCGAAGCAAATATTCTTGTAGGTGTGTTACCCATTCAAGGGTGTCATAACGCGTGTGTACACCTTGTCAAAAGATGTTATTATTACCCTAAGTTCTAATTCCTAAAAGTAGGTATATAGTACACTGTATCTCCCTCTTCATTCATGTGATACATACATGTAATAGCATTACCAAATGTTGGTTTGACTCTAGACAGGTTCTTTTTCAATTTTAAGCATATTTAAAGGAGAATTGTTTTTATTTTTATATTTCTTTTTTCAGCTGCTGGTTTGAAATTTGATTTCACTAATATCCCTTTCATGATACGTGGGTAATCACACTGGAGATTCAATGGGGAACCCTAGGGGAACACCTGAGAGAAATTCCTTTCATGCTAGCAAATGAGCTCTTGCTTGAATTTCCTTCACCCACTCTCCAGCAGTGCAAGTACATGTTATGGCGTATGCGCAAAACAGCCCATAATGACGTTGGCATGCTGACCTAAAGTTACTTTTTTACCCGCGAGTTTACCCACGATGCCTTTCATGCTGCAATATCACCTGAAAATTCATAGGAACATCCCTGACTTTACCAGGGACGGTTGGAGGATAAGATTTTTAAAAACAAAAGTCACATGGCATTTCACCCCAGAGTTTACCCACTGTGCTTTTCATGCTACAGCGTCACCCGGGAGTTCCCAAGAAATCTTGGGTGAAATTTGTTGAGCATGAACGGCTTATAAGGGGAGTTAAAATGACACTCCATGAATCACTTTAGCTTTGCTTGTATAGCAGTGGCCAATGTAGTTCACATGTTAGCTTTATTCTACCTCAAGAAGTACTAGTATGTCATTTCAAACAGATGGTTTGATTTCTTGTTGCCCCACATGAAACCAGTTAACTATTAGTATCAGCCCAAAGTAAAAGCATGCAATTGAAAAATGCATCAACTTGCAAGATATTTTCAGTTTGGCTGTAATAATATCTACTGGTACCTTTGCTGTCAAAAACAAATACTAAGTATCAACCATACATGTACATGTACACTTGTATGATGTATCATATAAAAGGAAGATGCAGAGAACATCTTTCAGATATGTCCAAAATTTTGAATGCATTGATAAGATGACTGTTAAATGACGCTTTGTTTCCAGATGCGGCAGCCACTTGCAGCGGGGAGAAACCTTCCGTCGACCAGGCCAGCTTCCCATCCCAACCATCTGAGCAGAGTGACCTGCATGGCCCTCCCCAGGGCACTGGAGGGCAGGGGGCCCCAGCGCTCACCGGGAGAGATGGCTCACCATCATATCACATCTTGCCAAACAATTCTGCAGGCCTTTCTGGGAGTGTGAGAGAGGAGATGTACCAGAACCAGTGGGGCAGCAAGCCTGCAATCAGTGCTATGGAATTGAAGGGTGCTGTACATATGGATATGCCGAACCAGAGTGAGTGCATAGCTCCCGGGAGCGAGTTGCCAGGTGACGAGGGGACCAAGAAGCGTCGCAACAAGAAGCGCCGCGACCCAGATCACTACAGGCGGTACTACAACAGCATTGAGTCGGAAACCAGCGTTAGTAATGAAAACAGTACCGAGAATGGTACTGCGGGAATAGAACCCAACAACCACTATGCCAGCAGTGAGAATTACGCCCCCCAGAATGTGCCTGCTTCCAAACCTGACGGCAACCAGACTCAGAACACAGCCCCTCTGGGCAGTGAATATCATGCAGATGAAAAGAGCACTGAAAGAACTAGTGTGTGTGAGCAGTACTCGACTGCAGATCCAAACAATGTAGCAATGCCACAGACAAATAATGTTGGTGTAGATCAGCCATGGTCCGAATCAGTATATGTCGAGGCTGGTCCACCTTACGATGTGACAAAGCAAATGGATGGTGTAGAGATTGTGGGAGAGGGCAACTCAGTGAATATCAATAATGAACCTGTGATCATTGACGTGCAGCCAGAGGCAAAAGACACAATTCAGTCCAATACACAGATAGTTCCTGATGTCAACGCTTCGCAGGGTGAGAGCACCACCCCCACCCCCACCCCCACCCCTTCAGAGGGAGAGCCAGCTAAGGCAGAAGCTCCCGAGGCGGCCCAGACGGCCCCGGCAGCTCCAGCTGCGCGCCCTGCAATCAAGTCCTGGGCCAGCCTCTTCAAGGGAGGGTCGGAGACTGGCCCCTCTGCCGGTTCAATCAACCATCCTCCAGTAGCCATTAGTGTAACCACAGAGTCCTCAAGCAGTGACGGCATGAACGATGAGCAGGCTGTGTCTCTGGTCTCCGCTGACAAAGACCCATATGCAAAGAAGCTTGGGGGTATGCCTTCTTCAATACTTTCATATTCAGTCTATCAATTTTGACCTTTCATTGAAAGGGGGTGCAAACAGAAGTTAAAGTGATCAAATCTACTTTATAGATCTGTTGAACGTTTACTAGATTCCAGTAGAGAGGACTTTTGATTGCTTTAGATTTAGGTTTATGAAGTACTGTGTTTTCTTGCATCTTATTGTGGAGTGCTTTCTTTATGAAACATTGCATGCCACAAGACAAAGCTGGTCTGTGTATGTTCTTGCCATATACGTTACTCTCAGGTAAATCTAAAATGAAAATACTTTCCCCTTTTCGTGATTGTGACATTCTCATTACGTGATGTGCTTTGACATTTCAAAAGTCAAGATGATGAATCGAGTCTAACTTGTCATGTTGGAAAGTGATAGAGTCCTGTGCTATAAGAGTATGTACAGTATGTGTAGTATGTACGAGGAATGTGTTGTATTTTTCTTTCTTCCAATCTAATTTGGAGTGATTCTGGTAAGATCCCACCCCTTTTGTGATTGCTTCAAATTAATATTCTCTTGTGTCAAGCTCAACTTGAGCATCTACATCTGTAATTTATGTAAGATATTCAAAATGAAAACTTCTCATACAATACAAATATACCTTTGTATCGAGATACAGTTAAACTCGCATAAGTCGATCTTCTCGGGACTGAGCAAAACACATCGACTTAGGCGATTTTTGACTTGTGCGTAAGTCGAAAAAAATCGACTTAAGAACAGTTACACCACACACTATGTATAAATGTACATGTATGTTGTCTACACTGGAGCCGAGAGCTGGAGAGGTGGTGTGCCGCCGCAGCAAGGGTCGCCCGGCAGGGCCGCAGCTAACTTTGCATGGACAGTGTATTAGTATTGGCACAGGTCCGATTACTTTACACCCTTGTTAAACCTTGGGGAAGTGAATATGAACGATATTTGAGCAGTGATTGATTCCAGTTTACCATACCGTGGCTTGAAATGCGTGTAGAGGTGTAATTCTGATTTACCCGTGCCCGTAACTTTCCCCCTATTTTCCGCTTTGAAAACTCAGCAGCTTCATCCATCCACTGCACAGCGCAGACTGCAAACATACACAGACTATACACAGCCCAGTCGCTGTACGCACAACTATTACACAGCCCAGTCGCTGTACGTACGTAGCGCTAGCGCGACAGGGATGGACCAGCGGACCTCCAAACACGAAGAGAGTTCAACAATCGCATGCGATCACTTTGAATTTTGCTACTTTAGATCATTTTTTTGTCACCTGTCTGGTCGGGCTAGTTCTTATGTAAACAAAAACTGGCGTCTCATGATTTTGACAGTGATTTATTGCACAATAAAATCTTATTCGACTTAGGCACAGTGAATTTAATGGTTTTTCCGTGAAAGTGTTCTTGGAATTTCATCGACTTAGGCGAGTATTCGACTTACAAAATTCGACTTGTGAGTGAATTAATACATGTAAGTCAATGGGGAAAAATCAGGACTTTTTAAAATCATCGACTTGCGCGATTATTCGACATATGCGATGTCGACTTATGCGAGTTTAACTGTACTATGGAAATATTATTAACCTGTTAAAACTTACCATTCACTTCAACACGCATATTTTGTTCGTGTGGAGGGGACTGTACATTTTGTATGTTGCCTAGTGACAGTGACATACTGAAAGAGTGTATCTTCTCTGTCTTCTCCCTTAGAAAAAAACAAACTATATATTTCAGATGATTGTTTATACCTATTAAGTTAATTTGTTTACGTTTGGCTAAGAAAAGAATCTTATAGGTAGTGTTCCATTGTGTTGTATAGTCAGTGGGAGACAAAGTCCCTATTCACCTGTGCTTAAAGACATTAACACCATCTTATCTTACCTGATTGCAGAACACTTAAGCCATGTATCATCCTCCCATCATCCAATGAACCTTCAGCCACGGGGTCTCATCAACACAGCTAACTGGTGCTACATCAACAGTGTATCCTTTCCCCCCATCAAGCACTTCAGATTTTTTGTTTTTTTTAAACAGCTATGTTATTTATTATTATCATCTTCTTGCATTACAGTCATTTGTAGATGCATCTTGCTGAGAATACATTTTCTGTATTTTCTGTTTTGAACTCTAAATTGGATGTTTTATATGTATAGCAATGCATTATTTGTGCCCTATGTATTTATGATTTAAAGGGGCATAGTCTCGGTAGTGTAGAGGGCGCTGCCGATCACCGTTAGCATTGATACGAAGATTACCGAAGTTGAGCTGTCATCAAGAGTAAAGTGCGTAGCTGTTGCTAAGTAACGTTGCCTTCGTTGTCTTCTCTGCGCATCGCGCAGTCTGTAGTAATGCCAGGGTGCGTGCATACAGCTGTATGTGCTTGTTATTATGACATCACAAAAGAAGTTTGCTAAAGCTGTCATCCCCCTCAGCCTAATCATGAGCCGAACTGTGATCCGACCACTGACTACAGTGAATCAGACTTCTTCGGACTCGGGGAAAGTGGGCCAAAGCGTAAGCGCTAAAGAGGAGTCCATAGCGGAGGTCTCTATAGGAAACTTGCGCCGTGCGCCCGCGTACGCATTTGACTAAAACACGGGGACCATGCACCTTTAATGTCAGAGTGAGCATTTCATAAAATGAGGCCTTGTTATATGTAGAGCTACAGACTGTACTGTATGTAAATAGCACATTCCATGGTACCGTAAGCATCTTTCATGTTGTGACAGACATATTGATGTGAGGTATGAGACGTATTCATGAAGACTAGTATTGTCTCACAGAAAAGAGTCATCAATTTATTGTCAGATTCTTTTACTGAGATGCCATGTAAGTGCTGTTCTACAGTCTTGTATTAAGCATAAATGTACATGTATTTATCTGTGTGTATACTTTTATTTGCACATCGTTACTAGATTTGTGGTCTTGTTCGCTAAATGTTACAAGGAGCAGAGCTCAAATGTAGTAAATTTTAGATGCAGGGGATAGGAGTTGTTCATGAACTGTGCATGTCCAAGGGAGAGTGACCAGTGAACAGACCCTGAGTTGTCCTTGACCTGTTTGACCAATAGATTCTTCAGGCACTGCTGTCCTGTCCACCTTTCTATCATCTCATGAGGAATTTGCCCCTCAACAACAAGGTCCGGAACACAAGCTCCACCCCTATGTTGGATGCCATGTGAGTCTTTGTACTTGAAACCCCAGAATTGATTTCGTGGCTCAATTTTGTATGTTGTTTTACATGTGTGACATTTTGGGTCTTGTCCAAGGGAGATGGAAAACATGAACAAGACTCAAAATAGTCTGACAACATTTTTAATCCGACTGTATTTTATATGCAGACCTCTTCTCATTTTTGTCGAGCCCACCGGATGTGTGGGGAGACTAAGGGATCGCCTGCGGCGTCTGTCCGTCCGTCATCCGTCCGTCGTCCGTCCGTAAGGCTACAAAAACTTGAATAACTCTCTACTGAGGACTTCAATTTCAATCAAACTTGGAGGGAAGAGTGGTTATACAGAGTTTCTACACATTTTACCAAACATGAAGGTCAACTCAAGGTCAAAGGTCACAGGCAGAGGTCAATGAACTTTAGGGCCCAATGTTAAGTTTTTACAGCGCGTTTCGATTATGGCTCCCTGTGTCCGTTTGTGACCAAACTTGGATGGTAGATGTCCCTTGGGGAGTTGAAGGTCACCACAAGGTCAAAGGACACAGACAGGGGTCAACGAACTTTTAGGGCCCAAAGTTTTACGGCACATTTCGATTATGGCTCATAACGTTTGATCCCTATGTCCATTTGTGACCAAACTTGGATGGTAGATGTCCCTTGGGGAGTTGAAGGTCATCACAAGGTCAAAGGTCACAGACAGGGGTCGACAAACTTTTAGGGCCCAATGTTAAGTTTTTACGGCGCGTTTCGATTATGGCTCGTAACTTTTGATCTCTGTCCGTTTGTGACCAAACTTGGATGGTTGATGTCCCTTGGGGAGTTGAAGGTCACCACAAGGTCAAAGGTCATAGGCGGGTCAATGAACTTCTGGGAGTTAGAAAAACATTAATTTTTTCTACGCGAATGGGCGAGACACAATTTGGCACTTGCCTTGTGGAATGTGATTACTCGATTGCCGGAGACCTGTAATTGAGTAGAAAAATGTATGAATGATGTCAGTGTTGGAGTGTTTCGAGGCACAGGGGAAAAGATCAAGTAAACAAGTCATAAGATTGACTGGATATTTGTCAAAAAATAAAGCATGCAATTTAGTACACTATATATGATGAAACATTTTAATATTTGAATTTTATTTCCTTAGGATTATTGCAAATGCTATCCAAGTGCATGTCACATGTGTTTCTGAAATGAATTCAACGTTAAATTGAATGAAACATGATGAACATGCACTGTTGGTACATTGTATGTGCCAATTTGTAGCATACAATTATTCATGATATGGAATTGAAAGATGGGAAATAAAACATTATGCCTCCTCTAAACCTGATGTTTCACCAGGTACCAGTTCTTGAAGGAGTTCCTGGAGATGAAGGGGCCAGCAAAACGTGCCACCGCCGACATCCGTCCCGGCATGCCATTCGAGCCGACCATCATCTATCAGATGCTGTCCGTAGCCCAAACCTCGCTTGCAGTCAAGGTCTGTTACTTTCTTACCTTTGCTTATTCTGCCTCCTTTCTGCTTGCAGATGGGAGTGAAAAATTGGCATTTACTCTGGAGTGGATGTCAAGACAGGAGTAAAGTTAGATGCCTTCATTTGTTACGCGACCCAAACTGTTGGTTGAAGGAACATCTTATTGAGTGATGTGTAATTGAGCCTGAAATGCCACAGTTTGCATGGGTCCACTGAAGCAACCACAATTATTTGTTAACTACTCTCTATTCATTATAGTCGATTTGGGGATGGTGAAGAATTGCACATTTATGAGCAGTTGTAGACAACGGACACACAATGGCACAGTGTTTCTATGTGTGTGATTTGTCAGTCAAGTAGCGGAAAGACATACTGCTAAGAAATGTTACACTGTCAACAACTGCAACAGATGAGCCAGAAAATAACAGCAGCCATATGCTGGCAACCAGCAAGATGTTTTGTTTAGATGAATGCTTTAAATCATGTATTTATATATATTCTTGTTCTGTTTCTGTGCCTTCCTGTGTGAGCAGCAAGGTAGACAGGAAGATGCAGAGGAGTTTCTCTCCTGTCTGCTGAACGGTCTCCATGACGAGATGACATCCCTCATTCAGCTGGCCAACGGAGAGGACCCACAGCAGCAGGAGGGTGAGTACTACCCTGATGATGACAGTTGTAGTTGTTGGTGGTAGTAGTAGTAGTAGTAGTAGTAGTAGAAGTAGTAGTAGTAGTGGTAGTACTTGTAGTAGTAGTAGTTGTAGTAGTAGTAGTAGTAGTAGTAGTAGTAGTAGTAGTAGTAGTAATAGTAGTAGTAGTAGTAGTAGTAGTAGTAGTAGTAGTAGTAATCATAGTAGTAGTAGTAGTAGTAGTAGTAGTAGTAGTAGTGTAGTAGTAGTAATAGTAGTAGTAGTAGTATTAGTAGTAGTAGTAGTAGTAGTAGTAATCATAGTAGTAGTAGTAGTAGTAGTAGTAGTAGTAATCATAGTAGTAGTAGTAGTAGTAGTGGTGGTGGTAGTAGTAGTAGTAGTAGTAATAGTAGTGGTGGTAGTGGTGTCAGTGTTTGTGGTTTTGGTGGTGGTGGTAATTGTAGTCATAGTAGTAGAAGTGTTAGTAATATTTTTTTTGGTTGTAATAGAAGTAGTAGTAGTGGTACATTGTAGCAGTAGTCATAGTAATATTGATAGTAGTGATACTAGTAGTAGTGGTAGTAGTACGTGTAGCTGCTGCAGTAATAGTAGTAGTAGTAGTAGTAGTAGTAGTATGGCAGTAGTAGAAGTATCAAAGCAATATGTGACTGCAGTATCAATCTTTTACTGTAGATGATATCTTTGCTGAGACATGGTGCGTTGAGTAATGGATTTGGTATAATTTGCATCCCCTTTTTCCCGACATCCAGAAAACCAGAATGGACCCACCGTTGCCATAGGTAACGGTGATGTTGGCAATGAGAACCCGGAGGATGGGAGTGATGACAATGATGAATGGGAGCAGGTTGGACCCCGCAACAAAACCAGCATCACAAGAAGGGTGAGACATTGCATTTTTTTGACCATGTTTGTTGCCTTGCATGTCTTGTGATTTTGTTTTATTTCTCTTTTTTAAATGTTTTTGTTTGTGAAAAGAGAATGGAGATATTTTTTCAAAGAACATTTAGGCAAATGTATTCAAATCGTTTCAACCAAAGATATTAAAACCATTCATCAATAAAAGACACTGTGGAGTTGACTTTCAGTTTATATGTAATGAGATCAGTGCGAACAGACCACCTATCTTAACAATTTGCCCTTTTTTGGGAATAGTCTCTATGAATGGAACTGATGACTGTCCTTTACAATGACACTGGACCATTTGCCTTTCCTCAGAAATGATTGCTATTTAATACTGTGCCATGTGCTGTCTTGGCTGGGACCATGCTCGTTATAAGATTTTAGGTGTCATATGAAATAGTTGTTAATGGTCTTCATTTGTGCAGTTGAGTAAGGTTTTGCATTTGATAAAAGATGAAAAGCCCTAGATTCGACTTGTATTGAACGGCTCATTTTTCACCTCATGTGAAATCTTGTACAACTCCACTTGTGACCATTCACTATTTGTACACGCACTCATCCTTGTCTACCCACCTCACTCTTGCTGCCCTCTGCCCAGGCCCAGTTTTCTCAGTCACCCCTCTCCCACATCTTTGGGGGCATCATGAGGTCGGCTCTACACCAGCACGGCTCCAAGGAGTCTGCCACCCTACAACCATTCTTCTCTCCTTTTTATCATTACATTACATAATGATGATTGTTAAAATATGTGACAATGTTATTGTCATATCGTGTTGTAAATAAAAGTATGTGTATTATATAATGTGTTATGGTTGTAATTAAATTACTGTAATTTATTAATCTTTCTTTTTGGACAGTTGATTGCAGTGTTTTTTTTGCTTTGTAGTGGTATTGTTATTAGTGCGTAGAGTCATTAATTTGAAAAGGTGTCAAATAACTAATTGGTCATTTTTGGTAGGTGTTATTAATTACAGTATATGCTGTATGCTTTGTGAGAATAATACTTCACGAATTGAAATTTGCAAGGTATTTTTTTTTGTGTGGCTTACTGTGCAGTTGAGAACCACATTGATAGAATAAGAAAGAAGTATTTTCCCTTTTCAACAGAAAAAAAGAGATTTCAAGCCATGGATATGATATGAATAAAAAATCTCGATAGGGGGAGGCAAGATTTTTGTGAAATAGAATTTGTGTATATATCAGTTGACTTACTAAATTTGTACAAATTAAACACAGCAAAATATGCCTTGTATGTGCAGTATTCTGTTGATCACTATTAAACTGATCTTAACCCTAATCAGGCTGAGCCTTTTATTGGGCATAGTAGTCTTTCTATTAATTGCATTGTAATCTACCTCATTGTGTCATAATTGTTTTGTTTTTTTCATATAATTAATAGATCTTATCTATTTCTCTCTCCTGTAGTCACAAGATATCTGGACAGTGCAACATGCTCTGGACATGCTGGGAAACAAGGAATCCGTCCATGGTTTCATGTCTAACAAAACAAAGAAAGAGGTAAGACTTGTCAGAGATAAAGAATGTCTCCCCTCCCCCACTAGAAATGTCTAGATGATGCCTTCTGTCATTAAAAGTGTCATAAAATTTTTCTCATACTATAAAGACTTGTGTGATCCTCCCCCTCCCTCTGCCAATATCATGACATTTTGTAGAGTATTGTAGTTTCCAAATCATCTTCTTTAAACATATTTTATGGTGAGGAAATAGCTGTTCTGTCCACAAAACTTCTGGATTTACTGCACAGCAAAATCAACTGGGAAGACACTGTGATCATACTCAATACCAACAGCGATGAAAAAGAAATAACACCTATGATAAGGGACATTTTTTAATACAGGTGGGTTACACCAATACAACGTTTGTTTACTTATTTTCTTTTTGCCTAAGCTAGTTCCTGCAAGCACTTACCAAGAAATGCAAGTGCTGGATGAAGCTGTAATTGATGTTTGGGTAATTGTCTCCATGGCAACCCCTCCTCTTTCTCCTGTACAGGTGGAGGCATTCCGTCGCATCACTCTGGAGGAGCTGCCACCGGTCCTCATTCTCCATCTCAAGAGGTTCCTGTACGACAAGTCTGGTGGCTGCCAGAAGCTCATGAAGAAGGTGGAATACGGCATGGAACTCGAAATCAGCAAAGGTGTGGACTTGCGTTCTCCAGTATTTGTCTTTGTCATGCTCTGTTCTTTGGTGTTTATGCACCAGTGGGGCTGTCTCGTATATTTCTTTCTCTTCCTCTCTCTATCTTTCTTCCTATCTGTCTTTCGTTCTGTCCTATTTTATTGAATGACTTTTTCCCTTTCCTTTATCCATTCATCTGTGTATTTTTGTGTCTATGTATCTATCTTCGATCATTTATCTGTCTATTATCTCCCTTTGTGTTTGAATATTTATCTCCATGCAATTTTAATGTATTAATCATTGTACTCATAGGGGTATGTGTATGTACCTGTATTTCATTGATCTTCAAATCTATTTATCAGTTTGTCAATATCTTTATCTCTCCCTTCTTTTTTGTCTTTTTTTCCCACTGTTTTACAAGTTTAACTTGTATATGAATTTCAGAGTTTATCAGGTACAATGCATTCACCGATTACAGCTATGTCACAGTGGTCACCAACTTGGCATGGAAACACTTCTGGCCAGAGAACATTTGTTATTTTATGCAGTTCAGTTTTTTTAGGGATGTTTAAAGTAACATATTCCATGTTCAATTCTAAGGTCCAAATACATATCTGTAAACTGCAATGGGAACATACTGTCAAGACCAGTGAAGCTCATATTTGGTTGGGGTTGTCATTTAATATTCCTGACAGGTTGATAAAAGATCAATTGCTGCTTGTGTCTTCAAGAACAATACAAAGTGCTAAGACAACAGATGAGTATATGATGCACTGTGGAGCTGTGTAGATTGAGATCAAGTTATAGTATTCAGAGTAGGGAGTTGGGTTATGAAAGAAAACAAAGAATAAACTTGAACCCATTGAAGACTAGACCTGAGTACTGTAAAACATGATATATTCGCGGCATGAATTTTTCGCGAATACGAGCCGACGGCCTTTTTTGCAGCACGAAATTTTCGCGAACAGCCACTGGCATTCAGTGCATATAGTTTAGACAAGAACTGTCGTGTGCATTTTGATTTCACGAATCTCGGCGCTCACGAAATTCGCGAAATTAAAATGCACGCGAAAATTCCTCATTTTACAGTATACTCGGGCAGCTGTCTATGGGAAATGCGTGTTATAGCAAAATCAGTACATCTGTCAACAGCTTAATGTAAATTATGGCATGAAGCATGCAATCATGTATACAGAGTGATATATTAACAGATGAGAAGGAAACTTAATTTCCGAGTTGAAGGAAAAGTTGTGTTATCAGTGTGTGTCCGTTCACAAGCGTGCTTATCCAAATTCTTTATTCCTATGTCTCCTTGACAGATTTGATATCACCGAATGCCAAGTCCCGCATCACCTTCAACCAGAGAGTCTACAAGCTGTTTGCAGGTCAGTAACTAGGGCCCGTTTTGCCGACCTATCAAATGCCCAACGGTCGGTAAGTGTGCAAAGTCTGTGCGAATGATGGCACTTTTTGACTTGAATGCATTTATGGAATGAATGGATCACTACAGAATAATGTTGGTTTCTATATAATGACCTATTTAAAAACAACTAAGAAGTATTTCAATCACAAAACTTACTGTAACAAACATTTGTTACATGCTTCTACAAACAAAATTATCTTGTTCTGATATTCATTTGTAGTAGGAGTTACTTGCAATGTTTGAAATGAATCTGTGCATTTTAAGTGGACATCTGCAGGAAAGAGGCTGTCTTCCGCAGTTGATTTAACATATACTTTTATATTTCAGGGAATAATTTTCCTGGTATCGCATCACAATTTGGTATGCATTTTTTGTGTGACTGCTATACAACATTTCTTGTGTGTAGCAGTTTGGGTTTTTTTTACATCGGACTGTACAGAACTTTATTAAAAGTGTTTTCCCATTGATCGAAACTGCTTATCAAATTTGAGAAGTAAAATTATTCCCCGTATTTACTTGTTTGTTTACCTGTTTTCTCCTCAGTTGTGTATCATACTGGAAAGGAAGCCTCTGGAGGTCACTACATTACTGACCTCTACCACGTGGGAACCAGCGGCTGGCTGCGATGCGATGACAGCATCATCAAATCCATCAAGCCTGTACAGGTCACCAAGCCACAGTCCACGTATATCCCCTACCTCCTCTTCTATCGCCGCCGAGACCTGCTGACGAAGCCCACAGCGGCGCGAGAGTGAGCCGTCCCTTGGCTGCGTAGAGAGCGATGCCATACAAATTTTTTTGAGCAAACTGCAGCTCCGCACATCTCTTTAGCCAGCCATATCAGTCTGGTTATGCAGATCATCGTTGACTGAACATAACATTTCAAATGTCGGACAAAAAGGTGATGCTGTGTTAAGTGGATTGGACACGACTTGTACTAGCATCTTCTTGGATTTTTTCCTGTGATTTTTCGAGACGGCGACTGCACCTTGACAGATTTGAAGACGTATTGAGCAAACCGTTCGTGAAGCATCAGGATTTATTGTGATATTGAGGTACGATGTATATCATATTGAAGACTTGCACACTGCTCTCTTCATCCAGTCTTTCTCTCACCGTTCGTACCCCCCTGCAGCGAGGAGTGGCGGAGGGGGATGTTTCAGAAGGCGATACATAGCTCTGTGGTGGTGGAAATCTTTCGCAATTTGATTGACAACTTTTGATGTGACAGTGGCTTTGTTTGCTTCTAGTGTTTGCTCCTTTACCTGCAATGCGGAGGCCACGTTGTGTGTGGACACCAGACATTGTTGCCAATTCAGGCAGAAAAACTGTGTTTCAAGCATCAGCAAAATACTGTCATTTCCAGATAAGTTTCCGTTCCTTTGTTAAATTGATCTGCATAGCAATAAAATTTTGTATGTAAATGAGTAAAAAAAGGAGAAAAAAAAAGGAGATAGAATACGCTTCAAGTGTTTGGCAGGTTCACTTCATTTTCTTGGGAACCTTTAACCCTTTTTTGATTAAGAGCCTTTTGTTTGTGGGATCACAGACTTACTGATGGACTGGTTTTTACCCTAGCTTGTCTACACTTGCAACTGCTACATGATTACCCAAATTGGAATATTCCTTGTGTGAGTGAGTGGCCGCGGTAGAATATCTGTACTGAAGCACAGCAAACTCTTGATTTATATGGAGCGTCGTTACCCTTTGAATGACAGATTGTAGTCCTTTTGCATCATTATTTCAAGTGCCGCATAATCATCCTTCCTGGACAACTAACACTTGTATGGGTGAGAAATGAAACCTTGTCAAGTGCATCTTGGAAGCGCACATTTTGCATGTTTGTATTGTATCTGGAGCTACATGTACACCAGAGGTGAAGCACCGTACCCATGGGACATTTTTGCGATTGGAAAGTAAGGAAACACATGGCAGCACAAAAATCTCAAGCTTTTACCTCATGTACCAAGAGTGCACAAAGGCTGATTGGGATTGTGTGCAGAGGAAGTAGCCAACTGAACGCTATCAAAGCTTTAACTCAACTCTGGGTAGCAGACTTATTTCATGCAGACTCTGTTAAATATCTGCCCATTCAGTCATATTTTCCTTCTGCTGTGCTAGCTTTCCCATAGATAACCCATTGGGAAGATGATCATTTAAGCTTACCAAAGCCAAAGGTTTGAGGTACATATAACTGTTGGGCTCACTCATTTTCTAGCATTTGTTAAGTGTGTCGTGCTGTATGCCGTTTGGTCTGTTTTGAAGCACAGAATTAGACTTCATTCAAACCTGGTGGCCCATTTCACAAAGAGGCTTGCAAAGTATTGTATTTGACATGATTACAGTTACCATGGCAACAGCTTCAGTACCCACAAGTCCAACTGATTGGTAGTTTTGCAAGATAGATTTTAATTACAAGTATTACAGGTATCTGCATGAAATAGGCTCCTAAGCCCTCTTTCGTAGAGACATTTGCAATTTAAATTGTATGTTGCTGTATTTGCAAGCACTACAGCACTAGGAAGAATTACCTACTGTATCAATCAGCCATATGCATTGATGTTGTCACCATGGCAACTGGAGTTATTGCCATTTACAATAATTCCTTTTGTCATCTTTACTACATATTCCCGGTCTCATGTTTGTTGTGTTTTATTTTTATTTTTATTTGAAAGTTCAGCTGTGGACGCTGGGATGTTTCATAAGATGCCTGCTTGTGAGTGGTTACTGGAATTCAACTCTACCAGTGTACCGCAAGTGATACATACTGTTTAGTGAAAAGATGCACATGATGGGATAGTCCTGAAATGTACTTAACGCAGTGAATACTGATGCATTATATTCTCCTGTTTTAGTTTCTATCGTCATTCGCGAGTAAAAGAAATGAGCAGCCTAAATACGTAGAAGTGAAAATGAAATGCTTGGAACGAGCTTTACTGCGTGGTCTCCAGGAATCTGTCCCATTAGGAACAACTCAATTGTGCCATTTGTATCATAATGTGTACAGTAAGTGATAAGTACAACTTTATTCAATTGATCAAGCTATTGAAAGCAGAAGCAGAAAATTGTACAGTAATTTTCCTTTCGCTGACAAAAAAAAAGTGTTACAAACTGCCTTTGTCCTGTGTTTGTTCTTGTTCATGTTTTGCTTTTTGTGTCAATCAAGCAGTTATATTGGCTTTGATTCTTTTGATTTGTAAGAACAAGGATATCTCGGGGCTTTTTTTATTACATTCTGTGATGCCAAAAATTGATACTTTTAGAAGTTTGTATCATGATTGTAGTAACTGTGGCATTGTAGTGTATGCATTCAAACTTAGCTATGATCAGCTGTAGATATGCTTCAAGTATTTAGCACCAGGCGACTGAATGTCATTGTACTGTAGGCTAATTCACCCTTCATGATGCCAAACATATAAGATTGCTCTTCATATTCGTTAATTACATCAAACATTTTCTCTTTTTTTTTTTTTTTTTCAAGTAACACTAGTTTTAAGTTTGGACTGTAACTTTCAGAGCATTTCTGCTCTGTTATACAAGGAGAGAGAAGTTATGTAATGAAGTGTTATAATCCTTGTCACACTGTCAAGACTGATTCAAACGAGATTAAAAGAAACAGGAATGCGGTATGTACAGATTAGTGAACTATCGTTGAAGGTATGTTCGATTGACCCATTTGTCGGCAACAGTAACTAGACATCTTTCCATTGCAATGCGATCTATACTAAAAGTATAATTGTAAGGAAGAATGAGAGGTATAGGATAGCTCCCTTGAAGGGTTAGATAGAAAATTGAATTGCAATTTGTATGATTATTGTAGTGTACATAGTGTAAAATTATATATACTAGATATTGGTTTTCTTTTCTCTCTCTCTCTCTACAAAAGCCATTTATTAGTACAAGAAAGGGCATGTGACTGAGGTACGTTGAAACTATTTGAGGTCACCATGCAAAAGCAATGAATAACTTGGTCTGATGGTAAAAGACAAGTAACATTGTGTGCTGATGTGCAAATTGTGCGGAGAACATCACTGTAGATAGCGTGACGAATAGTGTTGCTTTATTTTGTCGCTTCGTTTCTTTGCCCTGTGTGAAAATGGCTGGATTACGATTTGGATTAAGCCAAGTGTTGTTATTCATGCAGTGTTGATGTTTTATTTTATTTATCATTATCTTCTTCTTTTTTCTATTCAAAAGAGCATGTTCATGTGGATGCTGTTCTTGTGATACATTATGTAGGTGCAAATTGGTGCAATGCAGTGACTATAAGGTGTACAGTAACTGGCTAATGCTGTACAAAAGTGTGTGTGAACATCGCAGAGTTGGGATAATGGCGAAATCAGCAGATGCTTGAACAGAAAAAGAATCGATACGAGCTTCTATCATTGTAGTATAGAGATAGAATTATGTGATTCTTTGTGTTTTAGGCTATCCTGTCTAAAGTGAATAGTCGTTAAAACATGGTTCAGGTCACTATGGTGAAAAATAATTAGATTGTTTATCATAACAGTGCATTTTGAAATCAAATGAGGCATATCATTTGTATTTATCTAAAATATCCGATACGTGGTATACACTGTACCTATAAATGAAAATATAAATTTTATTTTGCATTTTTGCTTCTTTTTTTTTTTATTTGGGAGATAGGATACGTGAAAGTAATTGACACTTTGCTACGCATTTGTAAGACCACCTATCGTAACAGAGTACCAAAGTGATGATGTCACAGTCTTTTGTTATGGCTTGGTGCTGGTTCCACACTAAATGCCCTTACACATGGCTTTGGGCAGTGGGTTGGAATCAGGTATGAACATGGTTAGCAGCACTATTATTCACAGATATCCAGGCCAGATGAGGTTGTTTAGAACCGGTTTCCATGGCAGTGAATGGCTATGATGTCACACTTTGTTACTTAAGCTCACAGGCTTTGATCTGATATTAAACTCTAGGAGCAAAATGGTGTTTGGAATAGAGGGAAAATCCAAGGAAGGGCAAGACTAAATGCATCTCACGAGTATTTTAGAGCTCAGCTGTGCCTACACACGAATCCCACAGACTTGATTTTGTAAATAATTTGTTTCACAACAAAAAGTATCACGGAATGTATTTGTATGCACATTGACTGTAAAATTTGGTGCAGTGTGTAAAGATATATTTGTTTTCCTTGTCCTTTTTTTTTTCCTCTGCAGATTTCTTAAATTTTTACTCTTTACTCTATGTTCAGTTTATGGAAAGCAGGCAAGGGACGATGAATTATTTGTGCACATGTTGTACTAAGATTCCTCCATGCCCGATAACGCTAAGATTTCAGACATGAACTCTGTAAATGGTCTGCTCATCTTGGTATTATTCAAAATGTTGAGATCCAGAATGATTAATCGTGTGTGTATAGATCCTAAAAGAAGAATCATTATAGAACATTTATCATTCATATATATATTTTTCCCATTTTTTTTTTTCTGTAGCTAAGTAGATTATTGTGCATAACTTGAATAAAATGCAAAGGATGTGTGTAGTTGATGTCTTTTTCTTTGTTTTGATGTAGCATCTTTCACAACATCATAATGCTCAAAGCACTTTATTAAAGCGTATTACATGGAAGAATTGTAACTGGTCTGCCATGATTTGCAGGTGTTTCCAACAGGCCCCTGGGTAGTGGGCTTGTACTGAGGTGAATCCATGATGTTGAAATTTGCTCGCACAGTTAGTCATGTAGAAGAAATATGCTGTCCCTCTAACTGTCGCATGAGCAAGATGCGACAGATGATTATTTCAATTTATGATAGTATTCCTTCAGGAAGGAGAAACAAATTATGCTTTGAGCTCTTGATGAGGTTTGACAACATCTATGTCATTGAGATTGCTTTTGTTTTCTTTGTATGTTTGTTGTCTTTTTCATTATCGTAAAATCATTCTCCATGTTGAATTATACTAGGAAAGCATTAGATAACCGGCATCTTCTACATATTTGCTAAGACTTAATTTTAGAAAACCTATATTTAATGTAACCACTGTCTGTCAGATGAGTGCAGGCAAGTACAATGTAAGTGAAAGCTAAAATTGGGATTATTGCAATAGAATTTATTCAAAAGATTTATCCTGGGCAAGAGTAACTGTAGAAAACAGATGGTTAGTACTTGCTAATGGCTTATTCAATTGTACTTACAGAGTACTGCCTTTGATATTGCAACTTAATATTCACATGTTTTTGAAGATTTTGTAGGTTTCAAATAATTCATTGAATGCATGTGAATTGAAGCTAGTGTATTACACAGCTAGAGAAAGGCATTGTATGTTTAAGAAAACAGATATGTCACAGACATTTTCCTCACCTGTTCAGAGGTAAAAGCCAACTGACTTTACTTAGTAGCGTTTATTGTCCTGATAGTTAGTGGGGTGAACTGTAGGTAGACTGTGATCATTCCGTGTAGCTGCTTGAAGGTGAATGTTACCAGGGAAGAACAGCCATCGTAGAAATATATCCTCCCTCTTTTGTACGTACATGTGGGGTGCAGTGGTGCACTCTGGACTCTCCTGCAAGTGCCTTATGATAGAGCCATATCCGATTGGCTGTCTAAATCGTCGTTTGTCATTCGTAAGCACAGTGCTTGATGGCAGTTGTTATTTGCTAGGACATGATAGTAGGCAAAGTGTTTCAGGATAGTCTATCTTAATTTCTCATTAAGTAGTGTTGTATATTGTCATAGCGTAAAAAATGTACATGGGGTACTGTATAAGTCATATATTTAGCAACCACAATCATGTGGTAAAACTGGGACATGCAAGACGGCCTCGCTTGTGGTTTGATGCGTGATTGAGAATCACAGTGATGGAATTAGAAATAAGTGTTGTCCTCGTTTGAGAGCAAAATTAGCAATTTCCCGCTGTGCAGGTGAGAGACAATGTATTTGTGATCACAGGAGACAGTATTTTGCTGTCTTAATATTGCATGATATTGGTCAGCTCACAAAGTCTGCAAAAACCCAAAACCACTGCAAAATATGTGATGTATACAGTATGAACCATTTATTAGACATGTCCTGAAAGGGCACTCATAAGTTTACTCATGTGAGAAGTTGTATGTCTCTCTATTGCATATTCGTGATACTGCAGTCTCTGCTTTGATAAACTCTTTTCTCTATGTCACCTTTTTTTTTAGGAATTTTTTTTTTACAACAAAATCTAAGAAAAGGTTGTTTAAGCTGTACTGTTTGTGTGAGTTGGACATGCTGTCAGTACTCCAAGCTCTGTTCGTTCGCCCGTAGCTTTATTTTTGCTCTCTCTCTATCTGACTGCACATGATGAAGCACAAGAGTAGCTACTTGTCAGTATATTCAACGTGAAATAGTGGATTCCTTAGGAAACTGCTTCAAATAATTATTAACAAGTCTCACATCCCTGAGAGTCTTGTGTCCGATTATGTTTCCCCTAGTAATTTTCCATTTCTATGTTCTTCAGATTTGTACAACCGTTGATGTTATATTTGGCAGTTATATGAAACAAAACAACTATTTTTCCTAAATGTGTAGCATCTATGTTTAGTATTGCTTTATGTTTCTTTGGAAGCTTTCATTTCTCATTTGAATGGCTATTCATCTAATAATGCATCTTGCGTGAAGGATTCCAAAAGTTTATTTGTTACTTGCAAAAAAATGTGAATTTTGTATAAATTCATATGAATCCTGTTCAAATTTTTTTTGAGCAGTGTGCCATTCCATATGGAATGAATGAGCTTTTTTTTTTCTCTCACAGAAGTATAGTATCAATGGATTGTACTCCAAATGTTGACAAAAACTTTCTTACGAAGTGAATAAAGAGAGACTCATAAAAGCAGAGATGCTTGGAATGTGATGTCTCATTAAAGATAAAAATGTATTATTGGTGTTTCATTTTTGTTCCTAGTCATTGTGTGTGTGTGTGTGTGTGTGTGTGTGTGTGTGTGTGTGTGTGTGTGTGTGTGCATGTGTGTGTGTGTGGGTTTGTGTATGCAGTCTTCATGTCACAGGTAAAAAGATGAGAAATGGCCTGTACAAATGAGGCTGCCTTTTTGGTTCAAATTGTGTTCAATTGGGCTGAAAAAAAGGCAAAACAAAAAAGCACCAACCATTCACAGCTGAAGGAATAGAACTGCTGTGAATACAGTAGCTGACTGGAACACCTCTACCTTCTCATGCAGTCTGCATGTACAGTGTACCTCAAACATGGTTCCTCAATACCTTCAGACAAATTTAAAAATTTTAAATAAAAATAAATTTGATCACAACCTTTTGATTTTAAAGGGATGGTACAGTATTGATGGAGATGAGAATTAGGCTTTGAACTTTTTGCGAGATACCAAGAAAACACCTATGAAATAGTACAGAGCATACCATTTTGAGAGGAATTCAAAGTTTATTTGATGAAAATCGGGTTTGGAATGACTGAAACATCCAAAAACAAAGTAAAAAAAAGCGATCGTAATAAAAGGTGGGTCCCACACTTTATTAAAATCGCTCTGTTTTGGATATCTCGGCTATTTCAAAACCAATTTTCATCAAATAAACATTGGATTCCTCATGGAATTACATGCTCTGTCATATTTCATAAGAGGTTTCTCATTTTCTCACCAAAATATGTTAGAAACCTGAAATTAGGTCTCAACCAAAACTATACGATCCCTTTAAGCTTGAATTCAATTACCATTTCTGCCATTCCAATGTACTTTCAGAAGCCAACTGTGGTATCCCACAATTTAATTCATATTTTTAGTGCATTGTATTTTCATATTTTTGGTTCATGCATACCATGATCTCTCAAGAAAAAAAAAAAGGAAAACATCCCACACACACAACAAACCACAAATAATCAAATCCAAGAATTAGTTAACAAGAGCATAGGAAAGTAAAATACACAAAAAAAAAACCACAAATAAACATGAAAATCATCAAAATACACAAAATTTACATATTGATTTCTTTATTATGAGCATCTTGATAACATACTAATATTGCACATGATGATATTTTGTAAGTTGTAAGCAACAGTCATTGTGAATACAGAACTCTTAAAAAATAATTATCTGAGCTAAGCTGGTATTCACCATCTTGTTAGTGAGGCAAAATCATTTTACAGCCATTAATTCTTAATTTTTACCTGCTGTGGCCAATCAGCATTACAAGCAGGTTTAATGAAAAAGAAAGTATCAAAGAGGAAAAATCTGCATTTCTGGCACATTTTTTCAATAAAGTTGTGATACCTCACACAGTCAGGAAAAGAACATGCCAACACACACACACACACACACACACACACACACACACACACACATACATAAAGCCTATATACTCGTGTCGTACAGATAGTAAACAAGTATTCAGCATTTGCAAAGTTCCATGCCTTTGAGGGCTCAGTGGACCACGTACATTTACTTCCAAATGAAAATACAAGGACTGCTTGTTGCCTGTGAAAGCATATGTTTGAATGCAAATGCATTATTTCTTCTTCTTTCTTTTTTTCTACCTGGATTAGTAGTGAAAGCACAAGACAAGATACAGTACCAAAGTGTGACATCATAGCCATTCATTGCCTGGAAGCTGGTTCTAAACAACCTCACATAGCAGGGGCGTCACCAGCTTTTTTTCAAGGGGGGTGCGTTTTGACCCAAATGTAACGAGATTTTTTTTTTTTTTTTTTTTTTTTTGGACAGACATTTGGAATATAGGAAGTTCTCAATCCTAGACTTTTACTGTTGTTGAGGGAAGCCAAGCGGGGAAAGGGCACCGGCGTAGCTAGATTTCATCTCTTACAGTAAAAAACTACCATTTGGAGCTATATTTTTTTCGCTTTGGAAATAAAGGGGGGAGGGCGCACCGGGCGCAGCTGCCGGCAATTACTGGCAGCAACATCAGGAGAAAGGCATAACAATTAAATGCGAGCGAGCGGAGCGAGCGAGCTTGAATATTTTGACATTTTACAGTATAAAAAAACCCTGCCATTTGTTGTTATATTTTTTCGCTTTGGAAATAAAGGGAGGGGGCGCACCGGGCGGAACTGCTGGCAATTACTGGCAGCAACATCAAGTGAATTGCATAACGATTAAATGCGAGCGAGCTTGAAAATTTTACATCTTACAGTCCAAAAGTTGCCGTTCTTAGCCATATTTTTTTGCTTTGGAAATCAAGGGAGGGGGGCGCACCGGGCGGAACTGCTGGCAATTACTGGCAGCAACATCAGGTGAATTGCATAACGATTAAATGCGAGCGAGCGAAGAGAGCGAGCTTGAAAATTTTACATTTTACAGTCCAGAAACTGCCGTTCTTCGCCATATTTTTACGCTTTGGAAATTAAGGGAGGGGGGCGCACCGGGCGGAACTACTGGCAATTACTGGCAACAACATCAGGTAAATTGCATAACAATTAAATGCGATCGAGCTTGAAAATTTTACATTTTACAGTCCAAAAACTGCCGTTCTTAGCCATATTTTTTCGCTTTGGAAATTAAGGGGGAGCGCATGCCACCGGGTGCAACTGGTGGCAATGACCGGCAGCAACATCAGGTGAATTGCATGACGATTCAATGCGAGCGAGCGAAGAGAGCGAGCTTGAAAATTTTGACATTTTACAGTAGAAAAACTGCCAGTTGTAGCTATATTTTTTCGATTTGGAAATTAAGGGGGGGGGGGGGAGCACCGGGCGCAACTGCAGACAATTACTGGCAGTAACATCAGGGGAATTGCATAAAGATTAAATGCGAGCGAGGGGTAAGAGCGAGCTTGAAAATTTTTCATTTTGCAGTCCAAAAACTGCCGTTCTTAGCCATATTTTTTCGCTTTGGAAATTAAGAGAGGGGGCGCACCGGGCGGAACTGCTGGCAATTACTGGCAGCAACATCGGGTGAATTGCATAACGATTAAATGCAAGCGAGCTTGAAAATTTTACGTTTTACATTCCAAAAACTGCCGTTCTTAGCCATATTTTTTTCGCTTTCGAAATCAAGGGGGGGGGGGGGGGGTGGAGCGCATGCCACCGGGCGCAACTGCTGGCAATTACTGGCAGCAACATCAGGTGAATTGCATAACGATTCAATGCGAGCGAGCGAAGAGAGCGAGCTTGAAAATTTTGACATTTTACAGTAGAAAAACTGCCGTTTGTAGCTATATTTTTTTCGCTTTGGAAATTAAGGGGGCGGGGGTGCGCCGGGCGCAACTGCAGACAATTACTGGCAGTACCATCAGGGGAATTGCATAAAGATTAAATGCGAGCGAGGGAAGAGAGCGAGCTTGAAAATTTTGACATTTTACAGTATATAGAAAAACTGCCGTTTGTAGCTATATTTTTTCGCTTTGGAAATTAAGGGGGGGGGGGGCGCACCGGGCGCAACTGCAGACAATTACTGGCAGTAACATCAAGGGAATTGCATAAAGATTAAATGTGAGCGAGAGAAGAGAGAGAGCTTGAAAATTTTGCATTTTACAGTCCAAAAACTGCCGTTCTTAGCCATATTTTTTTCGCTTTGGAAATTAAGGGAGGGGGCGCACCGGGCGGAACTGCTGGCAATTACTGTCAGCAACATCAGGTGAATTGCATAACGATTAAAATAATGCGAGCGAGCTTGAAAATTTTACATTTTACACTCCAAAAACTGCCGTTCTTAGCCATATTTTTTCGCTTTGGAAATTAAGGGGGGAGCGCATGCCACCGGGCGCAACTGCTGGCAATGACTGGCAGCAACATCTGGTGAATTGCATAACGATTCAATGCGAGCGAACGAAGAGAGCGAGCTTGAAAATTTTGACATCTTACAGTCCAAAAAGTGCCGTTCTTAGCCATAATTTTTCGCTTTGGAAATAAAGGGAGGGGGCGCACCGGGCGGAACCGCTGGCAATTACTGGCAGCAACATCAGGTGAATTGCATAACGATTAAGATAATGCGAGCGAGCTTGAAAACTTTACATTTTACAGTCCAAAAACTGCCGTTCTTAGCCATATTTTTTCGCTTTGGAAATTGAGGGGGGAGCGCATGCCACCGGGTGCAACTGCTGGCAATGACTGGCAGCAACATCTGGTGAATTGCATAACGATTCAATGCGAGCGAGCGAAGAGAGCGAGCTTGAAAATTTTGACATCGTACAGTTCAAAAAGTGTCGTTCTTAGCCATAATTTTTCGCTTTGGAAATTAAGGGAGGGGGCGCACCGGGCGGAACTGCTGGCAATTACTGGCAGCAACATGAGGTGAATTGCATAACGATTAAATGCGAGCGAGCTTGAAAATTTTACATTTTACAGTCCAAAAACTGCCGTTCTTAGCCACATTTTTTCGCATTGGAAATTAAGGGGGGGGGGGGGGGAGCGCATGCCACCGGGCGCAACTGCTGGCAATTACTGGCACTGGCAGCAACATCAGGTGAATTGCACAACGATTCCATGCGAGCGAGCGAAGAGAGCGAGCTTGAAAATTTTGACATTTTACAGTAGAAAAACTGCCGTGTGTAGCTATATTTTTTCGCTTTGGAAATTAAGGGGGGAGCGCACCGGGCGGAACTGGACGATTACTGGCAGTAACATCAGGGGAATTGCATAAAGATTAAATGCGAGCGAGCTTGAAAATTTTGACATTTTACAGTCCCAAAACTGCCGTTTGATGCTATATCTGTTTTTGCTTTCGAAATTGAGGGGGCGCACCGGGCGCAACTGCTGGCAATTACTGGCAGCAATATTGGGAGAATTTAAATGCGAGATAGCGGAGCGAGCGAGCTTGAAAATTGTGACATTTTACAGTCCCAAAACCGCCGTTCAGTTGTAGCTATATTTTTTGCAGTAAGGGGGGGGGGGCGCACCGGGTGGAACTGTCGGCAATTACTGGCAGCAACTTCAGGAGAATGGCATTACGACTAAATGCCAGCGAGCGAGCTTGAAAATTTTGACATTTTACAGTCAAAAAACTGCTGTTTGTAGCTATACTTTTTCGCTTTGGAAATTAAGAGGGGGCCGGGGGGGGGGGGGGGGGGGGGACGCCCGGTGCGCCCCTCCCCCTGGATCCGCCACTGGTAGTCAAGGGTGTCGGTTTATGTTCATGACTGGGGGAGGTGTGACCAGCGAGGTGGCGTCGAAGTGACCAAGTATGGGAAGGATGTCCAAAATCTATGTATATAGTCAACACTGTATAGAATACACTTGCACTAGTAGATAATTATGTATAAAATCAGTGCTGCCAGAACCAGGGGTGCGAATTGCTTTTGCCCACGATTTTTTCTTTTTCTTTGTTTTTGTCCTCGATGCAAAATTTCAAAAAAATAAATAAATAAATAAAAAAATAATAATCATTTAGTGTCCGGCGTTGAGGTCGCTCGCAGACTGAATGTTTTTTTTTTTTTTTTTTTTTTTAGGGTCTGAAGGGGGGTGCGTTCGCACCCAACGCACCCCCCCTGGTGACGCCCATGCATAGCCTGAATATCAGTAAAACATAGTTTCAAAATAAAACCAAGCTCGAACAAACAGTGACATCATCACTTCATTCCCCTACAGACCTGTTCAGTTTGGGCACTGTTTTTAATGTTAAGGTCTTTTTTAGCCGTAACTGGGGGCTTCAGTACATATCTAACAATAGCTGATTTATGCACCGACATAGCAATGCACCTGATTCATTGCATAACCCATTGAATCACTTTTATTTTTCTAATTTTGGGAGTCCCCTAGTTATGGCTGACATTGATTACAGTGTTTTAAACTGATTGGCCCGAATTCACGTAGGTAGTACAATCTTTGTCCATGGTTTAAACCATGGACAAAGACCGTAGTTTTGTGTGGGGCGCCACGTGTCGCATGGCCTATTTCGTTACGAAATCAGTCATTTTGTCAACGAAATGTTAACATTTTGTAACAAAATGAACATTTTGTCACGAAATGACTGATTTCATAATGAAATAGGCCTTGCGAAAATTGGCGCCCCATTAATATTTGTTGCTGTATATGTAATACAAATATTAGGCATGCAAAGAAGCCTCCTATATTCTAAATTTAAAAAAATGATGAACAAAACTATATGGCATAAAGGCAAGAATATCATGATAACTACATTTACTGTTGCAGGGAAAATATGAGTTTTTTTTTAAATGCTATACCATGTATGGGATGCTATTTAGAGCTCAAATTGTGAATGTTCCCAAGACTTATGCAGAAACTCTTGTAGAAGCCTGACACTGCCTCAGGAATTAATATTTTGTCTACTACTTGCTGCAGGTAATGACAGACTGGATAGATCAATGTTGGTCTCTCCTGGGGACGTTGCAAAGATGAAGATTTGTCCATTTTACTGGTCTGTTGTAAAGCAGGTGAGAAGGAAGTGGAGGTCTCGCCGGAAGTTAACCTGGAGCTCCTCAAGGAGTCTGGGTAACCATGGAAACAGGAGGGGAAGGGGGAGGGGAGTGAGATGAGGCATTACTTCACCAAAACAACAGCAACAACTAGACAACAAAAGATCTTGAGAACGAGAGTCGAGTCAAGCAGATGTTGTCATTGTCAACACAATGTGTGGAAATATGGTCAATTCCAGCGTAACGGACATGACATTCAGACCACTTTTTTGGGATTCAAACCATCACACAGTGAAATTGGGAGTCTCCAAAAGATTCTAATTGAGTTTATCAGACACATTTAAGTATATGTAACATACACAGAAAATTTCATGGAAATTTATTAGGTGGTTGTTGAGAAATTGCATTTTTAGCGAGCGTAACGGACATGACACAAAATGGACAAGGTATTTTGATCTACTTACCATTATGAAAATTCCTGTGAATTTTTGGATAAGATGCAGCTGGTTTTGGTCTTGATTAAACCTTTAGGTCATGCTTTACTCATTAAGTCCTAATTTAGAGTAGTTTTACTGTTCATTCTTTTGTAATAGTTTAAAATATCGCGTAACGGACATGACACTTCGAGTGTAACGGACATGACAGTTTTGTCCACTTTTTGTAAGCTAAGAGAATTTGTTTATTACGAGGTATAGCAGATATTCAATTGTTGGCATAGTAAGGTTAGAACATAGGGACACACATCATAACTGCAATCATGTAGTATTTGTTATATTTATATCATTTTAGGGGGGTTAGTCTTTTTATATTTAAAAAAACAAACAAATATAAAACAAATTCGCTCCTGCACCAGCTAGCTACACTTAGTGAGTAATTTCCAGTTACTACCACCCACCATAGCAAAACAGGACATATTACTATCTTATACTATGGTTATTTTTTTCTTAGTGGCCTAATATTTTATACTTAATATTATACACTAGCGTAACGGACATGACACCCTTGTAAAGTGAACCATATTTTCACTTCTTTGTTTAAATATAAAAAGATTAAAATAACTGCACTCTGCTAAATACATTATGTTCTTGAACAAAACATCAAAAACTCCTTTCATTGCAGGTTTCAGTGATCTAACAGCTACTCTAAAGCACATGGAGTACAATGCCCAGAGTACCACAATGGCATACACTGTTGTACATGTACAACACAGAAGACCATGTCTCCATGTCTGCAGATAGGCAAAGAAAACAAAATGAACCAGATCTGTATGAAATAAAAAGTTTGAATACAACATCATTAAAATGCACTCAGGATTGCATCAACTTTTATGCAATGAAAGAGGACCACAAAACTGTTTGGTACGATTATCAAATTAGTGTTATCATCTGAAAGAAATAAGGTATATTTCATTTCTGCAAAATTCTTTCATTTGGCATTAATGTCATCCTTGGAATAGAATTATCCTCTGTTATCCAATCTTGGATAGAATATTGTAAAAACTTCCACTGCTAGTACCAGTTCTTTATCATTGTCAACAAATGCTTTCTTTTCTTGGCTAGATGTGAATGATCAAGCCCCCTTTTTTTTCTGAGAATTTTCACAACATATTATTATCCATTTCCATGTAGAGTGGTCACCTGGGCAACAAAAGTATTTCTTGTTTTCTTTACGGCAAATTCAACTCATACAAATTGTATAATCAACTTTTTGCTTGCTTAGGCACTTCTTGAGGCTTGCCAGAGTGGTGTACTGGTTACATTATTCTCACCAGCTTGTGAGAAGGACTTGTTAAAATACTGGATGCTTTCCCTACCAACTGGTTGTAAATGATTATACAGTGTACCTTTCAGTGGAGAAACATCTTCTCATAGCATCTCAAAATTGTGCTTTTTGTACGATGCTGAGTGCTGTCCTTATGGTCAGTATATCCCTTGGGCATAGAGGTTGTACATCTAGTTTAGTTGTATTGATGAAATGGATAGGCAGCATTCAGACCGACTTTCTCTGACGACAGAGCTTCATGACTTTCAACATGCTTCATAAAGCAAACAATTCCATTCTCAGCCCTCTTGGCAAGTGATATCTCATTAACGTGCCGCTGAAGGTGTGGATTTATAGAGTCATAGAGATGAGAGAGGTGCATTGATTGTATGGATGCAGGACAAACTTTTTTTTTTTAATCATGAGGCAACACCATCATAGAAGACATTGATGCTGGTGATATTTGAATACTTTGTTGCTGTATCATCAGTGATCATGCTCATTGGATGCACAAGGATCCATTTGTGCAGGAGTTCCTGGCTGTTGTGTTGACTCCATGGTGGATACGTGTTAAATGCGGTCTACAATGTTCTTATATGTAGAAAGTGCTCATTTTAAGTATTAAGGGGAAGGCCAACAGTGAAAACTCCATTGTCTAAATACTCCTTGGAATGACAGCTGCTGTTTATCAGTCAGGATTACAAGAGGTGGGAATGGATCAAACCGGTGTAACAGGGTACCAAGATCATCTGAAATCAACAGTCTTCCTGTGGCAGAAAGCAAAGTCTGCTTGTTTTTGTTTTATTGAGTGATGTGGAGACTTTAATTATTTACTGAAGTATAGAAATGTCCTGCTATCCTCAAGCAATTGAAACTAATCACCACCCTGTTTCACTGGGCCACAGTGTTATTTCTGCCACTTGTCTTATATGAGGTGTCATGTCCGTTACGCAAAGTGTCATGTCCGTTACGCCATTTACAGGAAAACCAGCAGTGGTATAGAAAAATGGTTTCTACACATGCAAGGGGATTCAATCCTAACATAGAAAATGAATTTCCAGCAACTTCACACTAATTTCCTCTTGGCTATGAAAACTTATACTAAAAAACGTAATGGACATGACACTTGAAATGTTATAGAAATCACACAACTTTGAGGATCAATGGGTCAAAAACTGATGAATGCTAAGGAAGTTGGTTGTGATTTTCCATTGATATATACACTGGACTATAATTTAAAAGCTGATCAAGGCCTCTAGGACATATCTGGCCTTCTTTAGAGACTGGAACACTGAACTCTTTAAAAATAGCCAAATTTTTGTGTCATTGCAACATATCATACAGTATTTTCATTGACTGAGAAAAATACCAAATTTTGTAATAACAAAGGTGCGACTAGTGAAAAATGAAAATATATATGTTACTTTTTTAGAATATTTGAGAACTTAAGTGAAACTCAAAACTTCATTTTTTCACTAAAGTGAACATTTCTCATGGAATTGCCCAATATGAAGAGTTTTATTGCAAAACGAGCTATATCCATTCTTGTTATGTTGAGGTATTTGCAATTATCAAAAGTTCCAAAAAGAAACAAAATAAGAAAATATAGGACATTTTGTATCATATACAGGGGAAACTCGGTATAACGAACACTGCTATAACGAGATATCGGTTACAACGAGGAAATTTTCTCGGTCCCAAATTTCCTTCCACACAAGTCTATGTAAAATGCTACTCTTATAGCGAGATCGGCTATAACGAAATAACTGCTATAACGAGATAAATTTTGTGACTTCCAAACAAAGAAAAACATAGTAAATCAAACCTGCTATAGCGAGGTAAAGCAAAATGCCTTCGGTAAAGCTTCACTTCGCCTGTGCTATCATCTTCCGAGATTGTAAAGCTTGATGCGCCAAAAACTGTCTTGTACACACATAATCATTTTCTTCAGTGCACTCCAGCTAGCACTGCATGTTGAACGTGTGAAGTGTGTGTGTGCACGCACACTGATACATGCAGAAAATGTGGTGGGACGGCCATATGTATACATGACATCACCATGACGTTTAGCAGGTGTGAGGCAATCTGATGCTGTGATTGGCCTTCTACTTAGGGAATTCCCCGTCTTCACACACACGCAGTCATAATGTACATAACACACACAGCATTGTGCAGACCATATTCAAGCTTTCCACACAACACACACCCATACGATAACCACATACCAATCCACTGACGATCTTGATACAATCGCAAGCTATATAAATTTACAAATTCAAACATCTACAATTAATAAGAAACACATTCTTGATATTGGATTTCCTTGGCGAAAAACATCTTCTTAGCCATAAAGGTGAGTAATTCCCTCACCCACAATATCAAGTTATCAGTATTGATTGAAATATGATGGGTAGTCCCACATGTGCAAATTAATGTCTTTACTTTATGCCTTCTTTTATGCCTACTGATATAACGAGATATCGGCTATAACGAGGAAAATTACTCGGTCCCGACCATCTCGTTATATCGAGTTTCCACTGTATATAAGAATATTCCTTGTTATATTACAAGTGAGGTATCACTGGAAAGGTTTTATTGCACTCTACCTAATGATGGACTTACTTTAAAAAGTCTGAAAATGGCACCTAGCTCATTTTGTGATGAAACTCTTCATATCTGAAGAGCATCTGCCACAGACATGAACAATTTGATTGGTTTCTTGCTGCTGCAGACAAGCAAAGTCTTGGTGAAACCCCAAGGGACCAACTGCAAGTATTTGTATGATGTAGAACCCTATTATTATGCTATAGTCATTGACTGGCACATTTGCTTTTAAGCTGACTCTAAATAACAGGTATTATATAATTTCACCAACTACCATAATATCATACTGTCCTTCATGATGGACCACAGCATTGCTTCAAGTATTTAATAGGTTGTTAATCACATGGTGGGCAGGGGGTAACCAAATGCTAATAAAGTTAACTGAATGGGAATGCAAAAGATAAACAAATTAACAACTTGCAAGCACAAGGTTGGGAACCTGATGAATGGTGGCATAAACACATAGAAAATCTTTGCGTGATATGTATAGCATTGAATCTTCTCGATTTGCCTGAGGAAATCATCAATGATCTGGAAACGAAAATATACTGTATACGCCATATAATTTTCACGCATTGGGACTTTCCAAAGATTTCGCGAGTGGTCAAATTCACAATTGTGGAGTTTAGTACTGAATGGAGAAATGTATACATGCATGTCACATTCATATCAGTATCAGAGTCAATATTTGTGTGAGTCTTTATATTTGCAAATAGCACCTGACTCACGAAATTCGTGAAAATAAAGACGTCACAAAATATACTGTATACGCCATATAATTTTCGCGCATTGGGACTTCCCAAAGATTTCGCGAGTGGTCAAATTCACAATTGTGGAGTTTAGTACTGAACGGAGAAATGTATACATGCACGTCACATTCATATCAGTATCAGAGTCAATATTTGTGTGAGTCTTTATATTCACAAATAGCACATGACTCGCGAAATTCGTGAAAATAAAGATGTCGCAAAATATTTGGTGTATACAGTACTGTAACAGCACACCAATTACAACAGAACACCAATCACAAAGGGCAGGAGGTACCATCATAACAAGACCTTGGAGACATGCTACTGTAGAAAAAGTGCTGACGAGCAGTGATATAAATTGCTGGATATTTTGCTGGCTTACTGTGATCGTTATACAGCATTGGCATATTATTGCCTGTTATCTAGTTTGAGTGTGCTTCCAAGATATAACTTCTATACATGCAGATTTGAAAAAAAAAAAAATGAAGGATTTCTAGAGACTCACTTTTTGTCTGCCTCTGTTCGCAGCTGTGGTACAGTCGACAATGCCTCCATGAAAGATGCACTGCAGAGAGTAAACATTCGAACCATATCATGATATAGGGCAGAAATCCTACCTTGAGCGAAATGTTGCTTTACATTAATAACACACAGTAGATACATATATTCCTTTGCCATATTTCATATTCGCATTTTTAGAGGCTCCAAATTAATCATATAAAGAAAACAAACACACATTCACATACGTACACACACACAACAAAAAACCACAAACACAAATGATTAAATATTGACAAGGCAAATGCTAAATACGTGCAACAATCGATAAATTCATTTCAAACTAAGCGCTAAGCTGCATGAATTCGAGCATTCATACACATTTTTTTCTCAATGTTTCTGATGACTCTAGGTGCATTAGCATAATCAAAAATCCTCACCAAGAGTACATCTGTTATCAATT
This sequence comes from Diadema antillarum, assembly GCF_040938485.1. NCBI lineage: Eukaryota > Metazoa > Echinodermata > Echinoidea > Diadematoida > Diadematidae > Diadema > Diadema antillarum. The sequence continues at coordinate 314,593 of NW_027272497.1, read as the reverse complement.
TACACAAATCTTTTACAAAATTCTGACAAAGAATCCATTCCTTCCAAAGTCACCATCCCCATGACACTCAAGTTTAGCTTTGACTGGTGACTTCCTGTCCACCATTATAAACTCAAGTTTACGATTGTCCTCACCTGGTTCCCGCATTCCTGTATGGAGACATTGCCTCCTCCAACATGCCAATATCCAGTCTTGCCTGGACCGCCCCATTGCTGCTGAATGAACCCATCACGCAGCTCATGATGCGTGACATCTCATCCGCTACCGCCTCCAACACTCTTCCCATGACGCGCAGCATGAACGCTGGCGCAATGGCGTTGATCTCAGCGTGGATGGCCACTGCATTCATGAGGGCGTCTTTCACAAAGGCCCGTACACCTTGAGGAAGGGGGAAAAGAGTGTCATGTGTGATAGTATGTAACTCTACAACCAGAAATATTTGCGGCATGAAACTTCCGTGAATCGGAGCCAGCAGCCTTTTTCGTGGCACGAGACTTTCGCAAATTGGCTTTCAATGCATTGTGTATGGACAAAAACTTTCATGTGAACTTTATCTTCCCGAATCTTGACTCCTCACAAAATTTGCAAAAGCTTCATGCATGCAAAAATTTATTGTTTTACAGTATATAAATGTGAGATATTGTGACAGATGTGATGATTTGTTAACAGGAAGGCTGAAAACATATCAACACAGATATACCTGTCTCAAAAGAAAGGCATCCCTCATAAGTGTTTTGATATGAAACGGTTATAAAACGTTTTGGTTCCATCTAGAAAAAGAAAAAGGGAGGCATGGGATCTTTCATTAAAGTCAATAGTAGGCCTTATTATTACACAAGCAAGCCATTTTAAAAACTAAACAGTAAAAAAGACAACATGCTTTCAATTCATCCTCAATAACTCAACATCACTGTCACACTGTTCACTGCAGAACAGCTTGAAAGACATCAGTTGAAACATAAAGCCAAGCAAATTGGTTGATTGTGGCAGAATCTTACAAATTCACAGATAACTCCACGTCCGACATCTAATCTTGCATAATAAAAGTAGAAAATGTCTGCAAGTGTCACAAGGCAACACTCACCTACAGGCTGTGGACAGTTAGCCCAGTCATAGTTTCTTGCATAATAAAAGTAGAAAATGTCTGCAAGTGTCACAAGGCAACACTCACCTACAGGCTGTGGACAGTTAGCCCAGTCATAGTTGCCTGCATACACCCCTACTTCCAGCGCTCCCACTAAAGGGTCAATTTTCTGCTCACAGTACGCCTCAAAGATCTTCTCATCCAACTCGGCATATGCCTCTTGAGACTGCTGCACTCAGACAGAGAGAAAAACAGACAAGTTAGAAATTCTATCTCACTTGACAATATGATCAAAGCCTTTTTTAAACTGAGGATCTATCATTTCCATTGCATAAAAACTGCATGGATACATTACAACTATTAAATGATGGGCTCACATCAGGCAAATACATGCAGCAGTAGATTAGATGAACAACATTTTTTTAAAGACTTCAGCCAGACACTTTTCACAGAAACCAAAATTAGATTCACCAGCTCTGTTCCGCAACAAGGCAAGGGAAAAAATAAACTCACTGAAATTATCAAAGTCCCCACAACCAAAATTAAATGGCATACAAATCAATGTAAATTTGACAAATGGGAGTCACAAATGCATACTGCATCTTGAGCCCTACTTTTGATAGTGAGTTTATTCCACAAAATGACACCTGTCACCACTTGGCTTGAAAAAAAAATCCACAGGGGTGGACAACAGCTTGCCCACAAATTGCTAAAGGCTGGTAGAAGCCTGACTTCTGTCGTAAGATGACACTTGAGCTTGCAGAGACAGACTTACGTTATCGATCTCGTGGGTGCTGGGATAGCCAAGCCTCTTGAATTGCTCCATCAAATTTGGGATGACATGTTGTGAGACATGGCTACAGTTGCTCAACACTATCACGAGACACTGCTCCTGTAGATGACAAACAAAGGCGCAACATTGCCACTTGAGAATCAAGAGCATGTTTAGTTCCATCAATCAATTAAGTGTTTTAGCCCTTTCGATTCTAAACTTGGGAAAGCAAGATGGTAGCTTGTGTACAGAATGATACATAGCTCATGAATTTGTAGGGCTACTTGCAAACAAACAAACAAACAACCAACAACCACAACAACAACAAACAAACAAGCAAGAAAAGAAAAAAAGAGATCGGCTAAGTTCCTGTGAATTATCATAAACACTTGTCCCCCAGTTATGAAGAACGATCATACCATTGTCTTTTGTAAGCATATTGATGTAGTTGAACTATGTATAGTTTATCTAAATGCCTAGTAATAATAAATATAACAATCATACCATAGAAGGAATGCTGTCTTCAGGAGACTGGAACAGAGATTCAGGTGTTCTTATGGCTGCCTCTGATAACCTGGGGGGACAAACACATAATACATATATGGATACATCGTCATCTTCTGTGATTTATGCACACTTTGAATCCATCTTACATGGGGTACAGACCAGTGTGTACATTGTAAATCGACTTGCATTATTTTTCTTCCATCCATATATTCATGCATAAATACAAATCGATTGATGAATAGAAAGATAGACAGACAGAGAGAGAGAGGGATACTGATGAAAAAAAAGATACGAACATAGCACACTAATCATGGTAAGGCTATATACATCACAGAGCAAAGAGTAAACAAACTTATGATAACCAAAATTTATTGTACCTGATGATCTTTACCACATTGCAAGTCCGTTAACAGCTTTATGATTATAAATGTAAATGCCATGCTATCAGAATAATGGATGTGAATAATATTACACTATGACTGAAATATTATCATTTGGTGATGTTGCAAATGCCTGAAAGCCGCTATACTCAGAATTTGGTATATTTGGGCTTATTCATCTAACATTCACTTTTTTAATTACCATGCATACATTTTTGTGCAATAAATTAAAAGTTGATTGCCATACTTGATTTCTCAGGAAAATGTCTTATTCATTTTCATTTTTACTGAAGTTTAGATGATATACATCTTCAAAAACTATTGTATTGGCACAGAATACACACCTTAATAGCTTTTGTGTGTCCATATGATCATCATCAAGGTATGCCAGCTGCTCTAAGCATGAAGCAAATCCCTGCAGAATGAATACAATGTGATGCAGCCAAGAGTAATAGTGTTTCTAGTAAGGTCTCCAAGCAAAATCAGAGGACAGAACACTGGAACAGAGACACGTTTCCTGATTTCCTGCAGAAGAGTATCCAAATATTTCTTTGTTTGCTTCTACTTAAATGAAATCAAAGTCCAACTATTATGTTTTGGTTGAAGTAAGGCAAAATCAGTTGCATATCTAGTGTGAACTGATACATGCAAGCCTTAAAAATATCAAATATGTGACTAGTTATAACTCATATCTGATATGTCTTAACATGACTTGAACTGATTCAAAGTCTGTGTTAGATTTAGTAATTCAGTGTATCAATTCAGTAAATCATGTATCTTGCATAAGTATATTACATGAATATATCATCACAGGTTCTTGTTGTGACTACGGGCAATCGCATTCTCATGGAAGATCGAATTAAAACTGAGTGGACTTGAACACAAAAATTATATAAAAGAATATCAACCGGGTATATCGTTGCCATCTTACCATCAACATCTCTGAAGCAAGATCCACTGTCTGTCTCTCTACATGCCTGTTGTCAAATATCTAAACACACCAAAAAAAGGACAACCAAAAATGGTGACCAATGTTTTCATATTTCTTAATTACATTGTGAAAGGAAGAAGTAAAGTGAAAACATGTCAGAACAGGAAACAGTCAGCTATTTGCTTACATGGGTCATGTTCTCTGATACGATAATAGATAATGCCAAAAGGCAGCATTTCCAGAAAGACATATTTTCTTTCCACAGACTATGGCTGTTTTCCTTTCCAAATGCCAAATATAGATTATTAATGTAAAATACTCACAGGAAATTGTTTTGCCTTTACGAGATCAAACTGCTGGTATTTCAGCAAAGAATTTCACACATGACAGAAATAACCAGACTATCTAGTTGACAACGAAAGAGAATCCAGTAACATTGTATACATCTGCATGCATGCAAAAATGCAGACTTCACTCAAACTGTAGAATATCATGACTGTGTAATATGTACTTGCCTTAGAGTCACCCAATAATTGCTACACTGTCTGACTCTCCATACTTCATACTTCATTTTCTTCATGTGCTACTCTTTTGATTCCATTGATTATTTGCTGTTCGAACAGTCACTTTGTTTTAAAAAGAATGCATTTTTGAAAATGTTTCTTCAGGGTAACTTGACTCTGTATCAAAATATTCCACAAACGAGGCACATGACTACAGCATTTGTTTACTTTTAACATTTCGCAGACATTATCATAAGAAGCTCACCTTTTTCTCACCCTGACTGTTGCAGCTTATCACCTCTTTGAGATGCTGTAGAGTGTCTATGACGAGGCTTTCAAACAGAGTTGGCTAAAAATAGAGAAGGAAGACAAACACACTGCATTCATTATGATATCAACAATAGCACTTTTGTGCAACCACTTTTCTTCCTAATTGCATCAGGTATACATTGTCACACATCTTCACAGCTCCTCTCAGATTTATGCTCATCAGACATCTTAAGCACTGTGACATCATTCACCAATGTAGGTTACAAACCAACACAGAGATGGTATGATTATTGATTCACAAGTCCATCAAGAATAAATGATGGAATGTCAAGTTTTTAAAGTCAATCCAACTATAACTTTAACTGCAAAATCCTTAGTGTAGAGCCTAATCTCTCTTCAAAAATGTTCTTGTGTCTTGTCTTTGTGTGTGTTACTTGTATGTGCTGTGGGTTTTATTTCATTGCAAAAGAAAAAGTTGCCTTCCCAAGAAGTATTATTATGAAGGAAGAAAGACTTTCACTTACAGAATGCATGCTGGCAGCAGAATGGACGCGATACTCAATTTGCGTACATCACCAATTGGCAAACGATAATGCCGGTGACAAAAGAACTCTGAAAATACAAAACCACCTATCTCCAGTGGACTCGTGATAACCACTCTTATTCCAAGGTTTGGAGGCATTAACTGGACTTACTAGTGTTGTGATTCCACCATGCTCGTCCATTTGTAGAACCCATGTCTCACGCCCATGGAGCGCCTTGATGTCTGAGAAAGGGAGAGAGCACACACAATAATGCCTAATTCACAAATGCCTCAACGTTGTGTGATAAATTTGACTAGAGTACCACGGTAATCATCCCTGTTTGCGGCAGGGGCTGTTTCAATCATTGATCAAGAGGCCCAATCAGGTGCAAAGTACCCACAGTTCCCATAAAACTTGCAAATAACTCCGGACCTGCTTCTGTTCTAAAGTGGGACTAAGCACACTAAACCTCTTTAGCTGTTTCAATGATGCATGGAACTCTCCCTGCCGCAAAGAGGTACCCTGTCGCAAACAGGAATAATTACTCTATAGTATTCTGTGTGGTTCTAGGAGCATCTCAGGTAACTTACGGCTATAATTCATGGGGGTAAGATTGTCTACAAGCATCTTGCAAAGTTGTGGCAATCTTCACTAAACAGCTCCAGTTTCTTTTACGATGAAGGGGAAGTCATACTAGGAATGCCTTTTTTTTTGGGGGGGGGGGGTGTTTTTCCATGAGACCCTCTTTCTCACAGCTGGTGTAATTATTCACAGCAAAGACTGTGAGGAAAATGTTATGACCATTTTCTGATATGAAAACATCTGACCCGAGAACAAAATGACAGTCCTCACAGTCTCCAAACTACATTTTTTTTTCTTACCATTCACATTTCTTTAAAGACCGCATGCAATATATTTTGCTCGACAGGCTGGTCTTTCTCCGCTATTATTTTTTTCCCCAGCAGATACCAAGACTGTGTAGGGATCTCACACAAAAAAAGTAATTTCATTTCAGGAGAATTTGCATGAGATACTGTATATATAGCTGCTTCATTTTTCACCTTCAGTGGCTTCCTTGAAGAGGGTGATCATGCAGTGGACACGGAGGTCTGCTAGGAGAGACTGGAGAACTTCAAGGGAGGATGATGGTACTTCTAGATTCATCAGAGAGCTCAGTACAGACCTGGAACACACAAACAGATAAACAGACAGCAACTGAGATAGATAAATGAATAATTCTGTAACATGGTAAACTGCAAGAATTAGATCAGGCTGTATAGAGTACTGAGGTGATGATGTCACAGTCTTTTGTTAGGTAGTTTGGGTTGGAGCCACATGTTAGCATGGTTAGCAACAATAGTGTTCACAGATATTGATATGCTGAATATTTCTTTATGTTTATATTTTCGCAAATTTCGCAAATCGGTTGCTCTTCACGAATTTAAAAATATGCGAAGATATGATCCTGACTTGAATGTGACATGCACACATACATTTCTCTGTTCAGAGAGTATTGTACTCCACAATTGCAAATTTAACCTCTCGCAAAATTGTCTGGAAGTCCCGATTTGCGACAATTTAGACTCGCTAAATATATGGTGTATTAAGTATCTGGACTAGGTGAGGTTGTTTAGAACCAGTTTCCATGGCAATGACTGGCTATGACATCATATTTTGGTACTCCATAGCAATAGGTAAATCACAACTAAAGCCATTTGTCACAACCACCAGACACTTTCATTTGAAATAAGAGTCAAAAGGCTGGCTTCAGCAACTACATTCTTGCATCAATGACTTGTAGCTGAGTTTCATTTTTAATTAAAAGGATTTGGGGCATGTAATACATCAATCACAAATACTGTCAAACAAAAGCACTACCTTTACAGTAATATATCAGCCACATCTATACACTACGAAAAAAATATTGGCCTTCTACCTACACCTTGGATCTAATAATAGTGCTAAACTTGAAGAAACTGGGTTACATATCCATGGGTCATATCACACTTGTAAATCCAGTTATGCTGTCAATACATAAATGAAGTCAATCAACCTCTCTGTGACAAGCTACTACAAAATCTAACAGTGATTAGACTTTAAACTCTGTAGCTTTTCACATGGTTGGCACATACTCGCATATTCTTCAGTAGCTTTGAACAGCAAAACACCACTAGCATTTTAACAACAGGTGCATGAGAATAAATTCATACTTTAACACAGCTGCCAATCAACAAACAGGCCAGTGGAATGCCAAACAAACAAAATACTGATTGTAAATTACACACTACCTATTGTCAATTGATACAATACTATTTTTTTTTCCATCCTGGTCAACTGCTAGTCTTGATAGTTTATAAGAAAATTTACTGATTCCACACTTGTAAAGGTCATGCAACTTTTCTGAATCTAAGGGGTCCACAATAGGTGTCATCAAGTTTGGTGCTGGTGCTAGTGCTAGTGCTATCACTACCAAACAACTGCTTTTTTTAATCGAGCTCCAACACTGACATTCAGATTAATGCAACGATACCGATCAGAATTATCGATCCCCAACACTACGTGTTGGCACCAAACCACCATGAAGTTCGCGAGCATCGCGGAGATGAAAAAAGTGATGGCACTTGGTTTGAGTCAGACACCTCTATACTATAAAATATAGTCATGACTGCTTAGCTTTAGACACATAATGAGAAAAAATGATCAAAATGCCACATATTTCATCCCTTCTCCAAAATACAATGATCATAATTTTGCTCCCAGGCTAAGATTTATGTCGCCATGTCTAGAGTGTTCATGAACATTACCTGGGCGACCACTGCATTAACAGACTTTGCACCAACAACGTCATGGACATGAATGTGGGTCTCGCACAGCAATACTAACACCAGCACTGAACTTGAAATGACAAAGATGATAATCTCTAGGGGTTGTGTCGGCCAATGGGGAAAAGGCACATAAATCGCCAACACAAACGGCTGAGCTCGGTTCAGCAGATGACATTCAACACCAGGCCCGACACCAGCAACCGGAAATACGTCATAATTCTGAGGTCAACCTCCCAACACCGACTGAGTTTATGTTCGGTCTTATTACCAGTGCTATTGCTGAGATAGCACTAGCACTAGCAACTTGAAATTACCCAATCAAACATTTGAAGTCTGATGACCTTCTAGTGAAATGCCACTGGATTTTATGTCACATGACATGTTTCTATAGTTTTTAACATTTTCTGCACATACCCTTCTTTTCAACAACTAAATTCAACAACACCTGTCAATCAAAACAAAAGCCAACAGAATGCCAAACAAACAAGATGTGAATGTCAGATTTCATCTTGCCTTTTGTCAAGTACAGCTGTAGCAGTATTGATTTTTTTTTAAAATTCACAATGCAACTGCCATGAAAAGAAATGTAATACCTCTTTCACTGGTGATCTTGAGAGTTTGCAAGAGAATTGCCTGATTCTATATTTGCAAAGGTCATGAAACTTTTCTGAATCTACAGAGTTCACTGAAGTTTCTGTTATAGGATAAGTTACTTTTTCTCTATAGCATTTAACATGGTCCATACACACTTCTGCAGCTTTTAACAATACCAGTGTAACTAGACTTTCAAAAACAACAGGTGCAGTAGATTATTTTGATGCTAGCACCTGCCCATCAACAAAGCAATCAGGTGAATGTCAAACAAATAAGAAATCAATACCACTCTGCTTATTATCAAGCTACAAGATATATTTTTAGCTTCTTTTGTTTATCATTTGCCAGGCAACAACATAATAAAATGCCAGTTTTGAGTGTTCATCATTGATTCTTAACTTGGAAAGGTCAAGCAACTTTCAGAATCAAGACCGACCACACTCTGATATTTTGAAGATGAAGTTCTAAAGCTACTCTGAAAAGCTACTGTACAATAAAACATGGGAAATCATAGGATGTTCCTTAATGAATTATAGCATGGTCCTTACATACTCTTCAGCAGCCTCTACCAGCATAATTATGAAACATACAATATATGTAATTAGCATGCAAAAAAGAGGGGCATCAGAGTATATTCACACTATGAAAACAGGGGCTGCAGGATGGTGGGGGGGGGGGGGGGGGGAGTTAGGGTCAGAAATCAGTAAAGAGATGAGAGAAAAAATCCCAACGCCCATATTTTCTTGAGATTCTGTCTGTAAAGTTATCTGTACCAAAAAAGAAACGGGTCTGTCGAAAAAAAATGGGAAAAATTAAAACAACAAATCAGAAAAAAAAAAAATCACAACACTCGTATCTTCCAAAGGTTCTGTCCTTTGATTCTTCCTGTCTATCAAAGTGCGTAGTAAAACTTACCAATGAAGTTTATAGATATATTACACAAACATTTGAAATAGTCTACTGAGGCTGTGAAGTCGTTGCGCAGGTGCACTCCATTTAAGATGTGTGCATTGCCTTCACATACCAAGCTTTCCTGTTTATGTTCCTTAGAAGAATGGTGTCAAAAAGTCTGATAGCATGTATTAATCCAAAGGGGCCAGTTTAACGAAAGTTTGTTACGTCAGTGTGCAGTCTGCACAGAGTTCACACATGCCTTTAAACAACGCTTGATGTACAATGATGACTAATTAATAGATATGAACAAGAATAGACCATCACCGAGAAAAAAAAATGAGATTGTCACCTGATATTGCGGACACACTGTGGCAGCCACGCCCCTGCCCCCATGTCGTGCTTGCTGTCTATCCAAACTCCCAGACTGGCTCTCTCTTTCTCATCCTTCTTCTCCAGAGAATCGGGCAGGAATGCTGCCCTCACCAGGTCTGCAAAGTAGCTGGTGATCTTTGTCATCATAGTCTAGAGAAACAAACAAATACATGAATAAACAAAAAATCACACTAAACAACAACAAAATAAACACAATTAAATAGAAGCACTGAATAATGCTAAAAAACAGGCAGAAAAAGAATACCAGAATGATCTGTGCTATCATATTCATACATGTAAACACTTCACAAATTCATGAGATAGGGGGTTGAATATTTCAGAATTGAAAAATTCTATGTAAAATTTATTCACAATTTTGTATGGTATATAAAACAGATACTGATTGCTTTTATTCAAGACACTTGATATTATTGTCCCTCAGGATCCCAACTCCATGCCATGACCCTGAGGCCAATAAAATCAACAGGAGCCCTGAAAGCAGTCCAATCTTTGTAATACACATTCCAATAGTTTCCAAACTGACGCAGATTATTTCATGATTACTTTCCAAGCACGGCAAAGTGCGAAAAAACTTAACCTACCTTAAAGATAGTTTCTTTGGATGTATCCACAGTCATGCCCTTTCCGCCAGCCTGTTGAATGAATAATAAAGAAACAAAGGAAAATCATGTATCAATTACAAATCATCGCTTCACAGACTGTAAAGTTTCATCAAACTAGCTCTCACTAAATATATATATTTTAGGGCAATGACTTGCAACAAAGAGAAAATATACTTTAATTTCTTTGTGCCTCATACTAGTCCCTTCTCGAATATCATGTGAAGATATGATGGAAATGCTGACAAATTCAAGCTAACTTGGTGTATAACATCAAATCTGGTTTTATGAAAGTCTTAACAAATAATTATAGAACTACAACATGCTAAAACTATGCATAGCCATACTAACATTTTATTTGTTGTGTTATGCTGTACAAAAGAATGATAAGATCTGTACTATAAATGCTAAAACAACACTTTCAAGCTCAAGGAATCATAATGCTTCTACTGCATCGCAACTGAAACTTTTGCATTCACTAAATTTTAACCTGTAAATGAAAAAAAAAGAAGAAGACAGAAATAAACTTCTATTTCTTGGCAAAAATAAATTCCTGCAATAATCAAAGATAAGGATGATCACCTCAGACACCACTGATGCATTGAAGTAGGACTGCCCAAGTCGCCAGAGTTCGGGGAATGTCATGAGAAGGTTGTCAGCCAGCTCTTCCAGGAACATGACCTGCTGAGGGGCGGAGAATCTAGCCTCCACTGTTACCAGAGGATAGAGACACGGACAGAGAGATAGAGAAAAAAAAAAAGGGGGGGGGGGGTCAATGAACTATTTACAATACAGTTTATTCAAGTTACATCACATAAACATATACAGAAACACTGATCAAGATGGAGAATGAAGTTGAATGAACTATCTGAATCCCTGTTTACCCAGAGAGGTGTTTCAGAAAGAATTTACGTCAGTCTTAAAAGTTAGGGTCAACTTCAAATTATGGTATGCTGTTTGTGCATTCGATGATATTCTAACTTTCTCATGAAAATTAAAGTTGTGGAAACTTTTTCATGCAGTCACAAATATACAAAATAAAATAAACTTTTACAGCTGCATATTACTACATAACAACAATAGCCCTGATGCACCAATGGCTCAATACTTGAATAATGCAAGGCTAATACTACTTCAATTATGAATTTTACGATAAACTCACTTGTGGAATCAGGTGCTGTGAATTTGATCTGGATACCTGAGCCTGTGAATGGTAATAATATCGAGAAAAGAATATCAAAACCTTTAGATTAATACTGACAGGATACATAGGAATTCTCTTCCTGCAAAAGAAGAAAAAGAGAGCAATAATAAAAATTATGCAAAACTGGACATTAGCGGTGGCCCAGGGCCACTTAAAACTGATGTTGAGCCACCAAATTTTGAAAATGATGGCTCAATCGGCAACTAAAATTCAAAATGGATTGTTATGTTTGCCCTCATTTAAAGCCACTACATTCCTTTTTCTAGCCACCAAAATGTCAGACTTAAAGATTTCAGTGACGCAAGCAGGCCACCAGAGGAAAAAGTCAGTGTTAAGCCCTGAATTTTGGCACAGATAGCATGGTGATATGTAAAAGACACATAATATGATGCACCCAATACTGTCTCAAGTTCTGATATGTTGCACTGCTTAGATTTTTTTAAAATTTATTTATCTAATTTTTTTTTTTTTTTTTTTTTTTTTTTTTGGGGGGGGGGGAGGGATATTACAATCATTATAATGAAAAGTCAATGTCAGGAATATAGATGAGCTTATAACAGTACCTGAGAAGTTCCGACGATGACCTCTGACCTTTGCAGCATGGGATGGGGGCTCTAGAGTTTCACCTCCTTTTTGGTCTACAGACAGACAGTAAAGACAAAACAACAAACAAACAAACAAAATTAACATCATCTCAAAAAAAGGTCTCCTTGGCTATACATACGTCTCCTTGGTAATATTGACCTCATTTGCAACAAAATAGCCCAAAGAAATCATATCCATTGCAGTCAAAATATCACAATCATTGATACAGCTTTCAATTAGAAAGTCGAAGTGACATAAAAAGAAAAGTTCTTGTTGTACGGCCAGATAGGGACTGGAAGCCTGCAACAAAGACTGCATCACCACTTAAAAGATTAGGTATAGCAATTGTGGAAGACTTTCAAAGTGAGAATGGATCACTTTTACTCTGTTGTGCATGCAAAAATAACCCATATATGAAAAGTACTTGAAACAGAGCAATTTAAAGACATGTGTGTATAGAGGCTAAACAGTCCTCAACATGCAGAACAAGAAATTCATAGGCACTGGGAAAGTTTTATAAAGTTTGCTTTAAAAAAAAAAAGCTTGTTAAAAGTACCACAACACATCCAATTGTACGAAACACCAGCTCATATTGTAGCCTTTCAAAGTCATAGTGAAATGAAAAGAAGGGAAATGACATGTGATCGTATAGAAAGAATGGAATGAAACAAAACGAAACAGATGAAACTGCATGGATTCGAATGAAATGGTACAGAATTGAAAGAAATGAAATAGAATGATATGAACATAAAATAAAATGCTATGAAATGAAATAAAATCAAATGGAATAGTATGGAATGGACTGACACAAAATGAAATTATTGTAGTGAAATGAAATATATGAATAAAATGACATGAAATAAAATAAAATGAAAATGGTATACCTATGAGAATGTGCTCATCCTTGCAGTCACTCAGCAGCTTGAGAATCCACTTCTGCTCATTGACGATGCATTCCCAGGCTGGGTCCCCAGGAGCACCCAGCTCCACAAGGTATCTGGAAGAAACACCATGCAATGATGCGATCAATTTCAAGTTTTAATTTCAAAGTTTCTAACATTTAATTCAAATTGTTTCTAACGTATGCACAAAAATTGGAAAAGGTGATTATGTCACCACTACACAAGTTTTCCACTGGTTTGTACACTACAATTGTACTAAAATATATATATATATATATATATATATATTTTTTTTTTTGCTTTAAGGGTCATCATTAGCGAGCTTGAGATCTGCGATGCGAATGCTTTGATGAGACAGCTTCCCGGTTTGGACAATGGAAACCACTGTCTCCACATGTGCAGAACACCCATTTTTGCCTAATCAATTTCGTCCTAGTGTTTGCATCATAGATCTAAAGCTTGCTATTGCTAGTGATTGTGAAGCTACTAGAACTTGATGCAAGTGATAGATATTCTTATTGATTTCATGTCAACGACCAGAATTTAGTATTTATTTGAGGACAGTCCAACAGGAGACTTGTATGCTGATGACATTATCACCTCCGCTAATGTGAATATGTGGTTAGGACTAAAAATTGCTGATTCTTGAAAACATGGAAATGCACTCTGTCAAACACACCTTGACCCTAATCAGATACAGAAGGCTAGAGGAAGGGGACGTACCTGATGTATCTCTTTTGGTCCTCCAGGGGTGTAGGGAGTTCCATCAGTTTCTCATGCAACTGCACTTGCAAGTCTCTTATCCTGTTCTCAACCTCATCATAAACTGTTGACATGAATAGCAAATAATATCTTAATAAATCAAACTGTTGTGCTATATAAAAATAGTCCAATTTTATGAAGCAGGATTTTGCAGGTCCTGCTGACAAAATTTTGTCACTTGGCCAGTCATCTTCCCATATCAACTTTTGCTATCACAGCATTAAATTCTCCTTGAATTGTCAGGACCACTTTGGTCAAGGAGGAATATGATTACAACATTAACCTTTGACATTAAAATGTTACAATTCCACTATGTTATTAACAGGCACAACCAGTTTCTGAAGGCAATGTGTTCCTTGAATTTTAGGAACTGCACATTAACCCATTGAGGATGAGTCCTAAGTATACTCATACAAGTGTCTGTGGGAAAATGCGTTCTCTACAGCACAATCAGCCTGTCCTCAACAGGTTAAATTCCACATACAAATTATCTAGAGGCTGAGAACCAACTATTGGCTATTGAAAAGCGTAATACCATCTCATATGGGTGAAAGAAAAATAGACATCTTGCTCTTTGAAATTTTCAGTACATAGCATATAGCAGTGTACAGACCAACCTTTCTTGAAAGCTGTCACCTCTGTGCTTGAGAACAGTTGACGAGCTCTCTCGTAGTCATTGATCACCACTTCATAGTCACCCTGCATGAAAGGAAGCCACACATGACAGTGTGATAGTCAATGCTGACTCTGATCAGGTGCTTACGAGAAAGGGCATGCTGTTCGTCACTTCCTCAAGACTCCACTGGCATGTTATAAAGCAACATTTCATCCGATATTAATTTGCTTCACTTAGTGACCTTCCAGTCGCTCTTTCACGTCTGTTGTTGCACAAATGCGTGTACCCTTGTTCCATAGTTGCGATTTCATGTAATGGTATAATGGCTTGGAATCTAACAATATTATGAGTGTTTAAGATCACATCTTGTGAGATTTATGAATCTACAACAGACAGAATGACTTGCAAAGTGAAATGTTGTGGACAGACTATTTACCAATGAAAATTAAATGTCAAAAACTGCTTTTAAACATACCAAAGAGAAAGACAGAGGGATAAAAAGAGATTATTTTATTGGAGAAAGATAAAGAGTGAATAACTGAGAACAAGAAATAGACTGAGAATAATACTGGCATTGACTGATCTGAACATTGTGCAAAAAAAAAAAAATTATAAGAACCTACATAACAATATGCTTTCATAGTGGAGATCATTTCATGTGCAAAAATGATAGAATACACATGGATGTATTTCATATTCAAAGTGAGAAATACATGTACACCATAAGTCTGTATGTATGCAACTCACAACCCAGTATAACCATCAATACAAACACTTTTTCTAGAAAAACAGGTACAGACAGACAGATGGACAGACCAACAGACAGACGTACCTTCTTGATATTCCTCTCAATGGTGATGGGGAGATGGAAGAGGAACTTGAAGCGGTTCAGGACATTGAGGGCGTTCCTTGTCGAGTCTGCTCGATCCTTGCGGTGAAGCACACTCTGGAAAATCTTTTTGGCATTCTCATTGCCCTCTGTTGTTGAGTGGGTGAGAGAAAGAGGAAAAAAGAAGAGAGAAATGGATGAAGAGACAGGCAAGAAAACAGAACCAATGATTTACCCGAAAAGTTGACTATGACTATGACTATTTCTCTGTAACATACCATTTCTATACATGTTAACGAAGAATGAAGAAATATGTGTGTGCACAGTTGTATGTTACATTTAAAATGTTGTATGTTGGCATCAGAGTTTACACTTTCATGTGCTGTTCAATTCCTGGATGGCACCCGACTCACAAAATTTTGCGAAAATAAAAACCCAGCGAAATATAAGCCATATACAGTACATGTATACATTAATGACACCTGTCCAACAAGCCTGCACTGACCATTGAACTTGATAATACTGTATACGCCGAATAGTTCGCGAGGTTTTCATTTTCGCGAATTTCGCGAGTTGGGCGCTATTCGCGAAATTAAAAACACGCGAAAATATTGACTGATCCCGATGTGGATGTGACATACGCGTGTACATTTCTCCGTTCAGTGCAGGACTCCACGATCGCGAATTTTAATAACCACTCGCGAAATTGTCTGGAATTCCCGATTCGCGAAAATTTAGACTTGCGAAATATATGGCGTATGCAGTATACCGATGTTTACTTACTGACGAGAAAGTCCTCGATCTTTTGAAGGGTGGCGATGGGTTCTTCCGGCTTGTCCCCTTCCCCGTTCACCCCTGTCTCTTCATCATCGTTCTCCTTGTCGTCGACCTCCGTCACTTCTTCTCCTGCAGACAGGGGCATCCTCTCGCCTATATTCTCATGCCTGCACAAGTCTCCGTGGATAGCTGTGGGTAACATGAGACAAATATTCTTGTATTTACAAGACTATAAACATTCTTGTATGTACTAAACAGTAAGGGAACAAATGTCACTAACTTATTTTGCTTTAAATTGTATGATGTTGCACTGTAGTACTGAAGATCTAGTGTGTCCTGTAGGTACTCAATGTCTGTTGAATAGAATCGACAAGCCACAAGAAAATAGCCTTTCTCTTTGTATAACGTTTTCAATGTTGCTGCCAAATTGATACTGATTTTGCATTTCTCCCCAAGAAAACAGTTTCAGAAATTATTCCTAATATGTGACATACATACACATTTGTGACCAAAGAAGATTTATACTCCACTTCATTTAGGGAAGGTGCATGAGGAATACAAATTACAATGTGTCTCTTCCTATGTCTACTGCCATTTGAAGAAAACTAACTATTACATACAAACATTTATCATAATTTTCCATGCAGACTAATTGAAACAGGTTGTGACATGCAAGGCGCAAGAAGCAACTACTTTTTATGGTCTTTTTCTTTTACTTTATATGTGTCCCTTTGAAATTAAGTCTCTGTAACTACTTTATTTCAACTAACTTGACAAATAAAAAGTACAACAAAGAACTTACTGGCAAGAATATCCTGACAGTTCATGAAGGTACCAAGGTTGGATTTGATGAATGTCTGAGGTCCTTCAGTTTTCAGACCGGATGACTGTCTCTTTAAATGTTCCAGGCCCTTCTTTAGGTCCGAAAAACTGTAGAAGGAGAACATGGTTAACATACTGTATGAATGCAGACATAAGCTCCTACATACACATACAATAAATACATACACAAACGAACATATGATATGCTTGTACACCTAGTAAACAACCTACTTGTAAATACTATATGCCTGAATAAAAACAAACCTACATTATGTGGCTGTATAAAACCAAACCTACCTACTTATTATTATTCCTTCCTAGTAAAAATGCACAGTGAAATCCTACACATCATCTCCTTCCTACATTACAGAACTTATTTACCATCACATTCCAGCACAAACTCTTCGATCATCATCTCAACATTTTATCAGTCTATCCTGTAAACACACAAACATATGATAACCTATCCTTCACATCATCAGCTCCTACTCTTTGGAGTTCATTACCCCTTTCAATTAGAAGCATATCATCCTTTGATTTTTTTTTTCAAGAAGGCACTGATAAGTTACCTGTTCAAGTATTGATGATTGTATATGCTGTGTCATGTACATAGAGGATTTATGACAATTAGTATGCACCCTATAAATGTGAATTACTATTACCTTGTGCTACTGTGACTCTCAATCAGGAATAAGGCTGGCTCAAAGTTCCTGTGAGCTAAGTTGCTGCTTCCTGGTTGACAGAATGAGAAAAGGAACTGAGAATCATCATAAGGAGCACTCATTATCAGAGCTTTAACTCAATCTGTCCTTATGGAAATGACCCTCTTCAACTAGTATGGTAAAAAAAAAAATAAATAAAAATTACTGTATGAAAATTTTTGTCACACAACTACATGTTGTATCTGACAGGTTGTGGTCTCTCTTTGAAGACAAACTACACCTAATAAAGACATTGACAATTATTTGGCACTTAATCACACAGACAAACCTTGACAGATGAAACCAATAAATGATGCAAATGAGACATGGAATTACATCAAGCTTGAATTCATTGGTAAAGGTTCTAAACAGCGAAAAGGTAGAATCAAACTTAGAGCTATGTTCTGAAGTAATATGTCTGCTCACAAAAAGCTTCTATATTTCACTTGTAAAATAGATGTCTACATAAATAAACATACCTTGGGGAAACATCTGATGAACTTCGTCATCTGACATTTGCCTGAAGACAAAATGACATTTAAATTGATTGGTGAATGCTACGTCATCTTTTCAAATTTGGTTGTTGTATTCATGGGGCACAGAAATGACTAGCCTCTTGTCAAGGCCCTCTCGCTGTATGGTGAAGAGAGCCCAGCTGAGTGGGGTTGCACGAGGGCCTTTTGAGATCTGCTTCGCATCCTTGTTAGCCCTTTGAATTACCGACTTTTGCTCCCCAATTTCGGGAGCATATGTCGACCAATAAGCGTGTCTGTCTGCTCGAAACTGATTTGAATACAGCGAATGCAGGCCACAGACCTCCACGGGTGGTCAGTGATGCATGCGAACAGGCATGACAACACCAAGGCTGAGGATGTGGGGAGCGCGCCATTCCATCGGTCGAACCTGTTAATATGAATTTTCAGTAGGGTTCACGTGTCATGAATAATAATGTGTGAAGCAGATCTCAAAACGCCCTCGCACTGTTGCGCTCTTCTGGGCTCGCTTCGCTCGCCCATTACAGCAAGAGGGCCTTGACAAAAGGCTAAGAAATGACAGGAGATTCAATGTCAGAAATTAACGTGACCGAAATCATATAAAATCATGTGCGACTCTTGCAAATCTATTATAATGTGTTTAGAAGGTGTATTGTTGAATACAAATTGCTTCAATTCATAGCAGAAGACAGAATGCTTTCTCATTGCATGAAAGAGTACATACATAAGATGGTAAACTGATTGCATTTGAACACATTCAAAAGTGCAGTTTTGTGAAAGAGGTAAGAATCATGTGTCAGTTTGGAATGTCAGCAATGTATGACAGAAAGTTAATTTAATGAACTATTCACTGAAAATAGAATGCTTCATCTCTCAAAGATTCCCATACAAGGCTCTCAATATTTATGACAGACTCTTCCTTTGCTGGACCCTGAAAAAAACCCAGCATTGTCAGTGAAACAATGAGCTGCTACGACAGTATGATGCTTACGGGGTGTGTTCCATTGGTAGGCCCAGGGGGTCCTCTCGGCCGACCTGAAGTGGGGAAGAGGGCCGACTGATGCTATTCAGTCTCCTTTCAAATAGCGAGGACTCATCTACCCAGATGGCAGATTCCTGGAGGGCATCTATGGGAGATAAACCAGCCAGAGAAGAATCCATCTAGTGTTCTGCTTCTTTTCCATAGCCAAATGCAAACTTTGGTGAAATAAATCATATGTTTTGTGTTCTTCTTTAAAATCATTAATAAAATCTCAAGTTATAAAGCACATCAGATTTGAGTTTAATGTAGCCATTTTATGACACCCTTTATGACAATATTTGCTCTCCATCACTGCATTTTCTGGCGAGGATAAAAAGAAGAAATTATGACATGGTAGCTAATATTCAGGTGATCTGACAAAGATGACATGTACCTGGCATAACAATGTAACCGAGGGACAAAAAAAAAAAATAATCACATGGACTAATTTTTAATTCTGCCACTACATTCACTTGTTTACACTGAATTCATATTTCTTTCCAGATATGACAACTCTTGAAACAAAGAGAAATGTTTCATTAATTTTTAAATGCATCACAGTCAACTCCAAAACAAAACAAAACAAAACAAAACAGTGTCTAATAGAGCTGAATATTCTGCCTCAGCATAAATTCTCACACTAAATTATGAAAAGTCTGAGTCAATGTAACTTGGATACTGCCTAAATCAGAGCTTACTATAGTCCAAATAGATTAGGTTGTTGCAGAGTTGACTGCACAAAGTTTTGAAAACTTACTTGGCAAAAATTGTAGCCCTCTGAACTTAATGGTCGACGTGCCCACTCCGGCCGATTTGGTTGTCACGACGACATCGCCAGGACCCTTGCAGTTGGTCGTCCTACAGATGATCTTGCTGGGAGATATCCACTCAGCGAGAAGAGTGACATTCACACCACACACCGTCACATCTTATTAGGAGATACAATTTAGAATGTGCATAATGTATACTATTCTGTCCCAAGTATTATAAGTTTCCATTCTTTCTAGCATTTTATCTGCTTCTCCTTTCTTAATGGCTATCATACAAATGTTATTCAAGTCAGATATTTGCTTTGATTTTCACGGCATGATAAATAATTTATATACAGCTGTATTTAAACACACACAAATAAATGTCAGTTGCACATTTGATGGCAGTTTATTCCTAATAATGGGAGAAACATGGATGGAGAATGATTTAAATATTTCTTTCAGGATTGGAGATGGCTATCACAAAAGCCAATGCACATGGAACAGATCTTCATACTGATACCTTGGACACAGGAAGCCCTATGGAGGTCAAATGGGGATGTGGTGCTTGCTTGCATTTCTGTCACTCAAAATAAAATTGCAATGAATGATATCATATGATGCTCATCATCATGATCATCAATTTTAAGTCAAACTGGGTTTCCACTGCTCGGGATGAACAGCATCACAGGATCACATAAAAACTTCCTTAAATTGATATTACGTAAGATCTATGTATACTCACTAAAGAGATCCTTTGCATTCAGGCCAAGGTTTTCTCCCCTGATGGTCAGCTTGGTGCCAGGAGGACCCTCCTTGGGAGAGAGGCCAGTCACCTTGGGTGGCTCCCGGGCTGACCTCCTGATACTGATCGATTGCATCCTGTTGATCTGCGATCACACGGTGGGCTGTGTGACTGATTGATCTCGACTCCAGAGTAGACCTAGAAACCTAGACGACACACCACTGACCCTATGTATGTATGAATCAAGCAGGTGGGAAAAGGTGATGTGCGTATGAGCAAGGCATAGATAACAATTAACATGTTAATTACAGTATTAAATGACATCTGAGCGAGGAAGTTTTGAATTTGATTACAACCACTGACTCTTACTTACCTGAATTACCTGAATTACCTACGATGACGCCCAGTATGCAGTAAGTTGAAAACTTGTAACAGGTTAACTGTTAGAGGGCCATTCAAAGGATTCAATCCTGAGCCCGAGATCCATGTGATGAATCCACATGGTATCAGTTTGGGGATATGCAATCTGGACAAAATTTGTTTGTTAATGTTTCTGCTTCCAGTGATCATTGAGCTTGGACTCGAAGCTATTCACTGATATTACCTCGACAGCAACATCACTCATCTTCTCGGTATTGTCCCAACACTAAAGTTCATTGACTAGCAGTCTTTGCACAGACATACCAGCCTGCAAGCCGGGCACAACCCATTGGAAAGGTGCACTCACTCACCCATTCAAATCCTCTGCTCCATGCATGCACGATTGCATGTAACAAAAGTGCACGATTGCATGTAACAAAAGTTACAGCTACAGTGTACGCTACGCGAACGAGTTGGCCAGGCCAGTCACACATACCGTATGCAAGGCAAGCAAGTGAAGGGAGGGAGCGGGAGGAAGTGCACTGTGTGGTACATGACTTGATTTCGTCGCACAACGCCCAATAAAATGCGAGAAAATCATTCTAGACTACAAAAACTGCTCTTGGTAAAGAGAAGGGAAATTGCACTGCCATGCCGTCTATTCTTACAAATTACACTCGTTAAACTTAATATTACCTGATTTACATCAGTGGGAGGGCTCATTCAGTGGCTCAGTACAGTCAGTACAGTGTTGACATCTTAAAACGGGGTGCAGATTTGTGTGTACTAACGTGTGTAGCTTGCATGCTAAATCGTGTGTGTGTGTTAATGCATGTAGCGGTTCCAGACAAGTCGACATAAAGACAAAACAGCACTGAAACATCGGCACCTATGTGAGTGAGTAATCTCGGTTTACTCAATGAATAGAATGTCTCTGATTGAATGGATTTATAAAACGCACAGAGTTTGTATTGAATGCAATTGATTAACAGTACTTCCACGGCATTTGTGCAGTATGATTCCTATGATATTGGTATTGTTCTGTTTTGTTTAGTTTGTTTTGTTTTTCGTTTAATATCTCCAAATTTAATAGTGGTAGTGGTGGAAAAATTCGAATAATCAGTTTCGGGAAGTCGCATATATTTTTTTATGCGTACTTTTGTGATCCGCATCTTTTTTTTTTTTAATGTTATAGGGCCTGTTCATGAATTCTGGTTTTTGTCGCTTTTGAATCAAGAAATGGAGATTAACCATTAAAATTAAAGTCCTTGTAAATGTCTCTTGAAATCAGTTGGAATAAATTAACAGTCCAAGAAACACTCGCTCTTGCGTCACTTATTTAATTTTCTTCCTTTCTTCTTTTAATAGTCTTTATTTAAAATTCTCTCCTCCCTAGTCCCTATATAGCCTATTCATAAACTCTATTCAGTTTTCCTTCAATAATGTCGGCACTGATTTATGCAAATTTGTATTTAGAGACCATTTTATTAGTAACATTACGAACACGATGCAAACGCGTTATACAACAACACTAAACTGTTACCCGACTGTTGATTGAACAAAGCACGTACATGACTAATTTTGAAATTGCATGAAATTGTAAATGCTTTAATAAAGACAGTCATCGCATCAGTCGCACTCATACGAAACAGATGCATTATGTTAGTTCCATCTATCCGGCTGCATCAAATTACAAAAATCTCCTCTTCCTCTATCCTATTTTATTGTTATGCTGTAATGCTATTATGTTCTTGTTCTTGTTGGAATATTGCGTCTTTTGATCATGTGCGTATAAGGATCAGTCTTTTCTTTTCTTTTTAGTCAGTGTTTTACGGAACAACCTCAGTGTACCCTTGTACTATATGGTTGTTCTGTCACCATATTTTCTTGCTACATAAACCTGGAAACTGAACAGGGTTCCGTGGCATTATTAGTATTATTAAAAGTTTTTTTTTTCCCTTGTAAAACAATTTATACTGTCTACAATATGCCTTAATTATTGTCATCCATTGCAGATGTTTTAACGGCATATTCAGATTAATTTGGATATGTTACTGGTTTATTATTACTTTTTTTTAAATGATCAACATTTACAAAAAAAACTTCCATCGCCTATTAATTATTTTGTTATGCTATATGTCCTTACTGCAAAGTATGCATTGCTTATACCCGTTATATATCCTTACATTCATTGTGCGTCATGACTTGTTATGTAAGGAACTTTATTTATATTTTTTTTTGCTAAACAAATGAGTTGACAAATGTATACTTTTGTATTATGTATTAGGCCTTCTTTTTTGTTTGATGGAAATATTAAAGGGATCGTATAGTTTTGGTTGGTCGGACCCGAACTCCAGTTTTCTATCTTTTTTTTGTCGTGGTGGAAAAATTGAGAAACCTCTCATGAAATATGAAAAAGCATGTGATTCAAAGAATCCAACATTAATTTGATGAAAATTGGTTTGAAATGACTGAAATATAAAAAAGAAGGATCCAAGGTGGGTCCCACCTTTTATTAGGATCCTTCTTTTTATGTAAGTGTGGTAAATGGAAATATGCGGTCTGTTATTGTTGCGTCAATGCGTTGAGGCGCGTTGTGTCCATGCCAATGGCGCAGTGTGCGTGTGGTTGGCATGGGCACAACGCAACTTTTATTTTTCATGTGAATATAATGACGCAGATTTGATTGATTCTGAATTCTTCACTTTCACTTGAGAGAGAATGGACATACAAATAAATTCTCTACGAGCTCTGCTATGTTGAATAGTTAATAGGCCTGTATCTGTTATTCACTCTGTATTCGACATGTAGCTGAGGATAATGCGGAGTTTATACATGTATCGGCAGACTGAGACTGTTCGATTTGTTCAAATAAATCTATGCAACGTCAAATGGAGACTGTCAGCGTCATCATTAACCCGGCTTACAACAAATGGTGTCAGGAGTGGGATGATGACAGCCTGACGGAGTGATCCACTTCATCCAGTTGAAGAACCCTGATCGACGAATAACAGCCTCGAGTATGACGGAATAATGGTCCACGTTTCGCTCCGAGGAGACCTGCTGTTTTGACGACACTTTGGTAGCGGACAGGAGTATGCAGGAGTGATCTTGATGGTGTACGTTGATCAGCCCTAGCTGGTAGAGCAACGCTACTCTGTGAGGCAACTTCAAGATGATCAGGCTCGTCGGTAGCAGATTGAAGACTGGAGCAAATGGTGCATCGAGAGTTTGCCGTAGATCGATGTCTATCAGCGCGAGTGTACCACAGGAGCACCAGGACATCGATCAGGATGTGACAGTTGGAGCTGATGGCATCTCACGCACTGAACAAGACGGTATTTGATAACTTTCGTTTAAACCGAATGGACTTCAGGCAGATTTTGACCTATATGATGCCATTTGGGCATTACGTGTCATGTTTGAAAATGGCGTGTCGTAATTGGTCAGTTTAACTGCGTAATTAGTCATGTGTGAACAGTTTGTTTATAAGGATGTGCAAGGTGATAATTGCTCTTCGTCATCATATCGACAGGCAATAGGGTTGTGTGTAAATCTCGCTCTAGGCCATGCTCAGATTGAAAAGTTTAGTGGGTACTGTGAAGATGGCACTGAAACACCTTTTTCTAACTGGATGGAAGGATTCAATTTTGTTATTGAACCTTTCCATTTCAATGATGAGGAGAGGGCTTGGGTTTTGGTGAGCAACCTCACGGGGCCAGCAAGAGAGGAGATTCTTTATTGTCTGTCTGACGAGAAGCGGAGGAGTTTCACAGAGATTGTGAGATTGTGATTGTGATTGTGATTATCGTCTGTGTTTTAGTCGAGAGAATTCTCACTATTTACGATGTTTGCTCTATAATCGTGTTCAACATGATAATGAAGATTTGGCAGACTTCAGTAGGGATCTCATTCGTCTTTATGCCAAATTGGTAGATGCTGCAGACGATGAGAAGGAAGCTGCGGCTTTGAGGCAGCTTAGGGATGAAGCTCTGTCAAATCAGTTTGTCAGTGGAACACGGGATGAGAGAGAACGAATTTTGCTAAGGCGTTTGCACATGAGAAATAGGGGAGGCCGATTTGAAGTGCTTAGGAGAGAAGCACTGTTAGTTCTCCGTGAAGATTGTATGCTAGAGGGAGATGGGCTGAAAATTGGGAGTGCTGA
Source organism: Diadema antillarum (assembly GCF_040938485.1). Lineage (NCBI taxonomy): Eukaryota > Metazoa > Echinodermata > Echinoidea > Diadematoida > Diadematidae > Diadema > Diadema antillarum. The sequence continues at coordinate 289,585 of NW_027272497.1, read as the reverse complement.
TGCTGGAACACAAGGAGTGTTCACTGACCCGGTTGCTCAGCAGCTAGATCTCTCCTCAGATACAGCTGGACAGGAGAAGGAGGATGCCGTATCTACTCTTCTGAATGGGGGATCGCAGATTCTGGGTTGCGTTGATGTAGATGAGGGTGGTGCAGAAATTGATGCTGAGGGACATGGACATGAGTCATGTGATGAACAGGTTGATGCAAAGGATTTAGATGCTGGGGTGCTTCTAATAGCAAAACCTGTGGGAGAGGGTACCGAGAGGGGTCCCGAATTATCACTTGAAGGTCAGGATGTCCAAAAGCATGCAAACGTGCAGCCACAAAGAACTAACGTAGCGCCAAAGGAGCGGTCAATTCCAAAAGGGGAGAATATTTCTCATGGTGACATTGTTGTCAATAATGTAACAACAAGGGAGGCATGCATACCCAACTGTAACATGTGGAAGCATGGATGTCATGTTCAGGGAACGGTATGGGGGCCCTGGGAGTCAAATTGGAGACCGGATTTAGGGTTAGTCGCTGCAGGTTAGAAATCCGCTGTCCGTTCATGGAATTTGTTGTGAGTTGATTCGCTTACAGTGTATGATACGTTCATGACTGCAGCTGAAACTTGTGTACCATCTCAAGTAGCAATGGAATTAGGAACTATGCGCATTAAGAGATGCAATATCAATGCGAGAAATGATTATCAATATAATATGGTTGTTTTAATTGATATGTGATTGATAAGAAGTTTTTGATGAGATATTGGAATAGTGATACGAAAGTATTTGAAATCACTACTACGTGGAAAAATGAAGGAACTAAACTATTGTTTTCATTGTTTTGTTGGAAGCTGAACAACATGGCATTCTGACAATATTTAGTGGTTGTTCAGTGATTCAGGAACGTTTGATAATGAGATATAGTTGGTCGAGAATTCATGCTTTGAATGATCCCTTAATTTGTGTGAAGTTTTGTAAATGAGCAAATCGCTGACTGTGACGAAGATGACACATAAAGCGGGGAAGTTACCGTATGTCAAAGCGGAGAAGCTTTATTTTTGTTAGTAGTGAATTAACATTCTGTGACTTCTCTTTGTTTCAACTGTGAATTTCGTGATATGTGTTATATTGATTCATTGAGAAATGCATTACTTTTAGAAAATCGATTATTATCATACGGGTCGTATGATATAATCGCGGGGAAGTTGTTGTGTTGTTGTACGTACTTACTACAGGCATTAATGTATGGTCGTATGCGACGCAGTAAATGTTGTGTTACGGCACGGTTGACATGATTTTTCTGTTCTTTTATGCATCGTTGTCTCGAAGAATCTGTACATAACTGACAATGTGGGACGACTGTGCTTTACATCGAAACGGAACTGAAGAAAATTGTAACATATTGATGTGTTATTCTCTTGGCGCGGAACATTCATGCCATGTATCAAATATGAGTTTGTATGATTTACTGTAAATTTGGAAGATTCAAGAGTTTCGGCTCTTGGCAGATTTCATGTATAAAGTTCAATCTTTTAGTATTTCGACGTTTGTATATTTGACCGGAAAAGCGGGGAACACGCTTTCCTGAAGTATATTTTTGTATATGTGCTGTTAATCCGCTCTTATATGGAATTGCTGTAAAGTGTAATGATTTGACATGAAGAGCGGGGAATTTTTTGTTATGTACTATTATGTATAATGTTATGAAAATGATATGATGTAATTGGGATTATATAACCCATGGTTGTGTTATATAATCGCGGGGAAGTTTGTGGTAAATGGAAATATGCGGTCTGTTATTGTTGCGTCAATGCGTTGAGGCGCGTTGTGTCCATGCCAATGGCGCAGTGTGCGTGTGGTTGGCATGGGCACAACGCAACTTTTATTTTTCATGTGAATATAATGACGCAGATTTGATTGATTCTGAATTCTTCACTTTCACTTGAGAGAGAATGGACATACAAATAAATTCTCTACGAGCTCTGCTATGTTGAATAGTTAATAGGCCTGTATCTGTTATTCACTCTGTATTCGACATGTAGCTGAGGATAATGCGGAGTTTATACATGTATCGGCAGACTGAGACTGTTCGATTTGTTCAAATAAATCTATGCAACGTCAAATGGAGACTGTCAGCGTCATCATTAACCCGGCTTACAACATAAGGAACTTTATTGTGTGTTTTTTTTTTACTTTGTTTTTGGATGTCCTAGCCATTCCCAAACCGATTTTCATCAAATAAACTTTGAATTCCTCTTAGAGTGGTATCGTCTACTCTGTAGTATTTCATAAGTGGTTTCTGGTATCTCGCAAAAAGTTAAAATCTTGATCCTCATCCCAATTCAATTCAATTCAATTCAATTCAATTCAATTTATTTGTTCAATTCCATGTAGTACAGAAATTGTAATACCTCAGTATTGGGTGAAGACAAGAAATCAATGATTACACAAACATGACAGATAGCTAAAAAGAGTTAACATATACTAGTACATGAGGTGGAAAAGATAGGAGTCCTGCTGAGAAGCAAAGCTTGTAAATTGCAGAAACTCCTATTTACAAATACAAAAAAAAAAAAAAAAAAAAAAAAACACACCAGATACACAAGACTGGAAAATTCAGCCTGAAAACTATGTACAATATATACATACAATATGCGAAAATGAAATGATAATTGTGGGGGGGGGGGGGGAGAGAAAGCACACTAACGGATGTTAAAAGAAAAAAAAAATGTATTTAGAACAGAATACGGGATTGAATAATGGGAAGAAAAAAAAATAACTTGGACTTGAACACACAGTTACAGGGACAAGAGTAAAGAGGGTGAAATAAAGGCAATGACCCACCAATACTATACCATCCGTAGGCCTAATTGAATTGATCAGATTTCGCTTCTTAGATTGATGTTTTCTCTCTTTATCACTTTGATATAGAGCTAATTATTCAGGGCTCGACACTAACTTTTTGTCTGGTGGGATCCTTTTGGGTCATGTAAGTAATTCTTAGTACTTTATCGACCATTTCACGCACACCCGTACTTCCGATTGTCGTGTAAACTCTCACACACCTGTCAATGCCACTCCTCATCGCTGTTTTGGCCGTGCTTGTGTGTGTGGTGTACTATTATCTGTACCAGGGAGGTGTCACCTCCCTGGCTGTACATAACATACAAACGACTCGTGCAATGCAATCAATCAACAAACATGAGTTGGTCGAGCTTCCACGAGACCACACAGTCATGGAAATGGTAAGTGAAATTATCATATTCGTTGTCTTGTACTATCACTGTATTAAAACTCTTTTGTGGTTTCGTTCTTTACCACATTCTCCTGGCAGTGTCAAACGATTTTACGAAAGAATTATGGATGAGTAAAGTGCGGAAACCACGTTCGTCTATCGGCGAAATTGCTAGTCGCAGCGGTTGCTGTGGTGTGCACAGGCCGGTTCGGGCAGGCAGCAGGTACATGTATATAGGGGGTTGCAGCATAAAACAGTGCAGCAGTGCAGTGGGGATGCAGCTGTCTGTGCGACTGGACACTCGCACGGTTATCGTTTCTCCACGAGCAGCTCTCTGGTTCCTCCAATTGGGCTGCTGTGTACACTAGCATGTGCAAAAGTAGGTAAAGCAAATGTAAGATGTAGGTCTTGAACCTTGAACCCTGAACCTTGAAGTAGTAATCCCTTTCAGCAGTTTCTTGAAACTATCCCGGGATGGTAGAAGTGTGGTGCGTCAATGAGAGGTGACATGGTGAACAGGATGATTTTAAATGTCACTTGACAGTAGTGTATCTTATTCTTATGAAAGAGGGTGCACGACTGTGCAAGGAGGCGTCATGTGTGGAGACTATCCCAACCAAGAGCCGAGACCAGCCTTGAGGAAGATGTTGAAAACCTGTAGTCTCCATGTACAGACCGAGCAGCAGTTTTCTGCTCCTGCTCAAGAGAGTTTACCATTGTAGCTGTGTGTGGGTCCCAGGCCGGACAAGTGCGGTATAGGCTCTGGCCTTTACTTCTTGGTGCATGGTGATAATGTTCCGCGGAGAAGCCCTAATGTCTTGCTTGCTCTGTGTCTGATGTTCTGGCAATGTTTGTTCCAGCTCAAGTCATGAGTGATTGTCACTCCCAGGTACTTGTATTCCTGTGCCTTAGGTATAGGGTCACTGTGGAGATGATACTGGAAAACGGAGGGATTACGTTTCCGGGTGATAGACAGGACGGCACATTTCTTCACATTGAAGCTCATAAGCCAAGTGGAAGACCAGGTGGATAATTGCTGGAGGTCTTGTTGTAGTATGTGATGGTCTGAGATTGCATTTATTTCTCTGTAAATGACACAGTCATCAGCAAAGAGGCGGATATTTGACTGGATATTATCTTGTATGTCATTTATGAAGAGGAGAAAAAGGTCTAGAACGAATGTGAATTTTTTAAAGAAAAATATGGCATAGCCATAAAACTTTGTGACTGAACTTATGAAGTCAGAAAATTCACTTTTTCTGTGTACGCGCGAACACGTGGTCATGCTATTTTTTTTAATGATTCCAAGGAACAAGGTCATAAGGTTAATTAGGTGTTGACACTATTTTTTTCATAGTTAGAGTCTACTTGTTTTCTACTAAACATTTGTCATATCATGGCCAGATAAACGTTTCATACAATCTTTGTGAGTGTCTGTGGCATCTTATTAATGTGTCCAAAATGTACCGTGCATTCGAATTTATGGAATTGCTCATTAGATATTGATGAGAAATGGGAAGAGGTTGTAAATTTAATACCCTAGAATATGCAGTACACATCTGCAGGCCTATACCCACTTTTTAAGAAATATATTATGTCAGGGTAATCATAACAATCATCAAAGATAATGTACAATGATGTATCTAAATCAATGGCATCTCTTTACCCTCTCACCACCTGCATTTCTACAAATTTTCTTTCAGAGTATCTTCTCAGCTGCGCAGCAATTTCACGATGACTGTGTCATCAATGCATCGTAAGGGAGGTTTGAAAAGAGCCGAGAGAGAAGAATGACTCATCATGGTGGATGGGGACTTCCACGATCTCCCTCGCCAGCTTCTAGTGGCCTGCGAGTGTGGCGACCTCGAGTCTGTTCAGCAGTTTTTGGATAGCGAGGACTCGGCCATCGAAGTGGACTGCGATGGAGGAGAGGGCTTCACCCCGTTGCAGGTTGCCTCAGCCAGCGGTCATGAGGGCATCGTTCGGCTGCTGCTCATGCGGGGGGCCGGGTTGGACACCCAGAACAGCTACGGCTGGACGGCCCTGATGCAGGCCACTTACAATGGACACCTGAGCATCACTGTACTGCTCCTGCAGAACAAAGCCAACCCCGCCATCAGGAACAAAATGGGTGCAACAGCGCTGACTCTGGCTGCTTATCGGGGACATACAGACATTGTCAACATATTCCTAGATCTCCAAGGTCTAGACCTCAATGACCACAAAATGGACATATCTGGACAGAACTTGACATCCACCATTGCAGCCATTATGAGTGGCCGCCACACGATTTTGAGACAACTCCTGGATCGTGGGAGTGACCAGTTTTACCAAGATGCAGGAACAGGATGGACGTTGCTCATGGTGGCTGCACTGAGTGGTCATGTTGAAGCGGTCAAGTACTTGGTCGATAGCGGTTGCAATCCTGATTCCCTAAATCTCAACAACTGTACTGCACTAGATATTGCTGTGGTGTCGCGGAATAAGAAAGTGAAGGAATATCTTCAACGAAAGACCACTAACCGACCAAAAACAAGTGGGTATTATGCTATTATGTTTGGAATGTGCTATGTAAAGGAAAGCGTGTATGTTCCTGAAATTATGCTAGGTAGGCTTCTTTGTTATCACTTGTAGCTGGCAGAAAGTAACAACAAAAGATGGATATTTATTTGTTCTTATGGATTACGGACAGGTTTATGTGCCTCCAGAAGACAAGGTATAGTCCAGGCTTTGCATTGAAACTGAAAGAATGTCACAACTATCAAAGTAACCTTGATTATAATCTATATTTGATTTTATGAAGTCATCAATTTGATAGATCTATTAAACGCAATTCTGTTCATCATTACATATTCTGTGACAGAAACTTCATTGTCTCTTAATTGAATTCTGAAGAGTCCAAGTCAAAATGAATGATTACAGGGACATGAATTTGTATGTCACATGTGTTGAAGTGAAAAGAGAAACTTGGAATTTTACTATATATACTGTCATGAAAGCAATGTGAAACAGACTGAAAGATGTATGTTTTAATTTGAGAAGTAATCACCTGTCACTGAGTGTGTGTTTTTTCAACAGGTGATGACAATAGTGAACTGAGGATAATAGAGGCTACAGAACAAGGTAATGGTGTCATCTAGTGATCACTTACAGTACACCCAAACATGCCCCGTTCACGCCAAAATACATTGTAGATACATTGTATGTGAAAAATATACAAGCATATCACACAACTAGATGTTAATTCTTGTTGATAATCTAGTGACTATAGCTGCCCCAATTATGTTGTCATTATTCCTTTTAAAATCAGTATCACTCTGAGCATAACTTAATGTAAAGGATGTATAATTTTCCTCTGTTTGAATTCATATTTTAAAGGGAAATATAGTTTAGAAGTGTGTGCAAACTTCTTAAACATTTGTGTAGTAATGAAAATCACCTTGTACACATGGATGTGATAGTGACTGCAAGCACAATTACATGAAAACACATTGAACTTCAGATACCATAATGTTATCAGTTTTGTCTTGTGGTAATAAAACTATAATTGTAGTGTTTTTGTGATACTCTTTCTATCAAATCTTGCACTTGAGAACCAGGGAAGTTGTATGGAAAGACTGGGGGAATGTCAGAGTCTTTTAAGAGCAGAGTTTCACTGATTTGTTCTGATTTTGATGTGTACTGTGTTCAGGGGACATCAAGCTGGTACAGCGCATTCTAGATGAGGACCCAATGCAGAGCAACTGCACCTCTGTGGATGGGGCCACACCCCTGATGATCTCTGCCATGCTCGGGAGGAGGGATATCGCTGAGATGCTGGTCCAGCGAGGGGCAGACGTCAATCGTCAGGACGTGAAGAGCGGCTGGACTGCTCTTATGCAAGCCACTTTCCATAGGTATGGGGGATTCTCCTAACTAACATTATCTTTTCAGAGTAAGATGCTTTACAAAACGAGAATAAAAAGAAAATAGGAGCCACATCAGCTCTTGTCCTTCCCAGTATGACATTTATTGTGCATTTCTTAGCAACCAATTTGAGGAAATTTGATTTTGACCAGTGTGTCAGAACGATTTATATTTTTGTCATTATCTTTGCTGATTTGGCAGGCTGTTTTTGATGCTGAGAATGGTCATGCCACTGCAGGGTAATAATCTAACCTTCAGCTGTACAAATTTTGTTTATGTGACTGGAAGCATTTACAACACTTTCTTGCCTGAAAGAAATCAATTTTTATCATACCCTTTTGTGTAATGCAACTTGGTGTAATGATAGTGTCCAGCATGAGTTTGATGGGGGACAAATTTTAATTCACATGTTCATGGTATATCATTATTGTTCATTCATATGAGGTTTAACATGCTCGAAAGGAGCATATTAAAAGAGAATAGATACCTAGATGAAATCAATTAAATGAAACAGTGAAAAATATCTGCTCCTTTGATGTGCCAGTTTTTGTATAAAACATTTTTTCTCTCTCTCCCTTCAGAAACTTTTCCTGTGTGTGTGTGTGTTTTTAAAGATTTATGAAAGGAAATTAAAAAACTATCATGATTGCTTTCTCTCTGTTGTCTGTGTGTGTGTGTGTGTGTGTGTGTGTGTCTGTATGTCTGTTTTTCTCACTCTCTGTCACTTTCACTCTGCTCTGACAGACGAAAAGATGTTGTCAAGTATTTGATCCAGGCAGGAGCAGAACTCAATGTCCAGGCAAAGGATGGATGTAAGGCCCTGGACTTGGCTCTGGTCATCGTTTCGGGTGAGTGGAGACATTTCACCCCCCATGATGCAATCATGAGTGCATAGTACCCAATGGGCATTTTTATGCTTTACAGTTAATTTCTATTATAGACTTGATATTACAAAAAAATTTATTTTATCTTTCCACACATTTCTTTCGAAATGTATCATTGTAAGACTATGGGTAGCACTACAAAAGAAAAAAAGTACCTGGTAGTTGCATTCTTCACCATTCTTTAATAGCGGTTTGGATGCAGGCATTAACTTGTATGAATTACATGGTATGCTGTATGCAGTGAACTTTGCTTTTTTTATGGGTAGCTCAAACTTCCAAGCCACTGACTACTTGGCAGCCTAAAATTCAGAAGACACCATTAGTGCACTCCATCTACAGATTACTGACAGACATCACGAAGAACAACAGTAATCTATAAAAAAAACTACAGACATAGGCAATCGAGTGTTCCACCATCCATCCACCATCCATTCGTTAAAATTCTTCACAGATGAAACTGACAAAGTGGGGAATGAGCTGATTCGCCTCCTTGCCCCCGTCACCATGCCAACCACCAATGGACATCCAGGAGGACACACCAAGGACCCAACAAGTACACAGATGTGGTCAACCAGAACAGGGAGTGTTTCTCAAATGGAGGAACAGGATGCTGAAAAGAGGACAGGTCTGAAAGTAAGTAGAAAGACATTGTTCTTGAAACATTTTATTTACAAATTGAGATAACAGAAATATTAACCAAGTGGGAGGATCTTGCAACAAATCTGTATGATTTCAGTATTCTGGGTGTAAGCTAGCATTGCTTTGGAAAATCTTCTTGATAAAATCCTGGCATCTTTAGGAAGGGCATTTTGGCTCTGGCTACATTTATCTGCTAGGTTTTGAAGTATTGACTTGATAACAAATCATTGACATTTTGGCATGTGTGGACCTCTATCTAACAAGGATCTAATTTTGCATATTTATGCATCTTTTGACACTAGACTTCCTTCACATGGCAATTAACATTTTGGACCAAACATTTTGCATAAACCAGACTAGGAACTTGCTATGCCAGGAATATCATAGAAATCGCTGAAAACCTTTCAACTTAATTGCAGATGTCTTCTGTAAAGTAAATGACAAGTATAATAGCTTGTCCATGACTAGGTGAACTGTCCATGTACAAATTTTGTATGTATGTTTGTGCAGGCTTGGTGGTCCCGTATGTCGAATCGATTCCGAAACCTCAAGTTGACCCGTACCCTTCGAGGGGGGTTCTCTACCACAAAGCTCACCCCCTTTGAGGATGAGAATGCCCGCCCGGATGAGACACTGAAGAGTATGGGGAGTAGCCCCCATATCAATGGGGAGGGGCTGCACCAGACACCCAGTCAGGAGGGTGTGGCCAAACCCCAGAGGAGAAAGTCCAAGGAAAGTTCAAGGGTCTCCTTCAGCAAGTCCAGCATTAGTAAGCTCTGGGATTTTTTGTTTTTGTTTTGTTACTTGAACGTATATGGACAGACCTTCCATTAATGAGTAGCAGTATTGACCCTCACTGATAATAGGAGATATAATACTCTATTTGAGATGGATTGATTTTATTTCATTACCATTCTTATAACCGTGATAGTCAAATTTCAACCATCTCAGACATGGGGTAAAATTATCCCATCATTAAGGACAAATCGTTAATTGTTTACATCGAGATTTTTTAACAGTTGTATAATCAGTATGATTAGATCGTCCTTTGCATTAATTGATGTCTTATTTGATACCACTGTTCCTGTAGTAGTTGCTGTTTTTGCACTTTGTACTTTGCATCTCTTACAGTTAAAAAGAAAGTGATCACTGATTCTTGAGTAGAATTACAGTTGTAGGGCAGTTTATGAAAGCTGCAATGGTGGATTTCATATAAAATGATTTTTGCATGTATACAATGTACATAGCAGTCAAAGCTTTCTGAAAACTACTGTATGTCTTCATGATTTGTTAAGTGAATATGAAATCCTCCTTCATTTGGAAATTGATTTTTGCTCATCGATATGCATGTAATACATGATATCTCTGCAATTGATATTTGGAATCTCCTGGATTTTGATGAATGAATATTGGCATTCATGTTAATATGTTAAAATGTCATTGTTTTCCATTCAGATAAAGATGTGCTAGTGGAAGCAGTGCAAACACTTGTAAGTACAAAGGCAATCATGTCTTTGAACAACAAGGTCAATTCTTGAATATCCAGTGTGTTTTTCGCTTGGAATTTGCATGCAATCATCATGCCCACTTTATGATGCATCTCTGCAATACATCTCATGGCATTACACCAAATTTTAAGAAGGGGTGAACCCATTTTTTTTTTTAGCTTGTGTATATTTGTGCATATTCTTTGTTAACAAATGTCTTTGCCATTTATATTGTATTTTTGCTCACTGAAATCACGATTATGTTTGATGTATTTGTGGTGAATTTCCCTTCTGTGATTATATTTGTACAGTAATCTCTAGTAGACAATAATTTATATGTCAGTCGCTTCTTTTCAAATCATACTTCCTGTACTGCATGTTGCAAGGCATGTAATGGTAGAGTATGGCTTATTGCCTCTTCAATTCAAAGTTTATTCAACCAACTGAATGCAATTCATTTTTAATGGGATGGTATGGTATTGGCACAGATTATTTAGCTTTTAACTCTTTGCCAGATACTTAAAAACTACTTTATGAAATGTCAAAGAGCATACAATTCTAAGAGCAATTCCAAGGTTATTTGATGAAAATCGGTTTTGAAATGGCTGTGATATCCAGAAACGAAGTTAATAAAGTGATCCTATTAAAAGGTGGGTCCCATGTTTATTAGGATTGCTTTGTTTTGGAAATCTCAGCCATTTCAAAACCAATTTTCATCAAATTAACTTTGAATTCTTTGTAGAATTGTATGTGCTTTCATATTTCGTAAGAGGTTTCTCATTTTCTCAAAAATCCTCATCAAAAATGTTGGAAACCTGAAACTCCATCTCAACTGAAATTATATTCCACATACTAAGAATCTTGCTATAGGATTGGTCAAGAGCTGATCACGTGATAAAGCGTAGTTTTGCCCATCACATCACCTGAGAAGAACTAGGTCACTTGATAGTACACAGTGCAACGCACTTTTCCTTCAGTGTCGCGCGGTGCGCGCAGCAAATTCATTGTTTTGTCATCTGTAAAGACAGCTGTTTGTTTTGCTGATCTCTGGCAGTCCATACAGTCTTAACGCGAGATGAGTACGCGTGAAATAAAAGTGCATTGCACTGTGGACTATCATTTAACTAGGTCACTTGATAGTACACAGTGCAACGCACTTTCACTTCAGTGCCTCGCGGTGCGCGCAGCAAATTCATTGTTTTGTCATCTACGCGCACACGTAGCCTAAGCCCTAAGAATACCTAAAGACAGCTAAAACGGTTTCAGATGTGGAATAAAATGGGAATTTCTAGGACCCTAGATGTGGAATATAAAGCAAATAATCAACTTTTAGTTTCAGGCAATGAGACAAACTATCACTTCCTCGGCGATCTGAATGTGTACACTATCTTTCCTCAGCTGCGCTTCGGAAAGATAGCTACATCCAGATCGCCTCGGAAGTGATAGTTTGTCCCATCACCTTCACCAACGTTGATTATTTGCTTACTATACCATTCCTTTAATCTGTGTCTCTAAATCTCCAGGATGTACAATCTCCCCACTCGAAAGCCAGTGACAAATTACTGCCCGTGATACCACCATTTCTGCCACCACCCAGCTTCGACCTTCACAACGCTGATAAGTCGAGGAAGTCACATTCTAAGGGGAAGGTAAGGAAGTGACATTTTTTCGTAATTTATCAGATACCCGTATTTATGATCATGTCTATCTGTGATTATGTGTGTCTATTAACTTGCATATTTAAAGTTAGGTTTTTGATTGTTTGTTTTTTACTGTGCTTTTAGTCCATTTACCCTGTCAAGAGGAAGTGAAGATAATGGTAAGTCGTATCATTACATTTGTCATTGGGTAGTCATGCTCAGTCATGTTTTGACACAGTATCTTTAATTTTCAAGTGTGATTTAGATATTGTAGGAATTTAACAAAGATGAATCAGGATAGATCTTGAGACCTCAGGAATGCTGAAATGATACTAATATATGCTCTTTTCCTGCTAAGAAAAGAAAGATGATGGACTATCAGGGAAATCATTATGTGAAAAAAGTGTGTTATTGGACTCAGTAATAATGTTACACCACCGTATATTGCAGCACTCATGAAGAATCTTTGCATGTGTCACCCACAAATACAGGGTATGGGACCAGGTCGAACTCACAACTCTGTCACCAGCACCATGTCAAATAGCAATGCGCCACAGACACCAGGCACTCCCGGTACCACTGGCGCAAACCGCTTGCACCGCCCCATGTTCACCCGTCGCCCCGGCAGCACTGGTATCAGCCCCTCTAATTCGGCCCACTTTAGCACCACCATCAGCCCCAGCTCCTCTGGGGAGGCTTCGGCCCTCAGCAGGGGCCTGCTGTCTGCACGTAGACACCCCCACTCTTCCACCTCATCACTGGTTGGCAGACTTCATGGCCATAGTGGTGGTAGTGGGGGTGGGTACAGATCTGGTAAGTGGGAGACATGGTTCTGAATTTGAAGTTAAAGGCTGTGAATTTTAGCTCGCTGCCCAGGCGATATCAACTGTTGGAAGAAATGCAATATGAATCTTATGACAACTCTTTAGTGTAACAATATTTGAACAATGGCAGTAGTAGAATGCTTGTGGTAAAAATACTTCTGCAAGTGAAAGGAGGGGAATGTAAAGGTTCAGTACGTTTGATTGTTATCTCTTCACTCTGAATAACAGTGTCTCCCTGTATCATCAGCTGAACCAGAAGGGCGCTATGATGGTCTGAAATTTTAGAGTAGATAAAAATGAAACAATAAATTTTCATGAAATGAAAATTTTAATTAATCAAAAGTGGGTAGATTGATAAGCATTGTTCCAAATGCCAATTTGGTGAAGTAGCGCCCTTGTGGTTGTAGTTTTTGAACATTTTATGGAAAATGAAAATGATTTGAAATTGACACCATAATGTAGAGGAGATGGAGCTCTACAACATGATACCAATAGCTCAATACCCCCCCCCCCCCCCCCCCCCATTGCGATAAAGCCCTTCTGGTTCTCAGCCAACGATAATGATGTAGTTAGTATATTCAAAACATGTCCATCATATGTCCATCATTCATTCAGAAGTGCTTCTTCTTCTTCATGTGGAAGCCACATGAAAAACCCAACATGCCCTTGATGCTATTAACCCGTTGAGGATGGACTGATTTTGCTACAACACACATTTCCCATAGACACCTGCCCGAGTTTACTCGGGACTCGTCCTCAGTGGGTTAAGAGATGATACTATTGTACTCTACCACTGTTGTGTATCATTCCAGGGGAAGGTTATGGGATAGGAGGACACCTTGATGATCAGAATGGATTGGGAATGATGCGGAAACGGCATCCATCTGCATCATCTGTACCATCACTTGCACAGTAAGTGAAGTTTGTGAAATAGCATGAGAGTTGCTACTTGTCACTGTGTATCCCTGCCATGAGAACTGATTTAGATAATTGTGAAAAAAAAGTTGAGATCAAACATGAGTCAGAAAATCAAACATAAGTCTTTGAATTCTAGGTAGTGACTGGTTGATAAATGACTTGTGTTTGGTTTTCTGACTTATGCATCTTTTTATGCAAAGTGCCGAAGATACAAATTATTCAAATGAAACAATATATTCCAATTGTTAGTGTAAAGCTGGTAACTCTCTGTGCTCTCATATTTCATGGAGACATATATTTAAATGAAAAGAAGTAATATTGTTGTGAAAGATTTCTCATATGTAAACTTGATTTACCAGATAAATGGTAAAGGTATTCCTTGAGCTGCAGTTGCTTTATATTCATGGAGATTCCTTTGTTATCTTTTTTTTCCACCCCCAAGGATACCATCCTCACCGGTCTTGAGACAGGGGAGTAGGGCTGACTCCAGCGAAACCGTCCCAGAAAGGCGACACTCGGCAAACCTTAGCACCGTTAACTCTTCGACCCTCACCCGCCCCAAGATGCGCTCCCACAGTGGTGGCACGTCGAAGGGGAGCACCACCTCTAAGGGCAGCACCTCCTCCACACTCACCCCATCCCCGTCTCCCACCCCAATGGCCATGGGTAAGATGCGGGTGGGAGGGGGAGGCTCAAGCCATAGTAACCATAGCGATGGAGGAGGAGGAGGAGGAAGAGGAATGGGGATGCAGAGGGATGGTTTGGTCTCTGGGAGTGGGAAGATGAGTGCTGGTAGCAGCAGCATCAGTGAAGAAGGTGAGTAATACTGTAAAACAAGGAATATTTATAGTACACATGTAAATTTTGTGAATTTCGTGAGAGCCAAGATTCATGAAATTAAAATGCATGTGAAAGTTCTTGTCTACACTTTATGCATTGAATGCCAGTGGCAATTTTTGAAAAGGCCATTAGCTCCAATTCTCGAAAATTGTATGCAGCCAATATATCTTGCATTACAGTACTCATACAAATACTGTCATTATGGCCTCCCCCCCCCCCCTTTGCTATGGGGGGGGGGGTGGGGGGAAGTGGTGAATAATGATCGTCTTGCTTGTGCATTGAAATACTTAGACTGAAATTGTGTACTTCAAACAAGGACAGCTAGTATGATTATACTGTTCATGTAATGGCTTTTGTTGTGGCATATGATAGTGGCATCTGTAAAAGTGTCAGTCTTAATGTATTCTGTTGATAATTATCTTCTTTATGCAAATTTAAATTGAACACCCATTTATATGTTTGTTTGGTGTGTTTATTTTTTTTTCCAGATGAGCTATCAAGTCTTTTGAAGAAACTCTCACTGGAGAAATATGCACCAATCTTTGAAGAACAAGAGGTAAGTGAAATAGATTCTCTTGTGTATACCTGTCAGTGTAATGGACATTTTTGCCAATGCTTCTCTCTTGACATTTAACTAAAAGTATGTAAATACATTGTATTACTTCAAGTAAATGAGTTCTTGTTAGGAACTAACAAATTAAACTGGTGCTGTCATTGTTTGTCTTTTACTACATATTCTTTATTTTTTGTGTGTGTGCATCAGTTCTGTTTGGGATATTCATGTTACAACACAGCTGATATTTCAAACTAAATTTGGTTGCCTCATAGTATTGACCATAGTTTACAATATGCTGTGTATGGGGTATATTTTGAAATGTTTTTATTTTTGGTGAATTTCACTGGTGAACTGATGTGTACAAATTTAACAATTTTGCAACAATATTGCCAGCCTCAACATAAATGCCGTGTATCATCTCCATTGTGGGAAAATTGGGACATTTTGTCCTGAAAAGGAATAATTATTCATTTCTCAATTTGTCACTGATTTGTGACTGAATTTAGTCACTTGCAAAATTATCTTACAAGTTTGCAGAAAATATCTGGCATATACAGTGCTAATTTAACAGATATGACAAACATGCAATAACGGACATTAACACAGACTGGAAATTTCATGTTGCATTCATTCCTTGTGGGCATTCATACAATATTACTGTATTTGTACATGTTCATGTGATTCAGTTAGTTACATCAAGTCAATTACTGTAAAAGAGGAAATTTTCAAGCACAATATGAAACTAGCATGAAATGAAAACACCAAATTTTTTGCTTTGCTGTATGAATTGCTTTTTATGTTTTGATTCTGCAGAATTAAAGACATGCAAATTTCCTCGTACTCGACAGATCATGACAAATTATAGCACAAAAATTTCTACTTTTGCAGCATGACTAGATGCAATTAAGCATAAGTAAGGTATCAGTCAATTAAAATTGACTCTTCAAAGACTTGATTGCATCTTTTTTTTTATGCAACAGGGTGCTGGTAGTGAATAAGGGATAAAATGTTGCTGTTGTTGACTTGAGAAGTGGTATCATCATGTTATATCTCATCACTATCAGTGATATGCTATCCTTTGTTACCTGACCTGATTACAGGTTGACATGGAAGCCTTCTTGGCCCTGAATGACTCGGACCTCAAGGAGATGGGAATTCGTCACAAGGAGCCCAGGAGCCAGATCCTAACAGCCATCACCCAAATTAACAGCGGCCGGACCAGTCAGGAGGGTCAGTACCAAAACTACTCCCCGTCCATGGCCAGGTTTGCCTTCCAGAGGTGACCAGTGTTTAGTCCAAGGTGCCTCCAAATCAACGGGTGTGTTATATGTAAAGCACACTAATGGTGTGGTACTCCCACCTTGCTGCCCTGTATCTTTGATAGTAAGGGGCCTCTACCAAAACTGATCCCAGTCTGCGGCCAGGTTCTCCTTCCAGAGGTGACCCGTATGCAGTCCAAGGTGCCTCCAAAGTAATGGCTCTGTGAGATGTGAAATGTAACCAATGGTATGGTACTTCCTCCTTACATGCCCTTTTTCTCAGTAGGGGGCCTTTACCAGAACTACTCCCCTTCCATACCCAGGTTTGCCCCCCAGTGGTGATCAGTCCAGTGTGCCTCCAAATCAACGACTGTGATAGACGTGAAGTGCACCAATGATATGGTACTTTCACCTTAGGTTCACCGTATCTTAGTTTGGGGCCTTTACCAGAACCACTCCCTGTTCCGTGACTGTGTTTGTCTTCCAGAGGTGACCAGTACCAGTACATGTATGTAGTCCAAGGTACCTCCAAATTAATGGCTGTGTTAGGTGTGAAGAGCAGCACCCACCATATGGGTGCCCTGTATCCTCGTAGGTGGCCTTTACCAGAATTATTCCCTGTCAGTGTCCAGTTTTGTCTTCCAGAAGTGACCAGTATGTAGTCCAAGGTTCCTCTATAAAATCAAAACCTATACTAGGTGTGTTCTGTGACCATTGACTGTAAGGATCCCTTTCAAAAGATGAATGCATGTATATCAAAATGCCTGAAAGTGATGGCCAGGTTTGCCAGTTAGACGTGACTTGTGTATCACCTGAAGTGCCTCTGCAAACCTAAACCTGTTTCAGATGTGATTTGCCTCCAATGTCATGTTACGCTATCATAAAAGCCCTCTTCACATCAACATACTGTAAAACACAATAGGTTCGCAGCATTATTATTTTTTTTTTTCAAAATTCGAGCCAACAACATTTTTCAAGGCATTTGAAATTTTTGCAAATTGCCACTAGCAAGAACTTTTGAGTGCATTTCAATTTCCCGAATCTTGGCTCTTGCAAATTCACGAAATTAAAATGCATGTGAACATTTCTTGTTTTACAGTACCTCACTATCATGGCCAGGTTTGGGTTGTAACATGCAATTCTATTTGGCGTTAACTTTGACTTGCATAAATAGAGTAGGAGTTGTAGTGTTAAAAGACAGTGGACCAAAATGAGGAATTTCTTATTGTTGTGCACAAACCAGTGTTACATATGTGGCTGTGACCATTATCGCTCTTAATGTTAGCTATTTTGGTGGGAAAAACTTAGAAAAGAGCTCAACTACATGTACATTTTGAATGCCAATGGAGAGGTTTGTTGAATTTGACTGATACTTTGATAGTTTATGGCAAAGAACAATGCCTTTACAGGAAACCAGGAAATTCAAAACATGTTTACATTGGATGATAATCCGTACTCCAAGCGATTGGGAGAGAAGACTTTAATAACAGTCTTCCCTTTTCCATAAGGTAAGCTTTACCTTTCAGGTTATTTCATTGTTGGGTAAAAGATTCTTATTACACAGTGTAATGACAACTCATTCCTGTATATGCATATATGAAACTTAATACATTACACCTTGATGGAATGGACTTTATTTGAAAAACCTTGATATTACTTTCAGTATTATGCAAGATATTTTAACTTTGATACATTGTAAGATTACTTTTGTTCAGTAGAATGGCTGATGTAAGAAGGTGCTCTTAAGATTAATGCAAGTATGATGATATATTTCAGTTGATAACTACCAGGAATGCTTTCTCTCTTTGTGCCTTTGATTGGGTTTGTGAGAATAGAATGTGTAAAGGGTCATTTTGACGTCTTCCAACAGGACAATCACATGCTTTGATATTGTACAGTATTGTAGGTAGCTTTTATACTATTTATTTATACAATATTTACTTGTCTTTAAGAATGATTCGCATGTATGACACATCATGTGATGTGAAAGGATTATTTTTACAGATGTGGTAAGCTGTGCCAACTAATACACTGAAAATGTATTTTTTTAACATAGTCAAACTGTTATCACTATTAAATAGGACAGTTATCTGGAATTCATTGCTTTTTCATTCAATTGTATGTATCTGACTGATAAAGTTGGTTAGATATGAAATCTGATTGTACTCTAGTTGCCCTTTAACCCTAAAAAGACTGGGCTATTTTGGTAGCTCGAAAGACCGGGGGGGGGGGGGGGGGGGGGGGGGGGGGGGGGGGGCTAAAGGGCCCCCCCTTAAGATATCGGCCGTGGATCGCGCGATCGCCGCGGAAATTTGCACAATGGTAGTGTGCGATGTAATCTACAAGATGGTATATTCAAATTTTCCAAAATAGCCTTTTTTTATTTCATTTTGATTAATTATGCTAATTTATGCGAGAAATCAGACTCTTTGATCTAAATCAGTAAATAAAGCTCCAAAAGTGCTCATTTGTGGTGTAATTATTCTTTGTGGCATTCTTAGCAAATGTACTTGAAAAAAAAATTGGTATCAAAATTAATTTCTTATTTATTTTATTGTTTCATGAATTTCTTATGTATTTCTTTGTTTTTTCGACCTTTTGTTTTTGCAGGGTTTTTTTACAAAATTTGTGGCAGACACTTTTTGAAGCATGATACTCCTAAAACAAATTAATTTTAGCCATTGAGAGTAAAAATAAGCGTATTTATATAAACCATGTGAAAAAACTCAATTTGCATTGACTTTGTACACAAAATCACATTTTTGAGCCATTTTCGGCCTCACGTGCATGTACAAAAAGTTATGTAACTTCAGAACCATACCCCCGGGCGTCACAAATTTGGTGTCAAAATGTGCGGGAAACTCGAAAGAAAAAAGCCATAGAGCATCGCGGCAAGAGCATTGCGTGTTGCAGAGTAATCACGCGAAATGTCGAGGGGGGGCCTTTTATTCCCCCCCCCCAGTCTTTTTAGGGTTAAGGGGTACAGGGACAAGAGCTCTGTTAAGTCCAATAAATTCAACTTACTTCAACTTTACAACCTGTCTGTTATATTGTACCATAGAGCCACACTAGCTCCACGATCGTACCATTGCATATGACATTCCAATGTGAAACAAAAATAGGTGGAGTGTCTTTGATTTAATCTGTCATGTTTTTGGAAAATTTTGCTGCAGAAATTTTCATCTTGTCATTATTTAGATTGACAACTCTGAATTTTACAGCATATCTTATACAGGTGACTCCCATTATAATGACTCCCATTATAACAAAGTTTTAGGGACTTTTGTTTTGTTATAATGTCAAAATTTCATTATAACTGAACAATAAAGTATAATATTATATTGAAGATGTATAGAAAACAATTTTTGGACCTGAATTTTCACTTTGTCGTAACAAGAATTTTGTTATAGACATGTTCATTGTAATGGGAGTGCACTGTAAAGAGAAGGATTACAGTAACCAGATACATTCATTGAATCTGCATGAAAACCAGACCGAACTTAATTTAAGAATCATGTATAAAGTATGAAGTAAGTAATCTTGAGGTTTTTTAAATTATGAGATGGAAAATAAGTAATTACCCAAGTGAACAACATAGGCTCAACTGAAAGATATGGTACTCACATTATCAGAATAGTAAAAAATGTCTCAAAAAGATTCAGCACTAAACAGCAGAATGTGGTTTCTAGAACTTCATGGGTTGATAGGAAATTCAATGTTCATAAATTAAACGTTCATTGAACTAATGTATTTGTAATGTTGTTGCCCATGTTGGAGTGTGATAATCGGATCACTTTATAATTCATCACTTTCAGATAATGTTGAAAAGATTGGACAAAGTTGAAACTGATAGCATGTTTGGTGACAGTATTGTTGACATTGTTGGTCGAAAGCTGTAATGATGGATCCAAAGATAGTTTTCTTTTCTTTTTTTGTGATGATGTTTCCAAATATAGCCCCTTGGAATTATCTGCATCAGACACAGACAAAGCTATGAAAAAATGTTTTACAAGCCCTCTAAACGATGTCATATAAAGTTTTGCTTGTAAAACCTGTAATCACTGACATATTTGTGTGTGTTATCATTGCATTAGACATCAGTACTGCTAAAGTTGTATTGTATTCTTACCTTTCTTTCACATTTGGTACAAAAGAGAAGTCTGGCTGAAGAAAATAAAGTACATGCTAAACTGTACCGAGCGACAATGCTTCAAGTTATGGAAATGTGTCTTATTTAATGTGTGCTTGTTCCAATAGTTTGTCACTGTGTTAACTACACTGTAGCATGCTATAGTGCTATTGCTTAATGTTATATTGATGCTCTCAGATAAGCATTGTGAGTTCTTTAGTAATCATCATTGTAGATCAGACATGGTATCTGCAAATGCATGTAGATCATTTTTCAGTACGGGGTAAGCATGAAAAAAAAATGATATACAGGTGAGCCCCTTCTTCCCTTAAGATAGAAGAAGAGGAAAAGAAAAACACATATACAACGAAGGGTTAGATTTCTCTCGTCTATTTATTATTCATATCTTTATTTGTTTCACTCAATATAAAATACTTCAATTTACATGTCAATAAAGAAAATAAACTGTCAGGAACACATTTACCAAGCGTCAATGCTACTGAACCAAATCTCATTTCTATTGGCACTTTATCTGTATGACATATACATGTAATACTATCGGAAGAAGACGTCCTTCAGTTCAATCACGAACAAAGCTCAAGAACTATCTTATATTCTCTCGAGCTTCAACAGATTACTAACTCCCATCCCCTTTTTTTACTCAACAGCACAGCTATATCATCTCTAGATTACGTGGTTTCAATCCCAATTTCTTTACGTACGGTAATGCTAAATTGTAAAGTGATTGATATTCAATCACTGAAAACGCCTCACGTCCTACATAATCATACTTTCGTAACAAATGTACCGATGTTGCAAGGACCCAAATGGAATAAATTGTGCATAATATCGAAGTGATAAATCTTGGCATGAAACATCCATGCTCTCCGAGCTGTGATAATTCTATGTCAGCGTCTCCTTCACATTGCTATGAGAAATCAGTATGTTTCATAGGTTGTCTGTCCGTCCGTCCAATTATTTTGTTCTCTTCAGCCATAAAATTTCAAATGCGTTTGTTACTCTACTACGGAAACAAAAACCTTATTGTCTATTGTTAGATATTAGTCTATTTCTTTATAGCGAAACAAGTAAGGTTGCACATTGTTCTATTTAAACACTATTTTCTGTGTATTTTATAGTATATTTGTAATTCATTTATAAATACGCAGATGTCAGCTCGTCAGGATACGTCGATGCCATGTAGCCAAGTTTCATGCGACATCTGTACAATGAAATAAGAAAGAAAGAGAACAATACAACAATTATGATTTAATATAACCATTGGCACACAACTCTCAGTATTTTCATTGTTAAATCAGTTTTAGTTGCTGCAGTCTGCATTGTACATTTTTTATGTTTTTATTGATTTTCATGATTCATAGGACAACAACAATCAGATATAAAATTACAGCTTAGATTTACTCAACAGCATTGCTACCCACTAAACTTTAGATTTATTTCAGCGAATTTCAGCCTGTGGTAGAAATTATTTAGACACTTCCTCTTTTTTTTTCTATAACTGTCGTGGTATCTCGGTAGAGTATTCCACATGAGTAGGAGATATAATCGGTACTGAAAACTTTGCTTTTCTGTTGATGCTTTTCTCTTGCCTATCATTATTAAACTTCAATAGCAACTTGAGTCAGTCTGACTAGATTGAAGTTACCATGAATATCACGAATACGTACATGTAGGCTTCGGAAGAGGTTGTAGCATAATTGATTCTTCTGGCTCTGGCGTCTGTAGGAAAAATAGAATATAAGTTGTCATAAGTGATCATGACCGATGTGATAATGAAAGTAGCAGTTGCAGTAGTAGTAGTATCTACTACGTACTACTACTACTACTACTACTACTACTACTACTACTGCTAAAGATATGAACAATGGTAAACAATAAAATCTTCTTCTTCTTTTTCTGGTTAAGTCTGCCTCCTTCAATAGGCTGAAGATTCTTGCATACTGTGTTATTTACATTATAATACAGTTTATTTACAGATATTATTTACAAGCACATAACAAATTTGAAGAAAATGACTACCCACTGTGATCAACCGTTAGTCGGTTACGGAATGCTCCCACAGATGCCGCTGAAACAATAATTTACGATCACCATTGTGGTTATGATAGAAACATCATCTACAATATAAGTAGGCTGCCTATAAAAATAGCAATTGTCATGATAATACGAATCAGGGGTGGATAATTAGCCGTGGATCATGTAGAATACATTTGGAATACCCTTATATTCACTCTTATAATAGCATATCTATTATGGTCAACTGTGTGAATGCCCCATATTGGACTAAAATATTAAAGTGCATGAGGTAGCTCGTATTACTGTGTGGACGTAAGATCGGCGGTTTGGCCGTTATCACAACAAACGTGGCGAAAACGACAACAGTAATGTAATGATTATACATGCAGTTTTATGGACTGGTCCTCGTTTGAGTGCCCCTTTTTTATGTGTTTGTTTGTCTATGTTGAAGTTTGTGTTTGTCCGATAATGACTGACCATATTCCGAATATTTGTTCAGTCTGGGTGTTTGTTTGATTGTTTGTTTTGTTTTGTTTTGTTTTGTTTAGTTGTTTTTGGTTATTTTCTTTTGTTTTGTTTTTGCAAGATAAGTATTTATACATCTTTGCACTCACTTTCTGTTTGTTACAAACACGAAATGCACATCGGTTGTATAATAGCTAGTGAATGTGTGTAAAGGATTGCGGAGATAGTACTCGAACGCATGCATATCCATTAAATAATGGACTGGATCAGCAGTGATCATGGAATATCATTACGCACTTATGATACGACTGATACTATTTTAACATGAAAATTCAATACTTACGATGGAGACATCTTCCACTTTTGAGAACTCCATTTCAAGATCGGCTCCCATAAATGCCAGTCGGACCTGCAACAATGGAAATTTGAACATGAACGATTACACAGTGATATAGGCTCAGTCATCTCAAATATCACATTGAGGAAATACAATTATGAATACGGTAAATGAAGATGTAAATCAGTAAGACGTATGCTTAGCAGCTAGAAGGATTTAGAAATGTTTGCAACACTATTGAAGCTTATTGTTTCACCATGGTGTTATTTGTAGTTGGGTAAGATTACCTTAACTTTCCCTCCCTCTCTCTCCATCCATCTATCTATTTATGTTGTTAATTTAGTAAATCTAGCCAGATATCTCTAATTGATGGTTTTGTGTAATATCCAAGTACATTCACACACGAATATTTTGCCATCATTTAATGCATGTCGCACATTCAGTTATAATTTGGAAAAAAGAACACGTGCAACCCGCAAATCAGTACTTCACAATCGGCCTGTTCATGATTAGTTAGTTCAGGACAGCGCTGTTTCTTTGGTCAATATTGAATATAGCACTATTGGTGTCAATTCATTATTACACCACAAGTCACAGGAATAATTTTTTGTTCAGACATGATGAATAACAATGAATGCATAGAAAACTAATGACCATTTTCTATTGTGTTGAAACTGATTTAGTTAATTCCTATCGAATCATGCTACACACTAGTGATGAGACAAGTCAACGAGAAACATGTGTTATTACGCATTCTTGGGCAAATATATCAACTGTAAAATCTCACCTCGGGGTTGCACAAGCCATAGAAAATCGCCAAGAATAAGCCCTGAAACAACAAAATTATAATAAAAGAGAAGAAAAGGAGGTTTCAGGCATACATTTACAGCCGGTCATTTGTCACAGGGACTGTAATACATTTTGATCTGTGCATCTTTTATCAATATCATCATCATACCAGAGCGACTTAAATGGAAATGTAATCATCATAACTCTTTTTTTTTTCTTTTTTTAGCCAATTCTAATGACCTCTAATTTTTGCCATATACAGGAATTCGACTGAGAACTGCATTGATTTTGTGATGGTCACTCTTGAACCTTAGCTCTGCACTCTCATCCAGCCAATACACAGACGCATCACACACTATCACACACACATACAGAGACAAATCAAAGAATCATGAAACTTGTACCTAATAAAACAGGACAGTTATTGAAAAAAATATCAGCGTCTGACATGAGCTCTTGACAGTGACTCAAAACCGAGTGTCTCTCGACTGCCTAAAGTGCGTGTACATTGTTTCAAAAACCCATGAAATTATGTGTATGTACATCCTTTCTTTTGTTTTGTTTTGTTTTTTCATGATTCCTCACATGAACACCCAAAAGTGAAATCAATCAATAATGCGTCCTATAAAGTTCACTGTGAGTGTTGTACATCACATAAAAATTACCAAACGCATAATGGGTAGTCGACAAAACTGAAAAAAAAAATGGTGATTTTAAAACCAGAAACAGGGAAGAAAAAAAAGAAACACTATACAAATGATAATTGGCATGCTTGAGGCGTGGAGCATGCATACGCTGAACCATCACTACAACACTTTCATAACCTTGTTTTCGCGTTTTAATAAGGACCGTCTGATCTTATGGGTTGACAAAAACAATACATTCATACTCTATGGGGCAAATCAGAACGCAGAAATGCTCTATGTTAGAACCTATCTTATATATCAAATATATGTATATATATATATCTTTGCAAGCAATTCTGAGGACGTTATCCATCTTACCTGTAACGCGTGCATTGCCGTGTAGCAATACGTGATTTCTATGTACCGGTGGTTGTAGTAAACCTCGACCACGTAGAGTGACCACGTGACCGACATGAACAGGATGGCGAGAACGGTCGCCCTTAGACTGGCTCTACAGTTACATTGAAGCAAGCAAACAATCAATGTAATTATGATAAGAAGAAAATGATAGAAATTCATTACTAAAGTCTTCTTGAAAGTACAAAATAACAGAAATTCATTACTTCTTGAAAGTACCGTTTAATCATTTACTTACAAGATACCAAAATACGATGTAGAAGGATGACCAATTGGAAAAAGAAAAAAACAAAAGGAGGGGATGACAATGCAGATAAAGATGTCCAACATCTTTTATTTTTGTGATAATAACAAAAATATTCTTCATATGAATAAGATATGATGGTTTCTAATTCTTGTTCTAATCCGTACTGTATTTTTTAAGTTTGATTGATTGATAATGTCATACACACTGTACAGACTTCTTACTAATTCACTGAGTGAAGCCTAGCATCATCTGCAAAAGGTGGTGAGAGTAATTGTGATAAAATCCATCATCATTCCAACAGCACCGCGTATGCCTTGTTGAATTCGTTATCGTTACATTGATTTTAGTACTGAAATGTCAAAGTAAAGGTCAAAGTAAGTTTTAAGGCAAACACAGAACCCACATAAGTTAAATCACAATCGTGTCGGAAGCAAAAATCCTCTAAAGACCCACTCATGATCACAAACGAAGGAAAATATTTCAAGGTACAAGAGCGATGCATCAGTTAAAGAATGGGATAGCTAGCGTGATATCGATCACTTTCGACCGCAATAAGGCGCCATTCCATTTAAAGGAGTAAAAGGTGGGAAAAAAAGGAGAAATGAAATGCACGACAGTGATTGACAGGGTTTATAATACTGTCGACAACAACAACAACAACAACAATAGTAATAATAGAAATAAAATAATGCTGATAATGATGATGATGATGATGATAATAATAATAATAATAATGATAATAATAATAATAATAATAATAATAATAACAATAACAATAATAATAACAACGATGATAATAATAATAATAATAATAATAATAATAATAATAACAATAATGATAATGATAATGATATAATAAAAAGAAGAAAAACTTACGCCCTGGATTTCAGCAAGTCTGATCGTCTTGCTTCCTTCGTCGTACTATTCCGATGCACTGCTATGGCGATGAGGGCAGCAATCTATAGAAACCGGGCAAAATAATAAAGCAGAAAATGACATGTTGATTTACAATAAACAATGATTTGCTCTGCTCACAATCGTGACAATGGCAATGAGAATTTTGCAAATATATAATATCAAGTTGAAAATTTCATATCCTGTTTGCGTGCGTGCGTGTCTTATCTATTCAATTCACATTTAGCACTTAATTTGACACAGCACATCAGACATTGTTATGTTCAGGTTTTTTTTTTTCACATTGATGCGTTGTAAGGTCTACTGTGTCGACATCAGCAACTTTTAAGGAAAAGTCCATACTTTTCTAATGATGTTAGTTGCAAAGAGTAACAATCAATAGAACTGCAGTCAAATTCATCAACTTGATCCAATCGTCTTCTTTTAAAACAGTATCTGTAAATCACCATGGCTTTAACAAGAAGTGTATCGTCTGTATGCAAAGGTTTTCTACAAAACGCGTGCAAGGTAAAAATAAAAGACAGGTTGTCAATCAAATGCGATTTGCAGTATCACGCCCACATACTTCTTGTTCTCCTTCTTCTTATTTCATTTCTTTTTTTAAGTCACTGATACAAAGTTCCATCACTCACCAACATCATCCCCAAACTTGTGCCAAAGAAAACCCAGAGCGCGTTGTCTTCAAACGTAATCCAGCATCTGATAGATGAGACCACACATTGTGTTAGATATCATTAAAAATTGCGGTATGTCTTTCTACCAACTGCCGTCAAAGATATTACAACTTCCAGGGTCAAGGCTGTTCGATTAATCATAATTCCTCATGAATGGAGTTATTCTATCTTACTATGACTCATAAGACATTCCACCCGAGGGAAAATGATATCATATCAAAATAAAGGAATAGATGAATAAATAAATAAATAGATAAATAAATACATACATACATAAATAAATAAAATTAGTAGCTAAAATGACACAGTAGTAATAATCGTGATAATGTTTCAGCTGACATAAATGAATATTACCAATCAGATCAGCGGTATTCTTTTCATTGATGACCTTTTACAGAATATATAGATATTAACAGAGATGGTGTGGTAAAGACAGTCGAATTGTTAAGATACTGTGATAAGAATGTTGCAGATGAAACAAATATGGAAATAGAAACCGACAAAATGGGAAAAAAATATTGTCACTTACTTCTCTGTGACACCGTATCCGTTGTACGTACGAGCAAATGAAACACCAACAACCATCAAAGGGATGCCTGAAAGACAAATGTAAATCCGAGAATACATGAACACTTTTTGTGCTAGGGACTTTGGATTTTCTGTGCGAATCGGCACTCAATACACACAAAATTGAAAGACACCCTCTCACGCATCTTTCATTTCCTTCCTTTGTAATTACTGACAAAAAGAATATTCAATGTATAAACCAAGATGAAATTTGTGAGACAAGAACCTCATTGCCCTGCCTCATTTGCATAGTGACAGTATCAGATATTATACTATAGTGGGAAAACGTGCATGTAAAACTTAACAAATCTGTAATTTCATAATATATTTGAAATTCTCAATGTTTTCTTCGTTACCAGCGGGAGTTAAAGCAAACAACAACAACAGAACAAAATGAATAACAGAACTGCTGTAAATTCATGGTTTGTCCACATACCAAACTAGAAACACATTCAATCTTTTGCATATTTTGCATGATTATTTGATTTGTTGTTGCTTGAATTTCAATTTGGGCAATCATAAAAGCTAGTGCTTACAAGCACGAGACCAGAAATAGGTTGCATATCATTGTTGTTTGCTCACCCCACGCGATGAGGAAGTAGTATCTGAATTTTTCTTTAAATGGGATGTCCTTGGGATTTTTGACTTCGACCCAGAGATGAAAAGACTGCATGATGATCCAAGAGAACACGCCCACGTAGAAGTACTCCATTACACACGCCACTGCCTTGCACGAAATCTGTGTGATGCAAGAGAAGAAGAAGATAGAGATCCTCATCCTCATCGGACCATCTTCCTCATCGGATTATCGCCCGACATTTCTGACACTGGCCTGATAGTGGACCAACACAAGTCGGATTCAGCAGACTTCGACCTGATACACTTCGGTTGGTGGCCGGAAGCAAAACCTTTGCTTTCAACGATTGATCGATGAGAAAAAAAAAACAGTTCCATTATCTAAATCCTGCTTAACTGAAGTTAGCACTCGAATGGATTTGTGAGTCGGCACAAGTAGGCCTACTTCAACGGCTATATAGATTTAATCTATCGGTTTCTATATATATGTATGATAGATAGTTGGCCATTGATTTGGTACTTCACATCTTATTTCTGAACAGAGACAACAAAACAACGTCTAAAACTAAAGGAGCTAAGATGCCGCAAAATGCTTTCGCTGTTTTTTCTCTCTCTTTTTTTTTTTGGGGGGGGGGGAAGGGTACAACCAGAAAGAAAAATAAAAGTTGAGAAGGCAAGGAGCTACAACCTTACCAAGATTCATCGATCACCTGAAGAGCAGGCCGACTTAAAAAAACAAAAAATACAACAGCAGACAATACAGAGCATGAATATATTGTGCAAAAGAAAAATTCCACACAGGTAAATAAAGGCCCTACTTCCGTTTTCAAAACACATGGGTGTCTAACGTAACGTAAGAAATAATGACGAATGATCTTACCCAGTCAAGGTTTGAAAGGAAGTCGATAACCACGACAGTGATCTCGGCGAAGAGCATGGACAGTAGCATGTTGATATGGATGGCGTTGCGAAGCGTGCGGATGTCACTGCGGAGAGGAACGGTAAAAAAAATAAATAAATAAAAAATCAGACGCACCGCGAAACAAGAGAGAGAGCTAGGACGCCCTCACCATCTTGACCCATGACAAAAGGATAACCTTCTATAAAATCTTCACGTCCTTGACAAATTTTGCCGCAGAAATTATCAGTTTGCGCTCTTCAAATTAGTAACTCTGAATTCAACTCCGTATATGATATCATGGGAGATAAATGATTGGAAAAAGACGAGACAGAACTGATTAACTCTGTAGGATCTTCACTAATCTGAAAAATACTAAAACTACCGATTTGACAGAACTATCAACTTGAATGTTGTAAAGTGTGTTACCAACTTTTTTTGTCTATGATCAGTTGTAAATCTAGTAATTAGAAGTTCTGTAACCGAGATGGTATAGGCTACTTGAGACAAAAATATTGCCAAAAATGAAGCAGAAAATGTAGTTCTAGCCTTTAAAACACTCTCAATAAATTTAACAAATTATAATAGAAAATACCCATGAAACCATAAAAATGTGGTTTCTGTGACTTGATTGGTTAAAGAATACTTATCCTCAAAATAATGATTTGAATATTCTGAGTTAGAGTGAAGAATGACGTAGTTACTTTCGATTAACACACAATTTACACTAACTTATTCCGTACTGTTCTTGCTTATATGAAATGTGAATCCTCTTGCCTTTTGTCTTTGTTTTTTAACCGTGTTTATGTTTTGGTCACGACAGAAACTTACTGGGCTTGATTGCTAGGACCATCTAAAACTTCTCCATCTTATAAATGCTTATCCTTTCTTTGAGTTGGTATTCAAGGAAAATGAGACGCACTTGACTTGTTTAATTAGGTCGCTAGTGATAATGAATAAGATTCAGAAGGAGAAGAAACAAAAAGAAGAGGGAGAATAAGTGGAAAAGAATGAAAAGAAAAAGGATGAATTTAGCAGAAGAAGGAGAAGTATTGGGGATAATTTCAAATGGGGTGGGAGTCCCTACTGTTCTTTACCTGTTACTGGGCCTACATGTATCTGTATCACAGGAAATGAATGTAAACCTTCATGAATGATACTCACGGCACTGTCACAATGACGATGATGAGGAAGATGATAGCAATGATGGAAATGCCCAACCCTCCCCACGTGATGTACTTCAAGTAGGTGTCGTGAATAGAAACCACCTGGGAAATGATAAAAGACATAATAACATTGCATTCCGAAAGGTTGCAAAGTGATAAGGAGGAGCTACTAAGCAAAATCATATCAGTCTTATACAAGTGCTCACATACACTTAATAAGCGCATTTATAGATTTAATCATTCATTGATATCTATTTGGCAACATCATGGGTGCAACTGATTGACAAATTGCCCTACATCGACGTAAATAAGCACTGAATTGATCAGTGCTTTAGTAGTAGCCATGATAAAAGAAGTCATAGCGTACGTACTCGCGCATGATTCGAAACTACGACCTCCTGATCTCCGGACAGGCGTCATCTCCCCAAGACCACCGAGCTCCAGCCCGACAGCAAGTGTTGGTTCTAATCCTTACAGCATGCAGCGGGTACTGCGTAATTATTCAAATTCATGAAATTCTTCCGTCGAGAGGTTTTTATGCAACTGATTGACAAATTGCTCTACAATTAGTAGAATACATAAACATAACATTCATACAAAATAATGTTCACACGCATTACGTAATAAATAGGGACAAAACAAGTATAATGATTTCAATTCTGGTGCTATTTCTATCACAAGCATCAAGGCTATTGATCCCGACAAATAGTTCACTACTTGTGTTCTGAAATTACGGATGTCCTGTGTAAATAGTCGATCAGTTTTTCATACACCAATTTTTCAAGGGAAAATTTGACATCTCTTTCAAATGGAGGCACTCTAACCACAAATCATCTTATACCGATTCTGATGTATCAATGTGATCTGAATGTCAGTGAGCTTTTCTTTTTTTCAAGGGTCATCCGCCAGCCAGCTCTATAAGCTAACCGCAAGAAAGGTTTGAAGGTGCATATTAACCCTTTCTCAACCAATGGGTCAAATGAGCACAACTTTTACACGCACACTTATGGACAGGAAATAAGTGTGCCACACACAGAGGGTTAAAGTACTAGTAGTCGACAACTTACCACAGGGTCTTTATCCTGGAACATGATTGCAAAGTGGGTGAGATGATCGGAGTGGCAGGTGGTAAAAGAGGAGTTATTCTCTTCCATGGTCAACCCTCGCATACTCCACGCCCCTTCCTTCGTGTAACTGCAGAGAAAAATGAAGCGAGTATAAGAAACTTTTAGTGACTTGACAATCAATAGACAAACATGAACATAGTGTTACGATATGAGCGGTTTGAAGAGTGTAAGAGAAGAAATGTTTAGAGTTATAGACACCCCTTCCATTTTTACTCAATGTCTACTCCTGGTCCTGGGTGCATCTGATTACTTTATTTGTAGAAATAGACAAAGAATCTAGGACTAAGACCAGAGCGATTGTCATATAATATTATGCATTTAATACATGTGTCTACTCTTGTTTAATCTTCGAAATAAATCGTTTAAAGCACTCTTACTAGAAATTTTGATATACGTGACTGTATAACTGCTATTGTTGGATATACAGCGACCTTCTACTTAGCGAAGTTTCTCCATTTAGCGAGTGTAGCATGCCGTGAAACTGAAGACTGAAGTGGCATCTCATGTTTGAGAGAGAGAGAAAAAAAAAAGGGGGGGGGGGTTACCTAAAAATGTTGGCAAAGTCAGTTTGTTTGTTTGTTCATTCATTTCCATCTGAGAAGATGGATAGTGGCTGGATAATGGCTGAATAGTCCATATTCAGCTACTCTAAGCTGGTCTTCCATGGGGTCCAGTTGGATGTGAGGTGGGACCACTTCACCGGGTTTAAGCACCCTGCACTTTGCGATGAATGAATGAAGCGGGATCTTTTACGTGCATCAGGGGCGGATCCAGGAATTCTGTAAAGGGGTGGCGTGACTAATGTTCTTGGTGCCACTTCCGGGTTTTATTTCATTTTTTTATTTCTTTTGTTTTTAACGACAAATAAAGGGGGGGGGGGGGTGCGCCGGTTGCGCCCCCTCTGGATCCGCCACTGTGCATGAGTTGTGACTCTCTCGTACACGGGACCTCTATTATATGTCATATCCGAGGGACAGAGTGTTTTGCCTCTTGCTAGAGGGGACGGTATGTTTACACACAACATTGCTCAGTCCAGTCTCGGGTTCGAACCCGGGTCCTTAGGATCGTGAGGCAGACTCGCTACCGACTGAGCCAACTCACCGCCCTTCAAAGGAACTATACAGTCAGAACAAATCCTCAGAAATTAAATGACTGACTATACTGCAAGTTAAGGTCATACTTACGGGACTGTGAAATCCCAGAAGACGCAAAAGGCTTTTTCCTTGGATGTCAGGGTCTGCGAGAAATATTTGGAGGAAGCACAAAGAGTGGAAACGATGTGAGTTTACGACTTTTTTTTTCTTGTACATTATGTTTAGTTTCGGCATATTGAGTAAATTAGTAATGGTCTTAAGTATAATGTTTATGTGTTAAACTTGTAATTTCCACTACATAACAAACACCCAAACCCAGATTCTCGAAAATGTCTTCAAATAAATTCGAAGATATAGATAACGATCTAAATTCCAAATTGACATTATTTATATACTGTTGTATTTTTAGCATTTGTTTCAAAAGGCGAAATCTAAATCCATACTATTGAAATGTAAATTGGGTATTATAAACCAACTTCTGGAATTCCATCGCTAGAGATCTGACAGGCAATTTAATGTTGTTTTATCTATCACAATTAACACTATCATAGATTCTCAATAATGATTTATTATAGAATAAGTGGATATAAAAGATCTCGTTACCTCTTTATGTTCCATCTGGAGCACGATTGGATTGTACAAGTTCTTCCGTAGTTCTGGCTCCACTCGCAGATACATTATACGACTACCCACCTTCAGCGAATCCTTGTAAAGTTCCCTGAAAACAAAAGAAGGGAGATATTCAAAGTTACTGTACTTCTTCTTCTTGTCCAGACCATACAGGGGATAGTTTGCTAGATGGCTGCGCAAGACAAAACTACTTGTAAATGTTATGGCATTGCTCAACATATTTATTATCGATACATATATTTTTTTCTCCCAGAGACAGAAGCTGTTTATATCTTTATGGTTACATAATTATGATCTTTGACAACTCTTTATTATTCTTGACCGTTTAGACTTGGGGAATGATTAATATGAGATCTGGATATTATCCAAACAATTTGTGCTCTTAAGAGCAAACACAGAAGTGTGTGGGCTTGCTCTGCCAGTGATGTGTATGACATTGTAAAACAATGTAAGATGAGATTAGTCTTCGTCCTTAAGTTATATTTGCTTTTGTTTTAGTCAACATATTTAACGATCCTTAGCACTTTTTAAAAGAATACTCTTCTTTTGTCTACTTACTCTTCCATGGTTTCCAACGGGATGATCTCATATAGGGTGTCAAAGAGGATTCCAACCATGGTTATTTCTCCGTTGTTTTCTGCGAAGAGGGAAAGAAAGAAAGTCATACGAGATCAGCAGTTTTCTTTGACCGTTAGCCAGTTGCTATGTAATAAGCAATTAACATTCAATGTCAATATAAAACGTTGATGTAGAGTCTAACAAACTTTTGTCTGAACATCAAGAAAGTGACCATCATCATTGCGGCGCTGTAACTTAAACATAAGACAATTGTGGTAATGACTGATGTGCAAGGAAATATTCATCTTGCAACAAAAGTGACAGATCAATAGATTTTGAAACAACCTGATTAAGAGTCCTGCGCAGTTGAGTCAAAGCATCATGATTGCAGCATTTGCACGAATCCAATTTAACACTCTAAAAAAAAAAAAAATCCGGGTCAGAACTGACCCGGAACCGGGTTCGTTGGGGTCACACCCCGTTCCGGATAAAAAATGACTTGGAATTTGGTCATGAAGACCCGGAATGGGGTCACCCTGACCCAATTCATGACTCTGAATGGGGTACCCTATTCCTTGTCATTTATGACCCGGAACAAGGTGTGACCTCAACGGGCCCTTTCCGGGTCAGTCCTGACTCGGATGTTTTAAGAGTGAAGGAATGAAGGAACAAATCCAACGACAGGAATAGAAGATTCAGTGACATTTTGATCATAAAAAGTTACAATCAATTTACGCTCCTAAATCTGATCTCCCTCCTTAGCACCATTCCTCCCGTTCATGATGTATTCATCACCGTCACAGACCTATGTTCGGAACTGGTTATTTGCAGCAGCGAAATACGTCAGAGATCTAACCATCAACTTAGTGTCGACAAGATTATTATCATTGTCGTCATCATCTTCAGCAGCATGATAACACAAATTATGACAAAAGTGCGAATATTATATGTTCGACTGGACCTACTTCTGAAAATCACGGAGAGAACAATCACGATACTCTTTTCTCCATGATTTCCACAATTAAATCCAGTCGAACAGATTAAATTACGCACTTTAATCATACTACCTAGATGAATAAAAATCTTCATACTACAACATGTACGCAATCTATAACACAAATTATGATTGTGACTATTATGTTGCTAAGTGGGTTATCATCACCATCATCACCATCATCATCATCTTCATCATCATCACCATCATCATTATCGTCATCACTATCACTATCATCATCACCACCATCATCATCATTATCATTGTCACCATCATCATCATCTTCACCATCATAGTCATCATCATCACCATCATCATCACCATCACCATTATCATCATCATCATCAATACCATCATTGTCGTCATCATCCTTGTGAGATTTCAGATGTTAAATATTTGATATTCGGTGATTTCAAATTCTTACTTCTCGAAGCAGGAATGTAGTCATAGATGTTCTGGGGCAGCTGAATGTAGTCCGTAGGGTAGTTCCATGACTCGTTAAAAGCCTGAATTCGGGGATCGTAATAGTTCGGGAACGTGTACACACTCCCAGGAACAACAGCGTCGGCCATAAAGCGCTCAATTTGGACGACTGGACGAAAACACAAAACAACAACAAAGGTATTCTAGTCACAGGCAATTCAGAAATAAGATCTCAAGATTTCCAATATTACTTCACACTATTCAAACTGTCTAGTCATTGATGCTATCTCCATAGTAAAGTCATTCTGCAAGACATAATAAAAAGTGGCCAAAATGATAGCGATATACACTAGGCAGTGTTTTACTAAACTGTATTATGTCTATTTGCACACCAGTATCATCGGGATCAAAAAGAGTAGCTTTGTGCTCATCGAATATGCGTTCATTTTCCACAATATTAGGCCATACTCAATGTTGATTTGACAGTCACTATACATACTGTTGTTTACCGTCGTGTAGCTGAGTCAATCTAAACATAAAGACTGTGACTCTTCATATATTGATATTACTCATCAACTTTCCATTTCAGATCCCTTCAAGAAATGCCTTCCACATCTCACTGAAGAAGACAATTCCCCATGCGCGGTAGCACATACCTATGTTGTCTGAGACGATGGTAATGTTGACGTCACTTCGAGTCCCGTTGACTCCCTCAATGTACTTCGCCATGGACATGAGATAACTCTCCAGCTGGGAAGCCAGACTGAGGGCGCTATTCGGACTGTAGGCCCCTCGACGACGCCGAGTCTGAAGGTAAACACCAAAACAAACATACAAACACGCAAATGAATAAGAAATGGTTAGAAAAATAACGGAATCAAGCTTGCTATTACAATTTTGCGCAGTGCGAGAAGACGATGTAACTGTTTACGGCACACTCAGCTTGACAGAAAGGAGCGTCTTTTACAATGTGTGTTTATTATATTTGTCAAATGTTTGTTACACTGACAACTATGACAAGACCAGCAACCGTTAGTTTGCACGGGGCACATTATCAAGTTGATATGACCTCCTACCATCATATAAAAAAATGCTTTTATAGTTTGCAAGATGTCAGACTATTGCAAAGTCATTTAACTCTTTTCGACAATTTCGAAACAATTTAATCGTAACCAGAAACTGTAGAAATATTTTTTCGTGCCTGTTTTACCTTCTTGACGGACACGATATAATCAAATTTGTGCTGCATTTCCTCTCAATGATATCACATTTTGTCTGGAAATAACCCTGAGAGGAGGTTTTCATACACTATAGTGCCAAGCCCTGGAGCCAAGATACTGGAAAAAAATATCACAAAAGGATAATTACTATTGTGTATTATTCATTCAGACATCATGTCGTGAATGACAGATTTGACTTCTTTACGTATACACGTCTGTACGTCGAACTCTCCTCAGTCAACACTTCAAAATATTGGATATATGGATACATGCAGAGTTGGTGATGGTCATTAGGAGTAAGTGATATGAATTTAATACATCATTTATAGTGTTCTTCTAGCCATAACCAGTTTCCTTAATTATCATGCTGTGTAAGTTTACAAAATGATTTTTGTTTGTCTTCACTGTACTTATATGATGTGAATATACCATTTTCACATTGATCTCCTTACCTGATGTATGGTTGTCCATCGTCGGCTGCGACTGCTGTCAAACAGATTGCTGGCAATGTCAAGAAGATCCTGTATGAAGGCAGATAGAAATACAAAACATATATACGATATAGTACATCGACATCATCCACTGTGACACAATGCCAGTAGTTAGCCAAGATACAGAGTACTCAAATCAAACCAGTGTTTCCAGTACCTGTTACATCACAAAGATCGCATTACATCATAGATCTCCCACTACACAAGTGATCCTATTATAACACAGTGTTTCCACTGTAACACTCTGTCTCCACTATAAAATGCGACACAGCGTTGAAAGTATGATCTCAGTGTTCCCTGTGATTCTGAGCCCTGCACTATCAACCACAACACTATGCCACAGTTCTCCACCACACCAGAGCTCAACAAGTGCCACGTGAGTGTTTCTACATCTTAGAATTTCAATGGTACCCTGTTGTCCCAAGGAACTCCTCGGACCGCGTATTCTGCTAAAAAGTAAAACCGAGTTCAAGTTGGATTTAAAGTGGGTTTAAACATTGGTCTACAGTACAATACGGGCCCTAAAGCACACCAAAGCTCCACTGTGGACAATCAAAGTCTGTTCTCCTCCGAGACCACAGTGTTACCACTCTTACGTGAGGACTTGTTCTTACCTTCATGTCAGTCTCAGCATACGTAGAATCAATAGAGGACGAAAGAGTTCGGGTCAGCGCTTTACTCAGCAGGATAGTGGTCATCTCCATTTCGTCCACGGTCATGTAGGTGCTGCTCACAGTGTAGTTCAGCAGCCTCAGCTTGGCAATCTCGTACACCGTGTCGTCATCAAAGTCCTCGTTCGAAATCTATAACAGTGAGAATAAAAAATGTGACAATATTGACAACAGAAGGAGAAGGAACTGTCAGAAAAACTAGTCATGTCAATGAGATGAATATGGAAGAGAACATACAAAGAAAGGAAAGGAATAAAAGATATAAAGATGAACTACACGATAATGGATACATACGTAAAATAACAACAAAGAAATTTAGGGTGTATGTGGCATGCATCAATTATAATCATGCTACCACTTATCGGACAACAGTTACGTTCAAACGGTGATCTTTAACTTCGAGGATA
Organism: Diadema antillarum; assembly: GCF_040938485.1. Classification (NCBI taxonomy): domain Eukaryota; kingdom Metazoa; phylum Echinodermata; class Echinoidea; order Diadematoida; family Diadematidae; genus Diadema; species Diadema antillarum. The sequence goes on along the minus strand of NW_027272497.1, from coordinate 251,950 downwards.
AGCTAACTTCGAGGATAAGCTCTATGGGGCGCCAAGTGTCGCATGGTCGATTTAGTTACGTAATCAGTCATTTCGACGACTTTCGGAACGAAATCGACCGTGCGAGACTTGGCGCCCCATAGAGCTTATCTGCAAAGCTAGCTTATTCCCAAGGTTAAGGATCGCCGTCTGTACGTGCCTATAGACGGATTCAGTCACCATGATATTTCATTACCTACCACCTACATGACAAAACATTAACATCAGCACAAAGCACATCCGTAACATCGGTGCATTCATGGATTAGTCTCCCTTTGCATGTCATCGCTTTAATTGTATAGAGTAATTAATTTTTCTGAAGGTTTCTTTTGCCCCCCTCCCGATATTATGCAAGAAAGTGGTGTCATTAATATTTATAAACTATTGTGGGATGGCGGTACGGCGTAGAGACCATGAATCTCAACAACTATCACAGATCTGGCTCAATGCAAGTGCAGTGCACACAGGTCGACAAGATGGGTTTTAACGGTTTCACGTTGTTACCCTCTAATACTAGTAGTTGTCCACAGCTGTAACCAAGAACTTCATATCAGGTCCCCCAAGAAGGAACCACATGCTCACCACTTGAAAGAACTGGTCCAAGTCTTCGGTACAGTCTGCTAGATGTCGATAGTCGCATTCAATCGTACCGGTCCAAACTTCTAGAGCCGCCAGCTCGTCGTGGTTATCAGTGATGACTGTGGGATAAAGTTTGAGAAATTATGTAAAAATCGAATTTGATGTCAAAGACATTTCCTTTACAGGAAGAACAATGATACGGTGTCAACGGCTTGTTATTACCGTTACAACGTTTAAGGACTATCTTCTTACAAAAAAATAAACATAAGAGCATAGATATAGACTTTATCAAAGATAGTTTCCTGTCTAGAATGGTGATCACTTATCACAATCAAAAACAGATTACCAAACTGCAAGTTGTTATGTTACTCTTTCATAAACTCACCAATCTCGTGACATTCTTCTCCCATCAGAATCTTTGTCAACAGCGGATTTGCCATATCAATCACTTCGTACCAGACAGCGAGGTCGGCGAACTCAGCGCGAAGGTAGCCTTCATTCAAGTCATTCCGCGCTCCCAGTAGCAAATGCGCGTAGGTGTCGTTTCCGCGCGGGCTCCAAGAGTGCGGTGTGGTGACGATGGGCGTGGTCTCGTCGTCCGTCGTCGCGACGAGGATCGCTTGGGGAGTGGTTACTTCTGCGGTGACGCCATCGTCCGTTGCATTCGTCGTGTTGACCGAATTGGTAGTGAAGTCAGCGGTGGTGGTAGGGGGCTGTGTAGTGGTCTCAGCTGTTGTCGTGGGAGCATCCGAGGTCGTAGCATTGTACGTGGAGTTGTACAGGCTCACTGTCGTTGGAGGCGTGTAGTCATCTGTAGGCGGATGCAATGACAAACATAATATATGAGTTCTACCAATTACATACTTAAGGGCCTCTTACTTTTCTATATCACACATTACTTCCGATTATATGGAAACTATGTTGTCCACCCAACAACAACAACAACAACAACAACAACAACAACAACAACAACAACGTCAACAACAATATCAAAATCAAGCAAGGTTTCAGTGCTGTTGTCCTATTGACGTACATTGGAACACGCCATTCACGTAGACCTTTATGCCGTCACTTGCGTTCCAGGTCAGCGCGAAGTTCGTCCATTCTTCCGGGAAGCTCAGCGGAAAATGACTCTTCCAGCGACGATGCTCCGTTCGAACCTCGACCGTGGTCGTGATGTTGTTGGTGATGATTGAGATCCCAGTGGAATTCTCGTTCTGAGCACCGGAACTGGAAAATCAATCATGGATATGTACGTATTACTGGTTAAACTTGGTAATCATTGTTACCGACACTGAATGCAGTTCATATAAGACTATGGAAGTGCGGAAGCTTGATTGAGGTATCTTGTGTGCGCAAACGTGCAAGCGTGCGCGTTTGTATTTGAGTGTATATGTTAAGCACAGTAGGCCTGCCATTGCTTTATATTCTTATGTGGAACAAAATGAATAAACAAAAAGACTACGAAGTAAAAATGAAGTAAGATATATCAAAAGGGATAAAACCATGTCCCAGGTGCTACTGTGCCAGCAGAAATGTTGTGCCAGATTATAATAATTACACAGTATTTAAAGTTGAAAGGCAACAAGCGTTATCTAATAAACTTCTTGCAAGCTACTGTGATTAAATTGATTTGATGATCTTGACTAATTAAGCTTCCTATTGATTTATTGTCAAAATTTGCATCATCAAAAACCAAGAATCTTTTCGAGGTTTCTTACCTTAATAAGTAGCCTTTCCCTTGTGGATTAGTCATAGGATCGAATATGTTCTCGAAGTCCAGGACGTTGATCCAAAACGAAATAGACACCCCATTTCTACATAAGGCCGGTGAACTCAAACAACTTTCACGGAAACTACCTGTGAGGCGAAAAGGTGTCAAATTGGCTTTGGTCATTAGCAATATCAACTCGTGCTCGAAATTAATATCGTCATCAAATGTCATCATATCTTACATCATTCTAACACCACCAGCAAGCAAGAACATCACCATCACTATGATCCCAATCGTCATCGTCATAATCAACAGTATCATGATCATCGTCATCATCGTCGTTCTCGTCGTTGCCATCCGCTATGCCATCATTGCCAATATGATTAGTTACAATCCTGTCACTACCCCGTCTTGAATCTACATGTACTTTTCAATACACGTATATTTAAACCACCATCTTTGGTATACGGCACTCACCTACATCCACCACACCCTTGCTGTTGTACTGCGGCCAGAGGGACACGCCCCTGCTGTTACCCCCAAATTTCGCCTGACGCTCCACCGGGCTGGTGTCGAACAGTGACACTCCGTCTTCAGCGGAAGTGAGGTTGAAGTGCAGGTCTGGCGTTACGTAACCAGAGCATCCTGAGGGGTGCGGAATAAGACAGAAATACCTTTCCAATTACATCAAAAAGAACAATATAGAGCGACAGAAATAAAACTCCGTCTGTAAACAAATGTCGTAAATTTCGTGCAAACTCGTGTATCACTAAAAGGCACCTCACAACAAATAAAAAAAAAAATGTGTTCGAACAATCGTCTATACTGCCCATTGTCCCTTCAATTATCAATATTCAATTTTAGATTTCAAATTAATGTCTCTGGAAATTCCAAATATATAACATTTGTCATGTGCAAGCCCATTTGTATGAAGGCGAAGATAAATATGTCATAACTAATGCAAGAGAGCTCACGGGCCTGTTTCATAAAGAGTTGATCTTACGCTCGATTTATTGAGCGTAACTCGTTGAATCGAGCGTAAGTTTTGCAATTGATTGCAACTTACATTGACTTATGCTCAATCTTTATGAAACAGGCCCCAAATCTATTTAACTAATAATTATATACGATGGGAGAGGATACTGATTCTGCATATTATCTACAAGATCCAATGTGATTAAAGCAATTTAAGCAATATCATGGAGTTGCTTACGTTGGTCGCCATGAAGAAGAGAAGCGTCAGGAAGATCTTCGCCACTCGACGGCAAGATGACGATGACGTCGTCGAAGTGGGCTTCCACGAAGCCGTCGTCGTCCGCGGAGTAGCTGCATCGCCCCAGGAGAAGTTCGGTCTGCTGGACAGAACTCCTCGGGTCCTCCGTGCCGGTAACCTGTTTGCAAGAAATAGGACAATCATAATTAAGCCAAGGCATAGTACTCTAGAGTAACAGAGGCAACTCCCGTTATAACGAAATCCTGGGACTGGCAGTTTTCTTTCGTTATATGGAAATTTCGATATGGCCGAATAATAAGATAGATTAATATTAAGATATAACGAATACAATGATTTTAGGACCTGAATTTTTACTTAGTTGTAAAGAGAATTACGTTATAAACGTGTTCGGGAGTACACTGTAGTGCAGATGTGCGCTTTGAGTTTTTCTTTTCTTTCCATGCCTGCACATCAGTATGCTTTTTCCGTTTGTCGTTGTTTTTTATCAAAAATTCTGCTCTTGGTGCATTCATTTCGTAAAAAGCTACTACGGTGTTAACGGTGAAGCTTTGATATGGTTTGTCATTCCCTCATTTGTTGCGCAGGGAATGCGACTCATTTACAAATGTGGGACATTTCACCTACTATTCGAGAGTGGTCGTACTGTGCCTCTCAGACTTTTGTCAGAAGAGACAAGACATCAACAAATGACATCATCTGGTATTAAAGCTCCCTCCTGCACTGGCTGGAAATCGGAGCAGACGCACTGCGTGTTTGAGACGCACGGGGTGTTACCACTCATCTCTATAGGGAATTTTCCTATCTAGATCATTGGGTACTGTGATATAATTGCCAGATATATATTCGCCTATTATATTTCCTTTAAAATGAAATTAAATAGTAACTTCCTACATGAAAATTTTTTGAGACAAACAGAGCTTAATTGTTGTAGACGACTGAAAAGATGCTTGTTTCAAGATGATAACTATATGGTATTTCATATTCATTGCTTTGATTAAGTTTACCTGTTCGCCAACATTGACACCATTTATGAACATGCTCAGTCCGAGAACGCGTTCCCATCTGACGGCCAGATAGAGCCACACCCCATAGTATTCACTTGTCAGCTCCTTCGTGACTACCCACGTTGTCGACCCGTCGCTGACCACTGCGTCTATTCCGTCCACTGTCTGACCGATAGTCACGCCTCGTTCACCTGGTTGGGCATTTTGCAAAGAACGTACCATTAGGAGAATGAAAAGGTTTGGACTTGAGAAATTGTAATTTGTGGCCCCTATAACTGTTCTCATATGCAAGCGCAAACAAAACACACACGGACAAGCTCGCATTAAAAAAATGTTATTCATAATGGACACTATGCCATCTTAAATACAAGAGACTAACATTGTCGATAACGAGTAAACGAAGGTTTACATTTTTAGGAAGAGGTTCTTTCTAAAAAAATAGAGAGCCTATACGTTATACTGTATACTTATCAGGGGCGGATCCAGGAATTCCGCAAGGGGGGGGGGGCACGTGCACCCTCCATTTTCTTTTTATTTCTTTTGTCTTAACACAAATAAAGGAGCGCATGCCCGGTGCGCCCCGCCTGCTCCGCCACTGCTCATGAAAGATCTCTTCTGCCCTCAGTCCCACCCCCGAAAAAAAAAATAGATGAAATGGGGAAAATGTTGTCATCAATCCCACCTGTCACATCAGCTCCAGATGTCAAAAGGCACTTGGATCCGCTGGGTATGTCTCTCAGCTTGATCCACAGCGCCACTACCAAGCCGTTAGTACATTGGGACGGGTTTGTCACGCAGTGCGTGCTGCCGAAGTCTCGCAGCTGCACGTAGTCGTTCTTTCCGTCCGTGTACAAGCAGCGGCCGAAATAGTGGCGGTCATTCATCAAGGCGGAGCCGCCGTTGAAGCCGAGAATCGGCCACGGAAGGCTCGCTGGCGCGTCGAAGGGCCAGTAGAAGTCGGCCAGATCCATAAAGTACTTTTCACCGGCTGTTTGGATGTTGGGTTGAAATATGAATGTTTAAACTACGCACAAATCTTGAAATATTCCAATGAACGTATTATTACGACACGCTTTTGAGATCTACACCTACTAGCACCTGTGCTATCTCTTGGTTCTGTTAGCAACCTCATCGTGTAGTTGTATGTTCAATGAAGCTCTTCTTGATAGATTACCGTTATGGATTCAAATTCTCTTGTACAAAATTATGTTGTTACTATAAATAAACTCAAATTCTTAAATACAAACTACTGGGAGAAATGCGTGACGATAGTAAGATAATACTGTGACTTAGGATGGTCAAATATAAAACAAGGTGTGTTTTGCTACTACAAAATTTCAAATAGTCAAGCATGTATAAACATTTCATCATTATGAATAAAAAATCGTTATCATCGCTTGCACTGAAACCAGGTCCGTTGATATCTCATTGCAACTTCCGACACACAAAATCCCAATCACAGAAACACATTGTAGAAATTGGACACGTCTCGAAAGAAAGACACATTTCTGAAGTCGATGCATTCTTACCTGTAATTCCTAGTAACTTGTGGGCGTGGCGTGGATACACGTATTTGTCCCAGATTACCAGGTTGTGGATGCGGAAAGTGCCGAACTCCGAGTCTTCGCTCTGTCCTCGCCCAACAACAAAATGCGTCGCGTTGCCGTAGCAACAGGTCGACACATTGACGACGGTATCGATGGGCGTGGCCACTTTGCCATTGATGTAAATGAGGAAGGACTCCGACTTGTGCCAAGTGAAGGCGATGTTGGTCCATGTGCTGTCGGGAACATTCTGATGGAAGACACCAAAGTTAGATGTTGCAAAAAGTCAAGATAGATAAATAAGATGTTTTGCATAATGCAATCGTTTGAATACCTGAAACTGATATAAATAAAAAAAACATCTTTCACATACTCATACAATCAGAGAAAAAAGTCAAGCAAAATCAAGCAAAGTCATGATCTGTTGCAGGAAAAAAAAAAACAATGATACTTTTGTCTAACTGCTTGGAATCAAACGGTGGTGCAATCTTCTTTATTTTAAGAGCGAGCTCAAGCGCAGATTTCTTACCTCTGCGGACACCTGTTTCAACGTCATCGTGCTGCCGTCATCGACCACGACGTTGACTGTCTCGCCGCGGACATAGACATTGAAACCTTTCGATGCTCCTTGACCTCCCGAACTGTAAGGACGAAGTACGGTTTGATAGATCTAACGTTATCTATGTCCCTGGACTATATTTTCCATTTCATTCGACGCAGAAAGATGTGCCTTTTCGTCGACTTCGAGGATGGTTCAGTGTAAGAGCCGCTGTCTCATTCTCGTTTTTATCATGTACGTGGGCTTCTGCAAGCGTTTATTTGTATGTGGGATTGGGGAGAGGTTCTTCTGTGTGTATCAGGCTTTCCTCCTGATCTTTGCGAGAAGATGATGCAAGGTTGTCAGAGGTCCGTTTCATGAAAGTCTTATGAGAGACTTTTCGCTCAAAAGACACACTTCGGGCAGTTTGCTTATTAGCCGATTAATCCCGGAAGTACCACCAGAAACGTGTTATCCAAAATGCCTTTCCCATCCATCCTCAACGCGAATCGACGTCCCTGTTTCCATAAACTGGGCCCCACAGCTACATAATGAGTGACTTTGGCCGTTCTGAGGTTTATATGAAGACATTATTTTATGTGATAACTTCATGAAACGGACCCCAGGTTTATTGATTCCTTGAGAATTTGAACTAATAGTTTTCTAATTGCTAAGATTGGATTTCATGGTAATGCACATCATGGTACTGATGAAACTCTGATTGAATACAAAGTCACCATCTAAAATGCGAGTGTTGTGTTTGAGTGAGTTACTTTGGCACTCAACTACGCTGTTGAGACATGCATGGTGCACCTAAATGCGGCTGAATATGGAGGTCATCATTAGGAGGACATTATTCCCGCTAATTCTAGCAATTTCATACAGCAGTGGTTGTTGACTTCTATTACAGGGGCTGATATAAAAACCAACAAACCTCAGAAGGTATTTCTTCTCCGGGTTGTAAGGGGCAGCAGTGGCATTTCCGACTGGAGTGGGAGGTGGGCGATCAAACTCTAGTTTGACCCAGAAAGAAACGCTCATGCCTCGCTTGGCCCTTCTGGGGTGGCAGATGAAGGTGTCTTCAAAGTTACCTGATAAACAACAACAGCAGCAAGTGACTGGATAAAACAAAAGCATTTGCATGACACATCATTATGCTTGGTGTGTAATATATGTTAAAATGGATATAATGGTTGCAGTTGGTGTAACATGAATTGTAACATTCGACTTGATGGACAGGAGGCGGAAGAGACGTCGGCAAGTACAAAGAGAGAAAGAGAACCGAGCAATGATGCATAGATACTATATGCATTGCTAGAGAGAAAACACATATACAGGTACAGGGATAGAGAGATAGACATCAAAGATAAGAGATAGACAGACAGACAGATAGATAGATAGATAGATAGTAGATAGATAGATACACAGATAAAGAGATAGATGAATAAATGAATATATAGACAGATAAAGAAAGAAGAAGAGAAAAGGATAGAAATGGAAACTAAGGGAACGGCATTGATTTAGTCTTCTCTCCTGCATATTTTTCAACTAATCTCCTACTACCTTATTCGAGTAGCAAAGATGCTCTGTCCCAACCACTAATCCATGACACCATGTTTAATGTTGAAAGGTATATGACAAGCATAATTATCAATGACTGCACAATACAGCAGTCATTAGTTGCCAATGCATCAGCATGATTTCATTAACACGTGATTAAAGCCTGTTTTAAACATGATCGCTCTGTCCTGACATCTTTGCCTTACCTAACGTGATGTAGTCTGGGAAGCCAGGTAAGTCAACGGTTGAATCATCCACTAGCGTCACATCATTGGTTGGTCCCAGGTAACCCGAACGCGGGTAAACCGTACCGTTCACGACGAGGCCAGGTAGAGGACTGTGGTAGGTAAGGACCTTCAAGGTACTACTTATCAGATCAAGAGTGTTCCAGTAATAGAGAGCGTCCTTGTACTCAAGGTTGTCTGAATAATAAAACAAAGAGCAAACAAAAAACATGAAAGTGTGAGGAAATAATAGAAAGGATTACAATGGACGATTTTATTTCCATTATGACTATTAGCTGCAAATGAAAAGTTGTAGCATAAGATATAAGTTGATCGAGAATAAACAGTAAGAGATCGTATAAAAATTTGTGCCTAAGATACGATGATAACGAAACTAATACAATACGCATCACCTTATTCAATTATTTATCAAAAATGCGTGGAACATAAACATAATTGTAGCTCATTTCAACCATGCCAGTCTACTGTCTTTTTTATACACCCCAAATATTACTCTCATTCTGAGGTGCTTTTACAATATTGAGTGATTTTGACATTCTATAGTAATAACTGTTTTGTTTCACAATTTTTATTGGAATTATGGTTTGATTGGAGTTTACATGTAATATTCCTTTCAATATCTACGATAGAGCTTTCTGGCATGTTGTTATAATTTGAAATCAAGAAATGTCGGCCCTTCTGTAAATATGAATTCTGAGACCACGAGAAATGAATTCCCTCCCCTTCCAAACAATCAATCAGCATAAATGACGGTCAAAATGCATCATATGCGCATATCTTTTTTTTTCACTCACTGAGTAGCGCGAAATTTTCCCTGTATTCGTAGGGCTCCACTTTTTGTTCATTTACGGCCAACTCTTCGAAAGATGAATTGCTCGCGTGACCCAAGAAGTCGTTGCGTCGCCCGAGAATGAGTCGTGTCTCGTAGTCACTGGTACGGAACCTCTGGTAGCCGACCGGGTCCCGAGCCACCACGAGACCGTCAACGAAGAAGGTAAGCCCTTCGTCCTCTTTCCAGGTCAAACCAAGATTGGTCCATTCGCCCACGAAATCCATGTCGGGGGCGGCGTTCAAAGTCATGTTATCTGTTCGTATGCATAAAAATATTTGCGCAAAGTTTGAAAAAAAGAATATTTAAGATTCACTGTGTAGACTTGATGCTGGTATTATGAACATGGATTGTGTGTCTGGAAGCTCATTCTTGTGAGATTTATATAATGATATCGTGTTAGCAAGACCCTCATATGCTGTTTTTATTAGCTGTTGTATTTTGCTTTTCACTTTATTATCATGCAGTTTCATTCAATAGTACCAGAACCATTGTAGCTCAGTTTCTCGAAAGATCCTTGAAATGATTAAATATTACCAAATGATCAAATATATCATTATCAAATGATACCATATTATTGATTCTATTTAGCAAAATAATATTAAGCTAAACATAAAACAATTACAAGGTCACTCTGTTATAATCTTGTGAAAAAAACTTTCCAGGTTTATTAAGTCAGCATGGGTACGATCAATTAGATATACAAATAAATATCTCCAGATGTCGTTTTTCTCAAGGAAGCAAAGGTTAAGGCAAGTATCTTTACCTTCGTATTGTATGTAGGGCTCATGAACAATTTCCACCACCCAGCGCCTGTAGCCGTTTGTGACAGCCGCCCCCAAGCGATCGACATCTCTCTGGAACATGGAAAACCCGCGAGTCACCTGCTCCCCGGAGCTGACCAAGAAGTGCGTATCGTTGTCGGCGACGAGCGAAAGTCTAGTCCACATGGAGACCGACAATCCGTTATCGCATCTGTGTGTGTTGCTCAAGCAGGTACCCGCGAAATCCCCTGGGAGTCACAAAAATATACTTTTCTTGAATTATTGTCATCAACGAATAACCTAAAGCTACAAGAAGAAGATTTGAATCACACTCCTGACCCATGCGCGCACTAATTAGATCATTTCAAGTAATTCACTGCACGATTAGTATTGTCAATAATCATAGAGATCAGTGACCACGCGTTTAATCTATTTTGATATAGGTTGACATGTATTCGACATACCCTGGTTGACACACAAAAGCTTCACATGTCGATATCTTAAAAGAGTGACAGCTTTGAGGTTGATGCGTGACTTTCTCTCTATGCACTTGCTGAATGAGCAGTAACCACGACGATCACTAACTGGTAGCAAGACATGATGCCAGTTAAACATGAAATTAACTATTATTATGAGAACCAAGATACGAGTGGCGCCGAGAATTTTGTGAAATGAACGATATCAGTGGAATCGGAATGCATTTCATGAATCACTGTGTGAGGAGTGCATTTTGAAAGCATTGCAATTACTTTAAGGCGGTACCTATAGCCAAGAAAGAATGAACCGTTTTAATTTCAGTCGTTATCATGGTTACAGAAAATTTGTATTACGCATGCGTTACGTTTGGAAATATCTCACGAATTCATAAGCAATTCAAATACAAGTAGCTAAAAAGCAACCCACAGCTTTATCGCTAAGAGACTAGCAATGAGATGCGCACTTACCCAAGAAGAGCCATCCCTCTCCGTCACCAATGACCATAATGGAGCTGCCTTTCTCGTCCCGTCCGTGCCCGAGGATCACATCGGCATCGCCGGCTCTGTCCATGCTGTGGAGGTTTGCGGCGTAGACGGCGTCGTAGTCGGACATTGTCAGCAAGTCCCTCCTGATGTAGCCGTCACTGGACCAATAGTGGTCAGTGGCCTCTATCATGGCCAGTTCGCGACCTGCGTGACACCGAGATTCAATCAACTGCGCTGTATCAAATAATGATCACTTTTTATTTGTGTGTTCGTGGCGACTTTATAAACTGACTTCTCGTATCACTTAGGATTTCGTATTAGTTTGACGGGGCCATTGAAGGAGAACGTGAATGCTTGTAAGCAAGCAACGCTGTGTTCAACAGCTTTACGTCCCATTCGAAGAAGTAGCTAGACAGTGAGGCTAGAATAGCAGTATCTTCGCTGCCACAAGGCGCGAACCAGCGACCTCCAGATTTAGAATTCTATGTCTTTTCATTGAGCCACGATAGTTTAGTGTGATATCATAGCCCTTCACCGCCATGGGAGCTGGCTCCAAACAACCTCTCCTAGCTGGCCTGAGTGTTTATCCTCACACCGAGTTCCAACCAAGCTATAACAAAAGTCTGTCACATTATCACTTCAGTAGTCTACACTCATGTCGGTGAATCAAAGGGTTAGCCCGTTACACCGGAGATGTAGGCCTACAATATAGTTGTTTCCCACAGCTTTAACACATAACCCATCAACTCCTTAAACAATAGATTACATAAATGACCTCATGTTTAAATTAAAGAACCAGCGCGTTATGTTGTTAACCTCATTTTGATTCAAAGAAAAGAGCGCGTAAAGTCATTACGTGAGTCAACTTCTAGAAAAGCTCGAGCCACGGTGTGATAAAGAAGATTTGGTATCTATCACTCGCGCTTGGACATTTTGCCATTTGTTGTTGAGTGTTGTCACTGTTCAACAGTTAAGTGAATGTTTGTTTGTTTATTTTTACAATGCAACTAAGCGCAAAAAAAAAAATCTGCAGAAATAGAGTAACAAAGTCATTATGTCCCAGTCCTTTGCTATAGCTTCGGTTGGAACCATGTGCGAGCATTTTTAGCAACAATAGTGTTCACAGATATTCGGGTCAGGCGAGATTGCTTAGAACGAGTTTCCATGGCGATGAATGGTTGTGACATCACACTTTGGTACTCTATAATAGTCTATATCAATAAAGACAAAACAACAGTGATTTAGCTTACGCGTCATTCCCAACAAAATATGTCTTTCGTATGATCTGATAGCGCGACCCCATACGACGAGATCGTTGAAGGCGATGGGTGCTGCGGAGTCCAGTGATCCGAACATCGAACCAAGCGTCATCGTGTCGTATGTATTGGTGGCGGAGATCGACTGCAAGAAACAAACATACAGAAGTATTTAAAATATAACAATGCCTAAAGATTCTCCGGAACATTATTACCATACACTGTGAACAGGGCCGCATGGAAGACCAGAAGTGACTATCATTGTCACTACTGAAAATGGGCTACCCTCCGTATATTTTTCTTTTCTTGACCTTTATGTATGGAATATGTTGATTTTTAGTACAGAAATAAAACAAACAAACAAAACAAAACACTAGTGTGACGTCAGAAGATAATTCCCTTTGACACTTGATGCTGAAAGAAAAGTTGGCAGGTTTGGATGACGAACGTTGAGTCAAAAATTAGCTGAAGCATACTTCAACACTCATGAAGTGTGGCTCTCCTAATACATATATCGTTTTTGCTTTTCCTTCAAGTAATGCTTCCCTCATAGTTTACGTACGGTGCTCATGAAAAAAAGCACGTTTGTTTAAATCATTTTCTATGTTGATGTATCGTCATACATACACTATGAATTATGTACACGGTCACCACGAACTGCAACCATGGCAACCCAGTCAAGAGTAAAACCTAATTCTTACGAAGATAAACATTACAGAGTACGACTCCTAAGTAGTGACATGATTCTCACCTGAGACGTCGATGCCGAAGGTGTAATCGACCTCCCGTTCAGATAGAGCGCCATACCGCCGTCCTTCGACCACGACAGACCAAAGTGCATCCACTCTCGCAACAGGAGACTGGCTTTTGGTATCGTCATCGAGCGATGACGTCGTGGAGTGTTCACTGTGACAATAAATGAAAACTTCATATGGGATCATGGCTTACATTGTAGCACTGCTGACTAGATTAGATATAAAAAAAATCGCCAAATTTAGCTGTCATATAGATTAGTATCAGATAATAAGTCACGTCATATCTTTGCATATAGTTAAGGACTGCAACAAACTGAACTGGGTGTTCTGGCTAACATGATGGGAATATGAGAGTAAGCTAAGACATATTCCCATGTAATAGTTCTGCAACGAAAATTAGAAAAGGGAGGGAGATTGAACAACATTCACGATTTAATATCCTATCTGTAACGTCAGTACAAACGGCACAGGAGATCTTTTCGGTCAAGGAGACCATTTGGGCCATTAGAGTTAAAAACAAAAATAATTTGTTATCTTTTTACAGTGTTATGGGTCCAAGGAAAAAAGATGGTGGTAAATCAACAACACGTCACACGTATCATCAGTGACATGAAACAGATCACCACCAGACTTTCTTTGAGCAACAGCAACTGAACTTTATTCTTCCCCTCGAGCAACATGTCAGTCCGAAAAATCTCGAAACTTTCTGCCAACTGTGAGCTGAACATGTTACACTAATTTACATAATACATATTAATGACAACAGTTTCTCTCTTTTCTTAGCCAAACCGTGTGAGCATTTTATGACCTCAATACCCTTGTATTACTTTCCATTGCTGCGACATAGACGCTATCCATTCATCCGATAGTATCTTGAAATACCAATACAATACGATTCTTCCTCACCTTCAAAGACCATGGTTGGTGCAGAGGTCAGTGATATCCTGATGCCGACCCTCTCGCTGTTGATTGGACCAGCTGTTGAGAAGACCAACCCACTGCCGGTGTTATTGACCCGCCCGTCGATCTTCATCCAAAAGGCGAGGGTCAAGCCATAGGGGCACACGTTGGGCTCGCTCAGACACTGGTTAGTGAAGTTTGCGATCTCCACGTAGGAGTCGGCGCTGCGGATGTCGGGGTAGTAGCCAAGGCTAGTCCGGCCCAGGGTCACCGACACGTTCGAGCCGAAGGTGTCGAGGTCTCCAAGGTTGTTCAGCGGGAGGTAATAATCGGCAAGTGCGTAGAGAGGGTTGATTTCCGGGGTAATCACTGTAAAGAAAAAGAAAGAATCAATGTCTAAAACTTAATCTCAACCAGTCAACACTTTTAACCACTGCGGTTTGAAACTTTGATTTCACTATCTACGACATTGCTTGTTTCGATATGGGCTCTGTGCGGTATTACAGCATTTGTGTTTGTATGTATGTGCGCGTTTGTGTGTTGCTGTGGTAAAACTCAAATAGTTGAAGTTACTTACGTAGGAATTGTGGTTGCAGTGACTTCACATTCGAATAATCGTAATTTGGCGACAGATCTGCAAGAAAAAAAATAATGGTCATTAACATATTTTCATTTGAGAAATATGAAAACAAACGAACTAAAAATAGAAAAATATCATGGAGACAATGAAGGAGGGGAAAAAAAACCAAGCAAATTGTAGGCCATTGGAAATAGCTGAACACACTAGACACTCATCCTAACTTCGACTTTGTTCGACTTTTTATTTACATGGATGCATTTCTTCAAAATACTGTTATGCTTTAACTTTACATTAAAAACATTTCATGAAAATCCTCAGTACAACCACTTGACAACTATGACAATCCGAACGAAGACAAAACAATTAGCAGAGTGTTTCGAGAAGTATACCTATTGTGGTCCACATTTTGTATGCATTAACCGCTATGTCTACTTGCTTTAAATAGTTTCTGCAAATTAATTATTGCATTCGATAATTATTACTGAACTATTTGTGAGGGAGGCAGGCCTTCTTGTTAAGATATAGATATCATTATGAAAATACAAGATAGAAGAAAAGCATATACGCGAGTGTGAAATGCTGCAGTTGGTGCTATGCTATTACGATCAGCGACGTATGGTATAAGGATATGAAATCTCTTACAAGATGGTAGGTGTTACCTTTTTCACAGCTGTCACCTGTGTACCCAAAGGCACATTCGCACGTGTAATATGCGACCCAGTCACTGCAGGTGCCTCCATTAAGGCAGGGGTATGACTCGCACTCGTCGATTTCTGAAGATTTGAAAAGAATGATATCAGACTTGTAAGTTTTTGCCGTGCCTAACAAACCCCCTAATTTTCTATAGGATCTTAAAGAGATTCAACATATATTTTCTAATATTTCGATATGCCATGTATATTGTACTACACATCTGCAAGAGTCTGTTAGTTTCCATGGTGACTAGACATGCCATTGATGACTTTGTTGTGCCTGTATTGGCTCATTTTTAAGGACATTGTTTTTACATTGCATCAATTTGCACTTGAATTTACCGTGACAGAAATAGCAATGATGACTGAAGATTGACTGTATGCACGCATAATTATATCGAATGATTTTGCCAAAATGATTAACAGCACATTGCATCATTAATGACGCCCAAGTACTCAGCAGGATGTCATTTGGGCGTGTATATAGGAGTAATATTCGCGCTCACTGTGAAACGATTATTGTGAAGATAGGTGAATCAGTATATTCCTATCAGGACAGTGGCAATGTACACTTGACATCTTATTGGGCATGGTGGAAACGACAATGTCTGCGTCCGTTTAACAAGATATTAGGGAGCTTTAGATTTTAGACGCGCGGACGTTCAAAGGGGAAAAAAAAAATGTTCTGAGCGTGTGCAGAAGCGCGGGTCAAGTTGACGCACGCTTCTGCGCACGCTCAGAACATGATTTTTTCCCTCTGAACGTCCGCGCGTCTAAAATCTAAAGCTCCCTATTAGCGAGCTTTAGATCTGCGACGCTGTAGACGACGCTGCAAGGCCAAAAAAAACAAAACAAAACAAAACAAAACAAAACAAAAGGTGTTCGGCACATGCGCGAGACAGCTGTTTCCGTTTGTCCAATGGGGGGGGGGGGGGGACGTCGTCTTGGCGTTCGCGTTGCAGATCTAATGCTCGCTATTGCTCAGTTGACATGATTCCGCATAGCGCTAAAGACGAAGAACAGTGGAAAGTTTATAGACGTCAAAAACCACACGACGAACAGGAAGAAAGATAACGCAAATACCCATATCGCAGAGCGTCTCGTTGTATCCAGGGAAACAATCGCAACGATAGGAGTCGAATCCTGTGTCGTAACAATCGCCTTGGACGCATGGTTCTACCACACAGTTGTCCTCGTCTGATAGGAAAAGGAGGAGAAGTACCAAATTTCACGTAATTTAATCAAATTCTGACATTGGCTCATATTCATCATGTAGCACACTCATAACTTTGAATTGCTTCTCAGACATCCGGTCCAATCTCATCTTTGGTGACTAATGGTAAAACTGAGGCATGAGGTTAATGCTCGAGAAAATGGGAGCTGAAGTGTCTCATATCATTAATTGAATCCCACCAGGTTTACAATGTCATTTCGGGAATCTAGAGGATGTGATTGGAGACATGTCTGACTTTTGATCGAAATTTACGTGTGGAAAATCCAGACGAAAACATTCAAATATTTAAAAAGAAGAGAAACCGCTACCCGAATAAGCTCTGTGAAAAAAAAGTCTTAAAGATTGATATTGTCTGTCTTGTGTAATTAGCATTCTGCAATGTTAAACAAGATCTTCACTTTGCTAATTCTTATAAATTAATTGGATTAGGCATGTGTCATTTTGACCGACACATGAATAACAATGATTCACGGACAAACCTAAAACGCATATCTGTCTCCTGTATGCCACAATTTATAATCGAAACACATCATCTATATAAAGTGACAAAATGTAAGAAATATATGCCCATAACGGTAGATAACATTTCGCGACGAGTGAAATTGCCACAATGCCATTGTAATCAAGTCACTATTGGGATAAGGAGATGAGAGAAATCAGAATGGACTATATAATAAACAAATTGCACTCACCCCAGCCTCCCATGAGCCAGATGAACTCGAACGTCTGGTTGAACCACAGCGGGAAGAGGACAACCTCGTCGAACATCCCAGAGGAATGGCTAGTGAAGGCGGCCCCGTTATACCGACACCCGAGTGTCACGCGGTTGATGACGTCACTAAGGGCATTTGCGGAGCCTGCACTGTCTCTACCAACAACTGCAGCATCCAAAACAACCTGGCCGAGATATTTGGATTGAGAGATATTATTTATTATATATGACGATCGATATTTTATTTTTGTTCAAATAATATGTTAGATTACCTGCGTTTTATCTAAGTCATGCAGTAGGCCTACATGCTGAACAAAAACTGCTTGGACTGTGAAAGCAAGTGATTTTACTGGTGTCATTCCTAGCTCAATGTATAGCATAAAACATTCCAAGACCTCGGGAAGTGTGTGATGATGGGCCGTGCAAAATAACCAATGTTCCATCTTCTTTATGAGTGCGATGTTGCAAACGAGTGACATGGTGAGAGGAGTGTAAAAATGAATCAGTATTTCATCGATTCTACGAAGTATAAATCTGATTGAGGTCATGTAAAACAGCGGTAGTGATATGTAAAGATGAACATTACGCGGAATAAACATTGTGTTTTTTCAAAATCTATATCGTGAAATATTTGAAAAACTTTGTCTCAATCGGAAGAAATGAGGCAAGATGTGATTTTCTCGTTATAACAGATAGAACAAACTAAAATATATCCTGGTTATGCCTACCGTTAATCCATACGTTGGACTCCAGGTGAAGCCGAGGTTTTTCCAGAGATCTGCGGGGATGAGGTTGTCGAGTTCCACTGTGTACGAATTGGTTCCATCATTCACCACTACGGTCACCGACCTCGTTTCCCGAAAAACACCAAAACCCCGAGCATCAGGAATTCCTGCAAAACAGAGAAACAAAAAAGAAATCCAGACATGATTACTGATAAAAAAATTGATCAAGTATGATTTTATTTGTATTGTATTTCATTTTCATATGTAATCTCCTTAATTTCATTTCCACAAATAAGATTAACAGTTATTCCCCATGTAACTCGACGAGCTCAGATCATTCAATTAATGTAATCAACTCGTAAAGCAAACCCTTAAACTAAAATGACACAAATTGAAATTGTCGTAGACGTATGATATCATTATTGTCATTCAGTTCACTTCAGTTCAGTCCAGTTCATTTCCCCCCTTTGCACATAATCAATAACATATATGCACATACTTGTATATGTCATTATCGTTACTATCATTGTTACTGCTATTACTACAACAACAACTAGTCTACTATACTTATAATATATCATGACATTTGTCGTTGTCGATAAGAAAGTAGACCCAACTATGAATGCTTATGGTTTAAATTTCTAGTTAATGTATGCATTCATTTTCATATTTGTTTATTATGTTATACGTTTATTACTTAATTTCCTTTTCTAATTTTCTCACCGGAGCTCACGATATAAACCGGTCCCGACTCTTTGATCTCATCCTCAGTGAGTCGCATCCAGAAGGAGAAGGAAAAGCCCAGGGAGCAGAGGCTTGGGTCGCTGCAGCACCGCCCGGAGAAGTCCCCGAAGTCCACGCAGTCGTCGGTGCCGTTCAGGCGGACGTGGATGGCCTTGCCGGAGATCGAGTAGTTCTGCTGGATGACTAGGCCGGGCACGGCGTTATACATGCTCATGTTCACATTTTGGTTGGCGTATGCGCTGTCTCCGGTCTCGTTGAAGACATCGAAGGACCAGTACAGCGCCTCCGGGAACGCACTCGTAGTGAGCAGGTAGGAGGAATCTGGAATTGTAGTGGAACATAATGATAAGTTGGTAGAAGACGCAGGAACACTAAAAAACAAAACAAAAAAAAAAAACTAAAAAGATAACCTATCGATAACAACGGTGATATTCAAAGAAAGTGATTATTAATGCATTGATAGTAATCACTTTTTCATTCTATGAGCCTTGTCTGATGTGGACCAGAACAATGTCACTATAATACCGGGAACCAGGGATAGCCTGGTGGTAGTGTCACTGCCCTGGAAAGCAGTAGGCCTAGATGACAGGTTTGAATCCTAACTTTCCCCCTTTTTTCCGACATCTTTGCTAAAATGCAGATCAGCAGTTGGGATCTTTAATACAAATACATTTGTACAGAGGGTGATAATGGATTAAAAAAAATCAACATCAGAATTAATTTCACTAGTAACATTATTTGAGATTCTATGTCATCTGCTCACAAAATCAAACTGCTGACAGAGATTGAATTTGGCTTTAGTTGATCAGTAAGACGCTGATATAAAGTGTCGCTTCGTTGAATGTACCAAAGAAAGACCAACACTTATGCAGTTTGATGCAAGAAGAGAAACACGAAACTAGACATTGCAGATAAACTGCAGTGTAATGTAATGTACACTTCCCTGAGAGAAAAGCAGAGCTAAGTAAAACAATAATAATACTAATAATAACTATTTCTTATTGAGCGCTTTTACAGGACCTGATCAAAGCGCTGTACATACATCAACATACAACATTCACAAAGTATAGGAACAACATGATTACAATTGAAACAGTTCAGTCTTGAATTTCCTTCTAAACATTTATTCTGAATCACATAGGCGGAGTAGTTTTGGTAGAGCGTTCCAGACAACAGATCTAGCATATGAAAATGTACATTCGAAAGCTTTGAATTTTGCTTGTGGGATTTGTAGGACTGTCTTATCATTTTGTGACCGGAGTTGATATCTGGAGGCTGTAGGGGTGGTTAGTAGGTTGCATAGGTATCGGGGAGCGGTATTCATCATGCACTTGTAGACAAGAAGGGCTAGTTTGAAATCGATACGCTCTTTGGTGGGGAGCCAGTGTAACTACTGCAGTAAAGGAGCACTCGGGGATCTTCTCTTTACACCAAACACCGGTTAGCTGAAGTGTCGGAATGTCAGTCACCGGTGATAGATATCACTACAAATTGAAATACTTTTTAACTGATAGTTTCCATGCAGTCTCACACAGTGTCAATTCTTTCACTCACACGCCTAAACTCGATATCTTTACAGCCAACAGGAGAAGGTGCCCACAACCGACCCTGAATATGTCAAAGTTTTGTCTCAGATAAATGTGCACCAATGGCACAGTAGAAACAGAGGAAAGAAAAAACCGTCCAAAGTAAAGTTTCGATGAGTAAAGAAAGAGACATGACTCACCTTTATCACAGTCCTTTCCCCAGTAGCCATATTCACAAATGCATTCGTAGTCGTTAATTTTGTCGACGCAGGTGCCCAAACCGCTACACGTGACGCTGTATAATACGCATTCGTCGATTTCTAGGCGAAGTAGAGGGTGGGGGGGGGGGGGGAAACAAAGATATTGACATCTTAACCTTGAAGAAAGAGGATACGTATTCTGATTTAATCATGCGTGATACCTCACGAAACAATGAACATTCAAGATTTTACTTTAATTTTACAGAGCTATGTGGTCTTACAGTTTGTAGTCACTTCCTTCTAATGCCGACAAAGAAATACTTACGACAGGTGCGACAAAGCAAAGTGGCAAACATACTGTGTGCACATACTATGTTGTATAGTGGCCTATTTTCTCTCAAGCGATTTAAAAGAGATACAAATTGAAAGGACTTAAATCAAATTTCGTACAAAGCTGAAATTTAGAGTGAAGAAACAAGGACAATAGCATCTGAAGTCATGCAGCAAACTCACGAGAAGCGGAAAAATAATACGCCCAGCATCAACACATCGACAACTTTTTCTGATGAGTTCATCTTTTACGTAAAACATTTCCAACCTGAAAAAGTACAACGTTGAATGAAAATTGACTAAAGTTTTACTGCTGTCTGCGCCTATGCTATGATACTCACCTCCACACCATGTACCATCGCCGCTATATCCATCGAAACACGTACAGGTAAAGCTACCTATTGTGTTGTTGCAAGTGGCGTAATCCTGGTCACAGTTGTCCGTGCCGTCAAGACATTCATCGGTATCTGAGAAATACATCATTGATATTTCCTTACTGTTCAGAACATATCTAGGCATATTTCACATGTTATACAGGAGGATCATACCATTTGTCGTGGCAACACCAATTTAGTTGACAATTGTTGCTAGTTTTATTGTTATTGTTACTCAGTAAAAAATAAGGCCCTATCTGGTTCCATTGCCGGTCTTGAAATAAAATTGATAATGATTACATTTGCTCTAAGAGATACTGTTCCTTCAATTTAACGAGCCATCTAATCAACAACAAGTAACAAACAAATACACTCAATAAGTCACTTTAAACAACAGATCTATTTCTTCTCCAGTATGGAACTGCATCAAACTATTCCACCCACCTGTACGAAATTTAACTCTATGCGTGTAAAGACGTAGAATGTAGCATTAGATATTGTTATGTCCAGCAAGCCACGAGTAAGTTTCCTGGTTGTCAGAACATCCATTGTTATAGACGTAGGGAGCCTATTTAGACTTCTATCATTACAGTAATTTATGATAAGCAATATTACCACTATTATCACCACGATACAGAATCGGTACATTTTGCAGCCCGCAGCTCGAGTGTACTCACCATTACACTGGGTCAATCCGTCACCGACATAACCGTCGGCGCACTCGCAGTCAAACGATCCATACGTGTTCACGCACACGCCAGTCACGTTGAGACAGTTGTGCGTTTCCAGCGTACACTCGTCCACATCTTCAGCGAAAAGGAACGAATTGAACAAAACAAACGATCTTATCAAAGGTGGAAACTTGTCGCAAAACTCTGTGTACGAGTTTTAATCAGAGAGAACGAATGATATACGGTTCGACGCTCATACAATGTTATGTTTATGTCTTTGTTCGTTTTCGTTTGTTTGTGTTGGGTTGCGATAGTATGTATGTGTATAATTTTGTATGCGTAAGTGTGTGCGTGTGTGTGTGTGTGTGTGTGTGTGTGTGTGTGCGTGCCATCTTAATAACATTTAAGACGTTGTAACGTTCACCTACAACTCCCCTAATTCATGTCATTCCTATCCTAGTCATGAAAATGGTTCAAAGTTCTTTTATGATCATTTGCCCCCTTTGTCGAAAAACAAGCAAGCGAACATACAAAACCTTAGCAGCGATCGCAGGCTTGACAACAAGCAGCAGACATTAATTTGAGATAATATCCCCTCACAAAAACGGTAAATCTGCCTACCTTCATGACTTTCATTCGTACTAAAGATATTGAGGCCATCATTTTGGTGAGATTAATAATAGAGGCCTAAAACACACGTCCATATAGATACAACAAACAGGTTTAAAAAGGAAAAGAACCGGAGTGTAAAATTCAGTGATAAACAGTTAAAACTTACCGGAACACAAGAAGCCCGAGCCAGTGAAACCATCGTCACAATCACAGTCATAGCTGCCTATCGTGTTGTTACACGAAGCTCTTGAATGACAAGAGTCAGTGCCAGCCACACACTCATCGATATCTGGTGGGGATGAACGTTGAAAAATAGACAAATGATATGAATATTAGATGAGTAGATTAACATAATTTTAAGCAACCTTTACCTCAGTCGACTAGTTAACTTACTATAATATGTAGGCTATTCATTCTTTTTCATATCAATATCGCAACTCTCCTGTTACAAACTTGGTAAAACATCTTGCCAGAAACACAATTAAAAACATGCTTATATCTGCAGCGTCGAATGAAATAATTTTTTTTTCACTGATATTTAATGTCATATACAGAAACAATTACAGAAGCAAGTAACAAATTTCTTTTCTGAGGTTTTGAGGAATTTAATATTTATGATAAAACTACTGATGATAAGATAATGTGCGATTTACATGCACCCAGCTAGACAGACATTGTTAAAAGAGACAACTCTCTCACATAAAAGGAACAACAAAGTTATATGATAAAAAAATGCAAAGGCAATCTCTCTTTGCATCAGGACGTGTACATGATCAACAATTATTACAATGAGAACAATGGAAAGATTGATCGAAAATGGAAATTAAGTTAAATTGATTCCAATCTTGCATTTGCATCCTACACTATAGATTGGGTGTTTTACAAACTGAAGTAAACCATATATCTGGAATGATCCGATACGTGCAGTTATTCCGAATGAAGAAAAATAGCAATATAGGACAGCTAAAAGGATATTACACGAGAATTGAGAAAGGTGCACACGTCCACTCACCGTCGCACTGTGTTTCGCCGTCACCCGAGTAACCCGTCGCACACGTGCACGACCAGGCACCGATGTTGTTGAGACACTGTCCCACTACTGGTAAACAGTCATGCGTTCCAGCCGTGCATTCGTCAAAATCTGTACACACACATACAAACGTGCAACTGAATGTAAAAGGTTTATAGAAAAGTTTAGCGTTTCTGCTTTTTTAATATAACTTTCCGGAAGGATCACACCCATTATTCTTCAACAACCAATCTGAAGATATGCCTATATGCACAACCAACACAACTTTGTGGTATGATGAATATCTGTATATTCAAATGGAAAGACGGAAATATATAACCAAAGTGAAGACAGACTTGACATGTTTTGTTTATTGTAGATTCTGAACAACCCTCGTGATTGCACTCATGCCCTATGGGCGTGAGGAATTCTAATTACTAGCGCTTTTTTTTTTCTCTCAGATGAAATAAATGCAAAAAACACGGTTTTTGACGTCATCAAGATCTTCTGCTTGCTCTATGACAGTGTATGATGTAATGCACCAATGGAAAGTAATTAACAGCGCAAACATTGTAGTGTGTTCATAACGTTTTGTATTGTTGGAAATGAAATTAAATGAAATGAATGTAAAGATCAAAGCCTACATAAACGAACAAAAGTACAACCCCCTAAAAAAAAAACAACAAGATACATTCACACACACTCACTCTTTCCCTTCTTTCAGTTATACCGACATGAGTGGATAAGATTTACTCTATCTTGCTTAATACTTATAAACAAGAAAAACACATACATACATACATACATACATACATACATTCACACACAAACACACACACATATCCACATTCAAAGATACACTTATTTTGAATACAATGTTTATACCTAAGCAGGTGACTCCGTCACCCTCGTAGCCTGAGTTACAGGTGCAATTGTAACCTCCCACTGTGTTGACGCAGGATCCACGGTTCGCATGGCAGTCGTCCGTGCCTAGCGAACACTCGTCCAAGTCTAATGAGGTCAGGGTCAATATAGCAGGAGAAAACAAAAACACTTTTCTATGGAAAACCATTTTTACTCCTCACATTGGACCATAACAATACTTATTACTTATAAATAATTATGATGATAACAGCGGTAACCATATCGATAAATATCGTGATGATAATAAACAGTGCCGATGACGATATTGAATTGAAATGAATTGAATTGAATTGAATTGAATTGAATTGAATTGAATTGAACTGAATTGAATTGAGTTGAATTTATTGCCACTTCATGGGATGGAACATCTTGAACAGCATAGCTGGTTTCCATAGGGGTCCATATAGGGGTATTTTGACCATATTAAAAGTAGTGTCGTGATAATAATCATAATTTAAAAAAAAACCCACTAGGGAACTTTACATCAATATGAACCATTCGATTTCGTTAATGGATACAAGAAAACATGAGAAAATGTACAAGAAACATCAGTTTGTCATTGAGTTTTTACCCTCAGTGCAATTTTGTCCCGTGTAGCCACTTCCAGTGCAATCACACGTGAAGTCGTCGGTGCCGTGTGAATCACCCGAGCACTCCCCTGCCCCACAGGGGTCGGCCCGAAGACAGTACGGCAATTCTGGAATGGCAGATAACCACAATAATGTTAGAAGGGATCATCGAGAGTCGACAAAGTTACTGCATTTATTTTTAACAATATTATCAGCATCTGATTGTCTCTTAAATCTAGAACTCAAATGTTACGTCACAAGTTCTTAAAGTTTTGGGTGTATCTCACTAAAGTCATTCTCTTGAGATTGCATAGGGCTTGTGAATGTGAAATGCTTAATCTGGCATAACTTAAATGACAGACACAATATGGATGGTATGAAGTGCAGTGGCATTATTCAGCTGAGGTTTCTGATGTTGCTAAGAACAAGCCGTAGTATCTTATTACACTGCAATGCATTGATATTGGTATTGGTATTGGTATACCCTTTCGGCGCAGCACAGTATAGTATTTACATCTTGTCTATGAATTGGGGATCGTTAAATGTGTATGATATAACCGTGCTGATATTTCCTTTTTGTCTGAAGATTTTCAACATCGAAAAAGGGTATAGATATGACATATCTGATCGTGAAGATGATATCTCACATATTTCAGTTATAGCGAGTATACAGGGCCTTGCAACAAAGAAACTATTTGAATTTATTGAAACCTTACAATAAGTAATAAAAGAATGAAATGAAACTCACCTCTTAGACGAGAATAATTGTATGTCTTATACAGAAAATACAATGTTATGACATGATTCATAAATGCATGTTCAAAAATATGATAAACCAAGGTAAGATAAGTCGACACTCGTAAATCAGATAGCGTTAAATTATGTCGCGCGGGGGTAAGATTGGGCAGGAGGGAAAAGAAAACAAAACAAAAGAACAAGAATGCAAACGAGGTAATACAATGTCATTAACGATTACATGAAAATGAGAATAATACCAAAGTCATTTAGAATATCATCAATGCATTATAGTTGAAGTAATAATCATGATCGAACAATATTGATACAACAAAGGTAAGATGAAAAGAAATATCAGAACAGTAATGTTTGAAATGGAATTTATAGATGATGATACATAAAGAGAGAAAAAGATACTGTAGTAGTGACTGAATGAGATAGGGATATGGCGCAAAATAAATTTGATCGAAGAAGGTTAGGAATCGAGAACAGAAGAGGGATAGAAGTTGAAAGAGTCGTCGAGGTTAAACTGGTCAGCTTTGCCCCTCGGGGATGATGCGTCAAGAGCGTCGAGTGCATGGGTGTGACAAGGTCACAGGTGGATCCTTCTTCTCCCAGTAACGCATTTCATTATGGTCTGAAAAGGAATGAAAGAACGATGTATGATTGCATCAGAATCCTAAATTGAAAATCAGGATTGGGAATTTCCGTTCATGAAACAATCATAGTATAATGACTTTGTTATAATACACTGTATTGCAGGGAGCAAGAATAATTTGATTTACCCGAATGCGAGTTTCATGGAACAACACTGTTTACCGAAAGCACTAATTAAAATGGGAGTAGTGAATTAAAAAAATGCTATATCATGGATGAACCCGATATGAAGCGACTTTAAAATGTCGAGACATGTTAATACTGTTGAATTTGTAAAGAACGAACAGACTGAATCTCTGTATTGACGAAATGAATTTCTATTAAGTGTAGACAAGACGTATATATAGAAATAAAACCACAAGTATGCAACGTACCTGGTGAAACCAATCCTGTATGTCGGACATTTTTGGAGGCATCGAAGTTCTGTTAAATTTACCTCCTGTGGAATCTTCAAAAAAACCTTGCGTGATAACTAGAAATGAAAGCTATGCCATCTACGCGTACGCGGAAGAACAATTTGTGCAGTTCCAGTGCCCAAAATTAAGAGGTTGTTATACCAGGCAGATTACGGCATAAGTGAAATGATCTCGTCAGCGTTATTTTGTCATTGAGAAACGCTTCAATATGGAGTCAGTCTGCCCTCTATACGTCTTAGGGTACCATTGTGTAACTCGTTGCTTACGTCTTGCTGATCTATCGATCGATTCGCCCTACGTTTGTTCTCCTTTCTCATGCAGATTGCACAGTTACCATATAACTGTGTTAAACGACCGAACTCGATCAGACGATTCCTGCGGTCTGCAGAACGATGAGTAAAGGAAATTTATTGTTTAGACTTATTGCTTCTTGAATGTTTTCGTAAATTTCTTGCTTTGTTTTTCAATAAAAGCGATTTTAATACAAGGTTTATTCACCAAATTTTTTTAATGATCAACTATGAGGATTTACTCATCCACAAATAATGAGGAAATTTTCTTAAATTGATTTTATTTCTCAATATCTTTACTGATTCTGTGTTAACTACTCTCTCGACTATGAGGAAAAATTAAAAGAAATTGTATTTCAATCCATGTACATTATCCGGTTTGTTTGTGTATGTGTGCGTATGTGGGCATCTCGAGTTTGATTAATGTTACATTAATGGAGATGAATATGTTTGTGATTAAGTCTACTTTCATTACCTAATAGAGTTATGTATCGCAATAAAGCTGGTAATCTGTATATATGATAATACGAGTATAATAACGACCTCGATATGTTTAAAACCAAGAGGAGCTGGTTAAAATAGCCACATAATATTAACATTTTTGGAAATAGGTATCGCGTGTGCCCCTAACATTTTAGTGGTTATTCCAGGTAAATTATCAGTTTCTATTTTAAGCATCTTTACCACATTCGCTTCCTCACAAGCGGACTTATAGAGAGAGGGAGAGGAAGAGGGAGAGAGAGAGAGAGAGAGAATTAAGGAGAGAGGGAAAGAAGAACATTGATTATTTTGAAGGCGTAATTTACTTGCGGGCATAGAGTTATCGATCGACAAATGACCGATCGATTTCAGAACGTTGCCGGATCTACGGTGCCTTACAAGAAGACGGGGACTGAGAAATAATCCTTGACACAGAAAGACATGCGAGTAGATGGCACTTTCAAGCAAGATACAAACACACATACGTATATAATTCCACACACACATACACTCACACAAGAACACTCTTCCTTCATGTTTAAAAAACGAAATTGCTGCATTATGTGCCAGACGGTATGAGAAGTGATAACCGCCGTTTTCTTTCCATTTGCGCAAATAAAATGTCTTTCATGAACAGGTGGATTGAGAATTTTCCTCCACTTGTAAGAGAGCACAAGTGACTACAGAAGGTGAAATCGATCAAGACTCGTGTTATTGATTTTGTACGTATTTCGTCCTCCTCCGTGCAAAGTAGAGCACTGTTCTGTTACATCACAACAGTATATACGTCCCTGACATGCCTGATGGCGGAGTGCTGCTTTTGGCATGATGACGGTTTTCTACCAGTGGTAAACGATGCTACAGAATAACGCAATTGTTATAGCGCCATCTATTTCGTTTTAAAAATCGTATTGTTATACGTAATATGTCCATTATGACTTTGACAGTTTGTGCATCGACTTTTATATATATATATATATATATATATATATATATATATATATATATATATAAACATTTCCAACACATTTTAGTGTTAAATCATCATGATTTGAACACCAAATACTAAAAGTTTTAGAATACAATATTATTTTCAAAAAGTCACAAAGAGATGGGACTGCGGCAAATCAGAACTTTTCTTTTATTGTAGCTCACTGTTTAAAAGGACAAAAAGAAAAGTGAAGAAATTAACCTTTAAGACACATTTACATACACTGCTGAGCAGATAATTTTGATACACGAATGTGTAATGAAGGGAATGGGGGTGGGGTGGGGGCAACAGACAGACCGACGGACAGAGGGCAAAGGCAACCTCGGATGGTCAATATACAATGTAGTCAGTATGAATAGTCTCACCGAGCATGGTGGGTGTTCTTTTCAAAGTTATAAGTCCGGTGATGTACTTCTCTTCATGTACATTATTACTCTTCAGACAGTTTACCTACAAGATCTTTCCAAAATACTTTCACCATCACATTAACTTCTTCTACTACCGCCACACACCTTCCAATATCATAACCACCTTCTTCACAATCATTAGCAGCTTACGGCATCCGTCACTCTTTATTATTGCCCCGCAATCAATTTTCTTTAAATGGCAAGAAAAAAAAATCATTATTCAAATAAAATATCGTAATATTTTGATAAGCAAGCTACAATAGTAACAGTAACATTCAAGGAGACAAACATTGCCTTTATTCATTCTTATTCTTTACGCTTTATAACGTACTTTGCAGAAGGTCATAGCAAGGAGGTACTTGCCTAGTACCTCCTTGGTCATAGTAGTTACAGCTTTACAAGCAATGATAATTTGCCAACTGACAATGTGTGCATCTACTCACATGGTTTATCGAGTGAACGGAGTTCAGTTTGCATTTCTATACCTCCTATACAATCATTATTTTGTCAACAATTTATATTATTAGTTTCAAAATGCTACAATTTTGCAAACTCTATTTTAGCGTTTGTCACTGGCCATCCTGTACAGAGATGATGTAAATATTAACAAAATATCTGTTCAATTGTAGATGAAAATGTGAGAAATGATATCGGTCGTTTAGGAAGGCTAAACTTACACATGAAACTTGTACGGTTGCAATCCTTTAAAACTGAGATTCATGAAGAGTTTTCCCCTATCTTAAAACCTATAGAACCTTATTGATTTAATGTTTTGTCCGTGCTAGACTATCTGATGAATAATATATTAATTAATTTAATTAATAATGATTTGTTCAGGATGAGATCTTATTAAAGATTTAGATAGTTAAACGTTTTCAACACTATATCTAACGCATCTCTGAGAAAATACATTAAGATAAATCTTTCAGACTATAGTCAGGGCTCGACACTAACGGTAGACCGGTGGCCCGGGGCCACCAAAAATGAAAGTCGGGCCAGCAAATAAAAAAAAGGCAAATTTGGTGCCTCGCCTCGAGCCACCAAATTTTTTTTTTACAAGTATGTCAATGAATTCGTAACTTTTTGCATAAATGCATAAATGCATGCAGTAAGTTAATGTTTTTTATTGGGTTTTTTTCGGGCCACCAAATTTTTCTCTCGGGCCACCAAAAATTTGAAATTGATGATTTTGGTGGCCCCATCGGGCCACCCCAAAAAAAAGTTAGTGTGGAGCCCTGCTATAGTGGTTAAAAGACAGCATCCTCTTCATAAATTTCATTGAATATGCTATTGAGATGCATATCCAAGATGTATACTTATGAGTTGTTACTCTGACAACCTTAAATTAGACTTGGAAGAAATTGTAAACAGCCTAAGCACATAAAAATGGATATGAGTGACTGTCTTTCAGCCAGTAAATCTAGGGTTTTGATGATGATATGATTCTTCAACGTAAGCATAATGACAATATATGAAACTCGTTTTAAGTGCGTAATACATACTTTGCAGTGTACACGTGACGATGTATCAAACATGTCACGCTTTATCATTGCATTAGCGCAATAGTATACAACAGAGCCTGATACTACAGTTGCACTTGTGCAGATGTTCACATAATCTACCACACATTGACTTACAGCTCGTGAAGTATGCAAATTACAGACTTGTATACATTATTTTTCATTCCAATGTATCTTCCATTCTATCCTATGAAAGGAAATGTAATGGATAATTTCAATAACGTAAGCAACATTAATCAAAGAAATGCGTGATTGTATTATATCTATCATCTAGTATTTCACTGCAAGTTTCCGAACCTCTTTCGATTCAATTCAATCATAGTTTATTTCCAATCAACGAAAATCAAAACATAGTACAAAGTATACATGTCATGAAATAATATTGTTCAAACATTTGCAAAAGATTCATGTAGTATCCGAGATGAATCATATAACAACATATATATATATATATATATATATATATACAATAATTAGGAGGAACAATACATATATACTTCGTGGGCGTGCAGAAAATAGATTCGATTATGGAAAATAGTGATCCACTAAAAAGCAAAGCTTGTGGGACGTGGATCGCTAGATAAATAATGAGTAAATAATATATTATTCGAGGTTTTTTTTATAGCTATTATATTTGATATAGATTATTTCAGTCATTTGTAAAGATATACATGTAGTTATATTGAGATATTGAAGCATTGCATGCTGTATAATAATGATAATAATAATGATAATGATAATGATAATAGTGGCTACTTGATATATAGCACGCAGGTCCATGGCGCTTCATGATAAATACATGTACAAACATGAGAGAGCGGGAAAGAAAATAATAAACAAAAAATGTGTTTTCAGCAATGACAGCAACAAAGATAATGACAATGACAGATAAAACATTGAAAGTGTGTGCATTCAATGCGTAATTACAATTTCTGTGCGTGTGTTTGTGTGTAATGTATGTGTGATTATTGCTCAGGGTAATTAAGACTATACACTGCAACATCACTAAAATTCTACCAAATTACATCGAGTAGTGTATTTATTTAGTTGGTAGAGGTTTCTTTTCTTTCATAACGAGAGACACGTTGGTCCGTCCAGGGAGTTGGCTTGACGTACGAGTCCAGTAGCCCTTACCTCCAGAGACATCTACAAAACACAAACATATTGATAATGATAATTATCATGATTATGGCGAACAATAACAAATGAAATACAATAAGCTACCTGTGGTTGATGTGGGTAAATCAATTCAATTCAAATATTCTTTTTTTTTTTAATCAAATAACCATCAACTGTCCTAAATTACCGCTAAATAGCTATATCTAGATTATACGATAGAGCGATACTACTATCACTCTATACTGGCACATTGAGCTTCTACAGCGCATATAGCAAATATATTATATTCCCTTATGCACTTTACAATAATCCTTATCAATTTTTACACAAACATTATCACAGAAGCATATTGAAAAATTGCATTCAAAATAACGATATAAAATAACACATTAAAAATACAACACACAGCTAGAAAGAGAGGTAAAATTGTTGCTTGTCCTGTGCAAACCATTCAAAGGAATATTTTCATAGTTTATTTCACCTTTTGACTAAAACAAGAGCACAATAATGCTGGAGTAGAACAGCAGAAAAAAAAAATTAACAAACTATGTAATAAGCAAACTTACAAACTACGGGCCTCTTCTTTTTCTTTTTCCTGCGAGGTTTCTTCTGGTCTGGAGGCTTGAGAAAAAAGAATCAGAGACGAACACAGGGCAAGAATTATGAAGGAGAAAGAGGTTCCATCTGGATACATTTACAATCAATGACTTAATACATGATTATTCTACCTGATATCATTTCATCGGGCTTTATTTAACATGATATTAAGGTATGAAAGTAATCTGAAGCTGAAGAAATGTCAACGATAAATTGGAAAAGCTATTACTAGCACATATGTCTCCAGTTTGGTAAATTGATACCTTTTGATATATAGCAATATCTCTCCCATAGCTACTGGTCCCTTTGACTGATTTTACCTAACCACGTGCCCCCTGACATGTCTGAGATGACATAGTTTGTGCAAAACTAATGAATTGATGATTGTGAAAAAAAAAATGTCTCTTGAGTACTGTGATACCAATAGCATCCATGTGCAACAAGTAATGGTATGGCAATTTGTTGTAACCTGGTTCAATATGGCCTAACTCGTCCAAAATAATAGCTCAGTATTTACATCCCCTGTTGACGTGACAAAATTTAAATGCCTCTCTCACATTTAACTTTGAGATTCGTTGTACCACCTTAATTGCACGAGACATTTGCCTTCCCTTAGCTTAGATTCTTTTAGAAAAATATCGACAGCTTGCCATGATGTTTTTTTTTTTTCTAGTAGTCTCAGAATATGGACTAGACACATCTCTGGACAGATATTCATACTTACGATCCAGATCTTCTCCACGCTAGTTTTGCTGCCATTTCCGATTTTCTTTCGCATGAACTTCAGCTGAAATGAACACATGGAAGGAAAACGTTCTGACGGATAAAGACGAACATAACAATCTTTTGTATATACGCTGCTCCCTTATAACAAGTCCTCGACACACAAAGGATTTTGCAAAGCTGACTTTTGATTTGTATAATGGTGTTCGAGGGATTGTGATATGTTTTATCTAATTCAAACATATCATATCTTCTTAGGATGCTCACAGGATAAGGGGCACATACGATGAAACTAAAGTCGGTGCTGTTGTTCGATATGAAAAAAAAAGTGAAAATAAAGTATGAATTGAACCGAATCGAATTGATATAACAAAGAAATTATTTGCTGTGTTATAACATATTCTATGTCTTTCTAGTCTTTAGAAAAGGCGCAGTTATACCGTAAGGAATGATATAGACATGTCTAAGTTAAATCCACCAATTAACAACAATAATAAGTTACTCACTTGTCCACCAGAAACGCCGTACATCAAGAACACAATGATTCCCTGTAAGATGAAAAAAAGGTAGCGCAAAGAGAATTACCGCTTTCCATTCTTCTTTCCTAGTCTCAATTGTTTTTTCTCTTTTCCTTGTTTTTTCTTTCCCATCTACTTATTTCCCTTCCCCCTTCATCTTCTGCACGATCATCAGCATTATTAGCATGATTATCTTCTTCTATCTGTTTATAATTGTTATCGTTATGACATATCATCATCATCATTATGTTACATTATGTTATATCTTATTATATCATATTACATTATACTATATTATATTACATTATATTATATTATATTACGTTATATTATATTATGTTATATTATGTTATATCATATATCACATTATATTATATCATATTTCATTACATTATGATCGTACTATTCCTTTTTTGCAGTTGAATTTTCCTCCGTTTCGTTCTATACATTATACAATTAAATGTGATTAGACAAGAACAGCAATAAACGCGGACTTTGATACGAGTATACATTCACTAGTCGCGTATTCTTCTCATGAATGTTATGGCGTGTTATATATTCTCACCAGAGACGCAAAGAGTACAAGAAAGACGTAGTAGGGGAGAACGGTAGCGCCGTAGAAACCGATGTATCCACATATCCAAGCCGCACCATTTGCCAGCATGATTACACAGGTGGCCAGCATACTGGCTCTGCAGTGAGATCATAATAAATGAAAGTAAACTATGATTTTACAACCACCACAAGAGAAAGTAAGAGAGGGATAGAGAGAGAGAGGAGATGGAGGGGAATGAGATATTGAGGGAGATCGAAGTGAGAGGAAGAGAAAAAGAAAGATACAAATAGAGACAAAAATAGATGCAAATGTTACAAAGTCTCGACATGCCTACACACGGACAGACGGATGTATAAGAAGTTACAATACATTACGAATCAATAAAATCATTATCCTATTTGATAACGACAAACGAATTGGTATGCCATTAAACCATCGATAAACTCGTCTGCAATATATTGAGTGTGAATAGCATGTCGCTCCTTTACAAAGCGAGACATGGTACTTGTATAATTAAGGGGTGCCGAAATGCTAACAATGGTCCATGTGATGGTTGAAGCGGAATTCAGATTACATAAAACACGTTATCTTCTCAAGTTCACCGACTTCATAATGAATCAAACATACACTGCAGTGACTTGTGAAAGTATACTGATGAATAAGCCATGGGCTTATACTTACTTGAGAGGTGCAGTGTCGACCAAGATGAGTTTGTGGATTCCTCGATTAGAGATGACGAGGAAAAGCATGGACAGCTGCGAAAAGAGTAATAGACAAAGGTAGATGACGTCAAAGTACTTAGGTTTCTTGAAAGCCATTCTTATGCATAAGAGTATTCGTGAAAGTGGATGTATTGTGGTGACTTATCAGTGAACATCTGTCGCTCTTTGAGAAACAGTGTACTGGTAATCAAAATCATTATTTGGACGGTATTATAGTTGACGAGTTAATATGTATCATTGTTCATACAGAGAAGGCTAGATAAAGAGAGAACGTACATTTCTATATGCACAAAATACATATATATCTATTAAAATATATATGTTCATTTTTGTTTTATCTTTAAATGTTAAGCTTGAGAATAAACTGATTTCACTGAGTTCACTGAATACGTTTCCTTTCCCATGTTTTCTCTTCAGAAAACTGACAAAGTAAGCATACTATAAATATACCAGGAAACGGTACTCTTAATTTTCATATATTAGCTCAGTTGGGGGTCGGGAAATTTAGATTTACCTTCGTGACATCATATTTATTATGCTAGATGATTCCTTTCATATCTTACTTTAGTTCTGTTGAGCACCTGCGTGGCAGTGATACCTACCGCAAAGCATGCGCCAAGTGGTCCGTAGAATGCCGCATACAGATTATTTTCGTTCGTAACCCAGCACCTGTTACACACGTAAAAGCATAATACCACATTTCTCATTGTTGCAAAAGTAGTTTTCGCTGCTCTTTAACCTTCCAAAGATGTGTAATGCTGAAGCAATCGATCCTTATCGGCGAATTGCATTAGGTTATGAGAAACATAGCAATATAATGTTGCTTACAGAAGTAGTCGTTACTACACTTAAATCAGAGTGGTATCCAACAAAACAGGTAGAACATGAGAATGACGAGAATTATATCAATGTATTACGATGATGCATGTAATAATAATGCTTTGTTAAGCCATGTCTACACGCGATATAAACGGATGGTTGACATGAACATATTATAGTATGAACGACCTCAACTCACAGACCACAGTCCAGTTCACGAATCCCATTGGTGTCTAAAGCGACCGTAACCCCGGTGACGAGAGCCGGTAAACCTGCATCGATCAGAACGATAGTATCGAAGACGTGAAGAAGCCATGTCTGGTAATGATATTGATATCAGTGGATGACATGAAGTGAAATGAAATGAAATGATTTTTTTTTATCTATTCATATTCTACGTTGGATGGTCACCTGTAGGGAATAAATGCAATGAAATCGAGGGCTAAAAGCCATGACATCCCCTGGTACGTGATAATTGAAACTGAGAGAGACCCAAAGTCGCGCATTCGAATGAAACAACTTTAAACCTACGTTTCAATAAAATAGTCCTTTATTCCGGCAATCAACATGATTGAATTTGCCAAAGTTGGAGACACGGACCTGTTTTATGAAGAGTTAAATTGACTATTAAGTTGATTTCTATCATAAGTCTATGGCAGCCTGTGTGTTATGGAAATATGAAATCGATTATATCTTTTGATATAACAGGGCCTTGGACTTGTACCAACTTTTTTGAATGTGAGACGATCGACTAATAATGTGAAATTGATGACGGTCGAAACTATCTAGGTTATAAATTCGAGTTTAAAGCTATTGTCGCCACGAGGAGACACTTTGAATGCTCAACATGTTACCTATATACATACTTTGCATATTCTTTGTGGATGCTATACTTATGCTATCATATATTAAGCTCCGATAAGTGAGGGGTATATAAAACATGTATGAATCTGGTGAAGTGCGACATTCTTTGTTCTTGAAGAAGACTTACACCAACCGATGAACATGAAGCCGTAGAATCTGTTCGGCATCGGACACGACGACAAGACCGTGTCAGCCCCAACGTAGCCGAACTCGACCTCGGTCAGCACTTGGACGGCGTCGACAAACAACCAGAAGACGACGGCAAGTGCGCTGTACTCGAGTAGAGCTCCCAGCAAGCGACAAGTTGGCTTTGGAAGAAAGAGCGGGAGGATGATTGTACTATACACTGGACTAAAAGCGCTGATTACTACGAGAACCATGCCAGATCACAATCAATTTTAGACATAATATATACATGTATTTGTTTAGCTAGCTACTTTAGCTAGCTTGAATAGTTTTTATTTAGATAGCTATCACTTCAGTGAAATTTCTTCTGACGCTTCTGACAAAATATTTTCCCTAGTCATTAATTTGTGGAACATGTCTGGGGTCAATTGAAGTCTGATTTTTCAATAGCCGCAGACTAAAAATACCCATACCTTATACTTTGGTAGGCTTTCGTTCCCTCCAGCGCCCTTTAGTCTTCGCTACTTCTCTCCTCATTTTGTTTATATATTTCATATAATTGGATCCGTAACATAATCTTAATTCTTACCCCTGGCCACTCCCCAGTGGCGAGGCATAGACACACAGCAGACAACATTGTTGCTATGGCAACGTTAACGTGGATGATGTGGCGCAAGGTGCGTAGACGCCTGGAGGAAATTAAAGACAAAAGATAGTGTGTATTTTTTATTGTAAACCTAAATGACTGTTTCATGTTAACATGTGCCTTCTTGCATTTATGCAATGTTATCTGCATTTTTTTTTTACTCTCTTCAATTCAATCATTGCTGGAAGCTCTCCGTGAACTAACTTTTCACCGTAATCAGACTGATTTTCTAATTCAATCGGGAAGAAACCACCAACGCCCAGCGTGTTGGCTCATATCTGACGACTGCAGAACAATATCTTCGTGCAGCAGGAACAATTAAGCAGCATTTCATATTCAAGAAACACACTTTTTCATAATCTATGCACAATGAATATGAAAATGATGGTAGGAAAGTCGACTCTGAAGAGTGATAAGTTTAATACAAACCCCCCCCCCCCGCAAAATTATGAAATTAAGCCATCATCTCCACGAAACAGGAAACTAGGGGGGGGGGGGGTATTAAAGTGAAGAGGAATCCATATGACTCACATGCAGCAGAGAAAGAGGCAGACGAGAAGACCAAGGAAGGCGGCTGAGATTCCGGCCAAGCCTCGAGAGGTCCAGTTGAATACAACCTTAACAGTGTCGGGAGGCTGAAGGAAAGGGAGATGTTAGCTGTATTTCAACTCTATTTTGTATGGTGTTTCTACATTAATATGTAGGGCTATAAATGTATCTATGTCTTTATAGATATGAATGTATGCATATACATGTATATATACACACATATATACATATATCATTATGCATATATATATATATATACGCGTTTCTATGGATGTAATTATGTATAAAATGTAAGTATGTGAGTATGTGTGTGTGTGTGTGTGTTTCGACGTATGTATCTGTGTGTATGCATGAATACATCTGACGCCATATGAAAAACGTTTGTAGAATCCTCATACGGTAGGTTAGAGTATTGAGCTGTGGCAAAATGATTAATGTTGCAAAGTAAATTGTGTGCATCTCATCTACACAACTTAGTTTGACTTGATTTGAGGTAGCTTTTTATCAGTATGATTTCTCCAGACAAACTGACATATAAAATAGAATCATATTTCATAAAGATCGTATAAGAATTTTTTTTCTCTAAGTTTTTTTTTTAAATAGAGTTAATGGAAAAATTTATGGCATACACTCAAAATTGACCCAAATTGAACAGTTTCCCATACTTAAGTAGAGGAAAATTTCCGCAGAACGCCATCACAATCACAACTGGACTTGCGCGGCGGCCAAAACAAAGAAGGATCAAGAAAGGAATATATTACTGTATCCAAAGTCACAAAACTATACATCATAAACACAATTTTGACAGAAAAGAAGCAAAAACCACCAACTCAGTTGATGTCTCGTAACTATATCATCATAATCGTGATAATCATGAGGTTTTCCACAATTCATCCTCATCGTATTAAGCCCGCCGCCCACTTGACGAATCACGACTAACAAACTATGGATCTGAAATAAACAAGGGTGTTTATTCTGAGACTATTGTGAGTTATTTCGGATTCAAAGTCTGTCAGTCGTATAGTGGTGAGTCGAATAGTGTGCGGCGGGTTTTACTCACAGGGAGTGGCGCTGGCTCCATGACCACGGCAAAGTTAGTAAAGTGCGTACATTTGCAGACGGTGTGAGTTCGGTTGAACGCGGTAGTCTCACACCCAGTCCTATCCCATGATCCCCCGTTTGTATCCCTGATAGGGCGGCAAGAAGTGAAAGCGGTGTAAACACACTGCACAAATGCTACACCCGAGGGCCACAGAACATTTCAGAAAGACTGATAAATCAACTTTCCAACTTAGCGGTACATTTAGGACGACTGTGACTGAATTGAATACTTACTTTGAGTATAATCTTCCCATTCTAAAAACGTCCATGCTGACACCAAAAACAAACTGTTTCAAATGAAGAAAACAAAATAACTTAATACACATAGTGCCTTTTATAAATGCTATGAAATACGCCGACAATTCACTAGAATGCTGGAAGTTAAGGATGTCATCCTGAATCGAACCTACATGGTATGAATCCATAATTGATTAGTGGATGATCTATTTAGACGTAGAAATCAATTTATGAAGTGCGCTCCGATATGAGGACTGATATGAGTTAAGATGATAACATAACAAAATTTATGATAAGATATCAAGAAGAGTTTTAATTCCTTGTCTTTCCAAAGCCAGTTCCAATGAAATATGGCATTGCCAATACTCACGGTATGTAATAGTTCCAAAACGCGCAGACAGGTGTGAACGTGCTTTCATCCGACACGCCCTGTACAATCAATGTGATAAATCGTAAGAAGATTGGAGTGTTCAATTTACTGTAGAAATCTTATGAATGTTTTAATTTTTTCCCGAGCTATAAACGTAAGCACAAACTGCTAATAATAATGATTGTAATCTATTATGTGCGTATTACAATTCTTTGCCCTAACACTATTTTCTTTTAAAGCAAAACAATTCAGGCAAGTAATTACATCAATATAATCATAAGTTTACATCAGAGTGATTGACAGGTAAAAGTGACCTTTGAACTTACTCTGGTATGGATGAAGACAATGGAGATAGGATTGTAGAGCTCCTTACGCAGACATGGACTGACGGAGACCGACACAACACGACTGTTTACCCAGGGTTGACTCTCCGTCGATGAGACAAAACTGGAGTGCGGAAAAAAAAGAATCGTATCATGTATTTCTGCATAGCACGGGAAATCGATGGTTCTTCTTGTAAATAATGGTGTATAAGGGAAGTTCCGAATCTCTTGATGGATAAAAGGTTCATAATTATGGCATATCAAAATGGCCATGACATATTTTGCGAAACTATACAGGTCGACTTGATATTGGAGAGTGAGCCTTGCAACTCACCAATTAGAAGATCTTTCCTTCTCTCTCTCTCTTCTTTCAAACTCCTTCTTCTTCTATTTCACATTGTTTTGTCATTTCGTAGGAAATTATAGTTTTTAAAGTCAACTTTAGAGTCAACGTGTAATATAATACACGTAATGTCATTAGTAGAGTGAATGAGACATCTTTTGTTGGAATATGCATTGATAGTCATTTGACTTGGAAAAGTCACATACAAGCTGTAAATAAATGTGTAAGACGGAAGGTTGGTATTCTATTTAAATTACGACACTGTCCCCCAACATACACTTATTCTACTTTACAAATCCTTTATCCAGTCCAACATAACATATGGAATTGAAGTGTGGGGGAGTACATGCAAATCTTATCTAAACTGCCTTCGTCTTAGTCAGAAAATGGCCATGCGAGCTATCACTTTCAGTCCACTCAGAACACCTTCTGATCCCCTATTTCAAAAACTGGGAGTAATGGATGTATTTGAACTGCGTAAACTTTACATCTGTACATTTATATTTGATTTATCAAAGGGAAATATGCCACATGATCTAGTAGAATATTGTCAAAACATCCAACATTCTTATTCAACAAGGGGTAAAAAAGAAGGCTTGCTTTATCTGCCAAAATGCAAAACTATGTATGGCCAACTCTCACTTTCTTATATAGGAGTGAAATTGTGGAATGCTTTGCCAAAAAAATTAAGGAGTATTAATACCAGGAAAAATTTCCGAAGTAATTTAGCAAAACACATTAAATCTGTATAGACAATGGTACTACAAACCAATAATGTTATAACAGTATTTTTAAATGTATTTCAATAGTTCATTTTGTAATACGTGTTTAAAAGGACCAACACCTACTATTGCACCTGTGCTACCTCTTGGTTCTTTTAGCAACCTCATTGTGTACAACGTTGCAATATTGTAGCTCTTTTTTAGATTAATAGTTTTAGATTACATAATCATTTATCAATTATATATTATAGATTATATTCAATATGTTTTGTTTAGATCGTTTAGACAGTTACATGTGCTATGTATTAATATTGATGTATAAACATGTATTCAAACTTTCCTGTACATATGTTGTTGTTATAAATAAACTCAAACTCAAACTCAATGCAAACATGGTAGATCCATGACAAAAGAAGCAAATATGTTTTTGATGAATGTATAAGGACTACCTGACTATGCGTAGAGAGTTGACACTTATCTATGGGTCCAAAAGAATTTCATTATGTTTGTTTTATCATAAACTCACTGTAATGAGAGACATTTTATAGGCAAGTGTCAGTAGATAGCTCGTAGTCGAACGAAGAAGGTTTAATGATAGCACATCCGGAGGACACACGCATAACCTATAGCCGTCACCCCACGACCCCTCCCCCCTCCCCCGAAAAAGAAAGAAAAGAAGAATTTTGATGACATAATAACACTTACTCTTGACTTGTGTTATGGGGTATGACGTCATCTAGAGTGTCGTAGATAGAGAGAGTTACGACGCCTTCGTTTCCTATAGAATATAAGGATTACAGGAATTTACTTTTCAAACAAACATGAATATACGAATTTTTAAGGACACATAATTGATTAAGGATTCAAACAATTAGTTAACAAACATTTCATAATATTGGATACCACGTCAAAATATTAACGTTCATGCATTAAACAGATAACCAAAGCGACAGAACGCCACAGTATAGCAATTTTTTTTTCAGATTTTTTGAAGTTGGCATGAATGTCTAGGCCTTTTATTGTAATGCTACTGATACTTCAATGCTGTGCAAGAGCACAAGCGTAAATGTGTTCATATCTTCATAAGATTTCGCAAAAGCATACCCATAAAAGTTAACTCACAATCTATACAGCAATCTCTATACGTTAATTTAGACCAACATGCATGTTATCGGCAAGTAGAGAGCAAGTTTCGTGGTGGCAAAAGTCAAGCAAGTTGTGACTATAATTATATAACGGCTGTCAAATAGAATACACAATGAATTATATTGGTATACATAATCTTAAAGCATACTAATGTCTAAAAATGTTTCATAATTTGAGTTATTTGTTTACCATCTAGTGTATAGTCGAAGAGATTCTGTGGGAGTGTTATCTCTTCCTGAAGGTTATTCCAACGCTCCTGTACACCGGACCAGCGGGAATCATCGTACCGAGGTAGTGTAACCACTCCTTCATTCCCGAACGCTGTCACGTCAAATTTATCCACGCAAGTGGCTGCGTAGTACAATAGTAACAAATTTCTTTGTTAAATGCTTGCAATTCATTGTGGGTTGTTGATTAATATTTTTAAGGTACGACGCAGACATTCTGGCTCCGTACAGTAGAAGCAGAGACTCTTATACGAGCTGCTTTTCAAACAAGGAGAACAATAAGACACAATGTCATAGAGATACCGCAAATTGTTCACAAAAGAAGAAAAAAAAAACAAGCAGCAAGATAAGACGCTTCGTAATTTACGTTTGACTCCTATAAAGTTTCTTAATCGATGCATATTTGTTCACCGCCCCGATATGAACATAATTATGTTCGCTACAACCAAAGGCCTGTGGAAAGTTGAATATCCTCACGATTACACAATTAAGCCACTCACCAATTGTTGAGGTCTCGTAGAATTCTTGGCACCCCACAAAAGTCGAACTGGTCTCCATGCTCTTGGATGCCTCGAGAATGAAATCCTCCATGGTATGGACAAGGGCTGTGGAACCGGGATTCGTCTGGTTGGAAAAGGAGGAAGAGGATTCTTAAGAAGTGTTGTGGTCATAATGCCAAAGAACAAAACCCTTAACTCACGACAATTGTATCTATCATACCGAGAAGAGATAGGGTTTGATTTCAGGATTTGTTTAGAATTTCAACGTGTTTGTCGAAAGAGTCATCGCAGCTTACGTGAAACACTCTCGGGAGAATAGAAAAGACCGGTGGCAGTACTTTTCTGGTGCGCTTCCGACGGCATGAAGCGCTGCGGACGTCATGATGTTGTAAAAGGTTGGTTACTATCATTGTTACAATCAGTAGTGCATTATTTGTAGTGCAAAAATATAGTCTATCTCTCACTCTGAAAAATGATAACTGTCTTGTGTAATCATTTCTAACACAACATTGTCCTGCAAGTCGGACAAGCCTGTGTCAACTTGACTTACCCTCTGCAATTCTTTCCATGCATCCGTTCGGTTTGAATCCAGCAAAGCATCAACAGACTGGATAAATTCCTACCGGTAATCGAAAAGAAGTGAATATCTGTCAAGTCGCAAATAGGTTTTCTCTGCCCTGTATAGGTATTACTGTTAGACAGACGTCATTGTAGGCCTGTTTTGATCAACGATATCATTTTTTTAATGACACGATTTAAGGAACAATCTGGAGATTGCATAAGCAAGTGCAGTTGATGAGAACAAAAATAACGTTAAGAGTGTGAAGTAATTGCCAAGCAACCTCCTTCAATAACTTTGTCGTATCATACATTAAAAAATGAAGTAGCTTGAACTTCATATTTAAACTTTGTTTTACCTTTGGATGAATCCGCCGGCTGTGTAGTAATATGCATATTAACATGACAACAAAATATTGCAATTATGTATAAATGACTTACCAGAATAGCATTACTGGCGGCCGTTTCGTTGTCGAAAGGTTCGACAACCAATGACAGGATTGCCGCCACATTCACAGCTGCGTGGAGATCGTCCGGTGTAAGCGTTTGTTGGCTCTCGGCCAGATGGTGGAGTCTACCGCGCATGCTCATTTCAGCAGATTGTCCGAAGAATAGCTCCTCGTTCGCCTGTGAAAACAAGGATTAGAAACTTGTCATGGTGAAATTTCTGTTGATGTAAAGGTTATCCACAAAGCGAAAACTTAACGCTGAGTTGTTATACTGCTTTACAGGTCTGCATATTTCTGATTTCTATGCTTGTATTAAAGAACGTCATGCACAGTTGCTGTTCAGGTTTGTTTAAAGATTAAATATTAAATTACCCCAAGACGATGTGAATTTTTGCTGACACAGTCATGCATGCGGAAATATTGCAGAGAAGAAATTAGGCATAGACTCTCACACAAATACTTTTTGAGTAGGAAATAATATAACACAGCAGATCACAATGGAATAAAAACTGATACATTTCATGATATCGCTAGTATAGATATCGAAGCTACACCGTGTTTATATATCTCATTGTTTTATCAGTCGTGTTTGTTAAGTGTTTTCATCTACTAACGATAGACTCGAGTTCAACGAGCGTCCTGGCGCAGTCGGCCTCATGCAGAACTCGGCACTCCTTCTTCCCCGTCGTCGGCTCGGAGCTTAAGAGTGCGCCGAAATCCTCCGTCAACACTACCAGTCATCAAGAAAAAAACAACAACAGCAACACAGAATTTCACTGACATGCTATAGAAAGAAATGGGGTGCGATAAAGTCTGTATCTTTGTTTTTATAACGCGCAAAACGCAACATCTGTTTTGAACAAAGGTTACTTTGCTCTATATCTATGACCGTTTCTTGGACCCCATGGAAGAACAAATCTATTGCGTATCATAGATCTGAAATGGGCTATCCA
The DNA here is from genome assembly GCF_040938485.1 of Diadema antillarum. NCBI lineage: Eukaryota > Metazoa > Echinodermata > Echinoidea > Diadematoida > Diadematidae > Diadema > Diadema antillarum. Next base: position 207,482 of record NW_027272497.1, on the reverse strand, counting down.
CCATTACATATACTATTATCATTTTCAAATGCTTTTTTTTTATTGTATTTTGATACTTCAACCTTGATTCATGTTTCAATTATGTCATGTTCAGCATGTTCACACTGTTTATTTGTATTTGATTTTACTGTTTCGTGTACAAACAAACAAACAAACAAACAACCGTTTAGAATATCATCATTTCTTTAAATCAACTCTTTATATTATGTATATCTTGATGTCGATCTGCCTTTCATATCGTATTGATTCTTTCTCCTTATAAGATGAACTTCATCATTTACTTTGCTTTAGGACGTACTGAAAATAACCGTGTCTTGGGTTAAGGCCTCTCCCGAAGCTGTTTTACCTTGTTGCTAACTGATGTATAGGCAATAATATATTTATGAAAGAGGGATTAATCAAATAATACAAAGAAGTAGTATTTCTCGAAGTCACTTTACCAGGAAAACAGAAGAGAAATCTGTTATGCTTCCCCATCTCCGGCTCCAGGGCAGCAGTCTGTGGATAGAAACTCTACATCACTACACGTGTAAACAATTTACATCAGGACAAGATCATTCCTTTTGGAATACATTACAGGACAAGTCGTCGGCGTTTTCACGAACCGACGCTATTTCGATTTTGGTCAAAATTTTCAAAATCGAGATATTGGTACCAAATGAAAGTGCTTTCAAAACTCTACCAAATCCCAAAATTTTAGATCACAAAATTAATTATCCTTAATTTTATCAAAGAAAGAAAAAAACGACGGTACTCGAAATATCGAGAAATTGAGAAAAAGGGGTTTCACGAACCGACGCAGTAAAGATACGCCGGTTCGTGAAACCCGAATTGCTAGGGTGAAGAGCAATGCGGGTTTTACGAACCGTCGCAGTTGCATTATTTTGAGCTTTGTTCAACTTACTGGCCTAGAATTAGGTTTTGGCCCTAATCCAGATCTCAGAGTGAGAACCAAACCATCTGAAAGATGAATGACGACCTAAGCCAGCCCACTGTCCACGAGTGAAGTGAATGGTAAGCTATAATCCTATTAAAATCATGCTCAAAATAACAGTTTCAGTTGGACTACCATAACCATTAATTGCGGTAGAGTGTAGTCCCATGTATTCAATCGCGTGATGGTTATGAAGCCTAGTCTGTAAACGCCATCCAATTTCAAATTAGATCCCAAATCATATTATTTATAGTTTCTTTTCAACTTATGTCGTTACTTCTGAGACTACTGAGTACTGTAGACGTAGTCGTAACGTCTGTGTGCAAGACATGCAAGATGTCAAAGTCTCGAAGACACTCATGGCTATGCCTTGACTTGAGTTGAAAATGAAATCATGAGATTGACAAAGTAGGCCTACTAAACTAAAAAAACAAGTAAAAAGTCTAAAAGTAAAACTCAAAGGAAGAGTAAAGAATAAAGGTAGACATGTTAGACTTTAACTTTCAAGTTTAACTATTAAGTCTAAGTTAAGACTTTACTTGTAATGCCAGTTACTAAAACTAAGATCAGCTGAAGTCTAAGACCAAGTCAAATTAACACAGAGTCTATAGTCTAGCTCTAGATCTACATCTAGACTAGTGGTAATAGTAGGTAGAGTCCACCCATTTTTCCCCCAATTTTTACTGGTCCATTCCTGAAAAAGTTACTGGTCATGTGTCCAACAGTAATTTTTCCTGGTCAGGGACCGTCGGACCAGTGCCAGTGTGCAGCGTTGGTGTAGATGTCATCTATGACAGTATGTGGTCTAGTGATACTACATAAACACTACGAGTAGTACTCTACAGGTTAGGTGGCTTTCCTGTACAGTGCAGTGTTATAGTATACTTGTGAATTCAGCCCTAGTACCGTACTGTGTGTAGATGTGTGACATTATGTCTAACGTTAGTTCGAGTGGAGTACCTTTGAAGCACAGCAGTGGGGCTTTTTTTCCCTAAAACTTGTGAATGCGGCCCAACCAAATGGCGTTTACATATTCACGCGTGATTGATAGTGATACAGTAGCGCTGTCGATTTCCACAGCATCCATACATAATCTTTTGTCCTTTCTTCTTTCCTTTTTTCCCTTTGTTCTTTCACCCTTTTTATTCTTGGAATCGAAGGACTTCTAAGAAATGTCCCTCGACTGATTTAACCAGGACTCTTGAGTCCTGGTAAACCTAACCTAACCGAGTAACCGTTAACATTTGTTAGGCCTAACATAACAGTAACACTGACTTAGCCCTGTATTGACTTTGTCTTTGGCCGACTTTAACTGAGATGGCGAGTCTAACTCTTTAACGTTGGTCTAAACGTAGTCGTTAGATCTGTCAGTGTCAGTGTCACCGGTTATTGTATATGGTGCCATCTCTAACGTACGTTAACAAGTTGATGTTAGTTATCTATGTCAACTTACTGAGTCAGTAATAGTGGTACTGTCATCCTGTTGGATATCGCCGCAATATCATCCGTGACGTGTTAATTTCGTGTCACAAAGACAAAAGTTGCCGAGATCTAATAGTATTAGACAGGGCCGGCGCAGCCGTGGGGGCCGTGGGGGCTCGGGCCCCCACACTTTTTGTGCACCATGCAAAGGAATACATAAGGTGTCATCACTTTGTTAGCTCATGAAACCCGGAAGTGGGCCCCCACACTTTTGAAAACACTGCGCCGTTCCTGTTAGATGTCTAGATCTAGATGTAGTCTAGATCTATAATATAAATTTTGTGAACCACTGGTAACTTAAAAGTGAAAGGTCTAGACTTCACTTAGTCTATAATTAGACCAGACATTCATGAGGCAAAGGCCTATTTAGTAGATCTATTCTTATTCTATTGTAACGTCAATTCCTACTAACTCGCCACGTGTTATTCCTAAGGCCAAGGACTTCCGGGTTAGTGATTTTTTTTTTTCATAAATACCAAACAGCAGATGTGTTTCATTTGCATTCTTGTGCAGACTTCATGAAAATATGTGCAGTATCAAAGAAATATGATGCACATGACAATGCCAGTGTTTTATAGGTGAATGGTTAATACCTTTAAAAGCTGAATGATAATGTAGAGTCTAGGTCTAATTAAGATGTTACAGTCTCTGATAAGAAACAGGTTTGATTGTCATAGACTGTTTCCCAAATGCAGGTACATGTAGTAATATTCAGCTATTTCAATGCAATGCCTTGTTTACAAATACATGTAGATTTATATTCATGTGAATGATAATTCAATTTCTACATGAGACATACCAAGTGCTAAACATAATATCTTGCATCAGTAAAATGTGTAAATGAAGAGACAATTTGAATATGCATCAAATACGAACAGCAGCATTTTTTGACATTCTTTTATCCTGCATAGGCCTACCATTTTGTTTTATGTTTAATATAAATAGAGCAAAATAATTTCAACTTCAGTTTTGTTGGCTGATTTTTTTTTCTTCTCAAAATTAAAGTTGTATCTTGTGCCATGATGTTTGATTTTAATCAAAAGTTCTTAATTTCTTTCTTTTCTTTCAGATGACTGGTGCCATGTAGTAGCGAAGAACTGGACTGTCTCAGAAAAGAAAAGGAAAAGTACAGGGTCGTGTACATCACCAACGGATGTGAATACAATGGTAATGTAGAGTCTAGGTCTAATTAAGATGTTAAAGTCTCTGATAATAAACAAGTTTGATTGTCGTAGACTCTTTCCCAAATGCAATTAGTAATATTCAGCTTTTTCAAAGCAATGCCTTGTTTACAAGGACATGCAGATTTATTCATGTGAATAATAATTTAAATTCTACATGAGACTTACTAAGTGCTAGACATAAGATCTTGCATCATTAAAATATGTAAAAGGCGAGACAATTTGAATATGCATCAAAAACAGTATTTTTTGACATTCTTTGATCCTGTATACCGTTTTGTTTTATGTTTAATATAAATAGAGCAAAATAATTTCAACTACAGTTTAGTTGGCTGATTTCTTTTTCTCAAAATGAAAGTTGTATCTTGTATCATGATGTTTGATTTTAATCGAAAGTTCTTAATTTCTGTCTTTTCTTTCAGATGACTGATGCCATGCAGTAGCGGAGAGCTGGACTGTTTCAGAGAAGAAGAAAAAAGTACAGCATCGTGCTGATCATCAAGGAATGTGAATACAATGGCTTAGGAAAGAAGACAATCTACAGATAGGATAGAAGGGAGAAATTGGGATGAAGGGCGACAACATAAGGACGGTATATCTACAGTGAAATGTGATTGTAAAGTGGAAACATGAAAGGAGATCCTAAGATTGAAGGTGAAAACAATGCATTCCATTCTGTGATGTCGTGATTACAATTTTGCTACACTTTAATAACACTACAGAGAGACATTTATATCAAGGAAAGCTTCATGTGGATATGGAATGTTAGATTTTTTTAAGTGTTCATTAGTATGTATTTCATGATAATAAATCTTGAAGGTTTTGTGTGGTAATCATAACCTTGTGATAAATCTTGATAGATTTCTAAGTGCACATTGGCAATATTTAGATGATGCTGTAATCAGATTAAGTTCTATTCTCCTTTATTCTTTTATTTATTATTTTGTTGTCTTCAACCCACTTTGAATGTGTCACGTATGATTCTTATAAACATGGGAACATGCACTCCATGTAAATGATAGGACTTATAACAAATTGACATAATTATTCAACCATCACTAGACAGTTCTGTTATAAGATGTTCTTTATCTAACTAAAATTGTAAATTATGATACGTGTATGTTCCCATGCAAACTCACAACAAAATACAGAAATTTGATTTCTTTTAATAATAATTCATTATGTCTCTAAATTTACAATTAAAGAAAGTGATTGCAATAAGGATGTCAAACATCGTATATTAAACTAATAGATTATTCATTTGTCTCCATCCGTAGTAACGCACGCAACTGCAGTGTGCAGTTTGTAGGCTGCTGTGAAAAAAAAAAAAAATCACAGGCAGCCCAAGCAGGATTCGAACCCACGACCTCTGGATTACTAGACCAGCGTCATAACCACTAGACCACCGGAGTGCCCTGGCGCTACCTTTACACATGAATAATTAAGTATAGAAGGGCTTGGGGGCGCTTCGAAGTTTACTGCTCTTATTAAATATGTACATGTCATTTGCAACTCAACTAAAGATGATTAAACACACTGAAATTCTTCCTTTAAATGATATTCATAATCTGTTTTTTTTTTTTCTTTAATAGCTTGGGATGTACACTTTATACACTGTATCGGTCTACATTTCGCCTACAATATGGAATTCTTTACTTCGAGACGTTTGTTTTTAACAAACAAAAAATTAAGAGTCCTTTAAAGGTACTGTAAAACAGTGGTGTTTGTTTGTTTGTTTGTTTTTTGGTGGGGGGGGGAGTCAAATTAGCCTTGGCCCCTCTCCGCCATCTTTTTTTTTTTCCTTTAGCTGCATTTTTTTTAGTCATCACATGAAAATTCGTCTGCATCCACCCTGTAGTTTTGCTGATGACCTTTCTTTTTAATTATTTTAGCCACACACAATTTTGGCTGAATTTTCCCACCCCTCTTGTGAATTTACTAGTACATGTACTAAAACACATTCTCAGAATGTGTTTATAGTACTGGTGGATTAAGGATTCACAGGGAGGGGGGGGGGGGGTCGGCCAAAATTTCTCTTTTCTCATATGTAACAAGCCTTCGGGGCGAAAGGCTGATATTATGGGCTTTCTACACACATTTTTAGATGCTAATTAAGGTTAACATGAGCATGATCATTTATGTTGTGATTAATTTATTTCCTTATATATGTATGACTTCTATTAGAGACTTAATTGGCTTGGCACTCCTTACATCGACCTATTTTAGACACCCATTTCCCTCTCTCGTGCTTTTTCTCTACTGTCCTGTGAATAGTGTAACTACATGTACATGCAGTACCTCTTCTCTTTTGTATGATACACATCAAGTTTTTATCTGAGCATATGGGTGTTGCAGCACTCTCAAGCTTCATGCATATGCAGCAACATCTTTGTGTGGTCATATACATACATGTAGTTATGCTTGATATATTAATTTGAGAATGTTATTCTTTCTCTTGTATATGTTCCGTCCGCACTCTATAGATGTAAATGTACGATGTAAGATTTGGTGTGCATGTTCGAACTGTGTTCCTCTTTTTGTGAACACACAAGAACTGATATAATAATGAACTTGAATTACACATATTCTTGAATCTTGATTCCATCTCCATTTGCCATTAGATATGTATTGATTTATGGAGCTCTTCCACAATTGTTATCCTTCCCATTGTCATTACTCATCTCTGAATAATTCAAATTTGATATTTTATTGAGGACCTATGTTTTTTCGATTACATAATGTACCTCTTCAATATATTGCTGCAAAAGGCATAATAAAACATGACCATTATTATATATTTAAAATGAAGCTTGAAATTCTGATAGTGTTGATATTCATGTATTTTTAGGAGTTTATCAGTTTCGAAGAGTGCATGCAGGATGAGTTTATGTTTTTATATGATCAGGTGCAGCTATCATAGAATCTGTTGAGCAGGAAAGAGAAAGATGGAAAATGAGGAATTATGAGTGAATTCGCATGCGAGCCAAATGACAATAATGACACTGATAAAAATTGTGGCAAAGTAAATGTCACAAATATGTGGAATAATAAGAAATAAAGAAATTAATATATTATTTCAGAGAAAGAAATAACAGAGTGCATGCATGAGTATGAAAGATGAGTAAATACAAGTAATTATTACTGACTGGCACGTCTTTTTCCCAAGATTTAGCGGTATCCTTCATCTTAGAACAAACATTCATAAGTATTATGAAAGAAGTGAACTGAATTTGAATTAAAAATAATGTGAAAAAATGAAAAAGTAAGTTAATTAAGTAAAAAAAAAACAGTAAAAAGTAAAAAAATATGAAACACAGTATACCGAATACATGTATTACCAAATGATAGATGTCCAAATGCAAAAGTGTTAAATAATAATATATCCACAAAAAAGGGGGGGCAAAGAAATCTTTGGAACGATCAACCACAGCTATAATAACAATACATGCGTGTACTAAATGAAGATGAAAACAATGACAACAGGCTCTTTTTAGAACAATTAAGAGAAACTGGCTTGTATTATCATCTTAATTATCACTAAATGTATTGTAATCATCACAACAATCATTACATGACAATTAATTTCAATTAATAAGGTTATTGTTGATAAGCAGGTATAGCCCTAATAGTATTTGTATGCAAACACATACGAAAATGAAATAGCGACGGTTCGTAAATACACGCGTATTGCACGTTACCTATTGTACAGGCCCTACAGCGCGGGTCTCACGAACCGGCGTAATACAACTTACGTCGGTTCGTGAGACCCGCGCTTAAGTACATAACCTATGGTGCGCGCAAGAAACGATGGATTTACGAACCGACGCAGTGAGTTTGAAGACAGAAATATCGTAATTTTTTTGAATTCACACTAAAATTACACTATGGATAGGAAGAACAACTTCCACTCTCATCACCCTGTCAAAATTTTCACACACAAGACAGGAAAAGTCATTGAAAACGTTGTCTAAAACTTGTGAGATCTTTAAACGCGATTTTCTCAGAACTCCATTTTCGCTCAAAAACGAAATAGCGTCGGTTCGTGAAAACGCCGACGAAGTGGTGTGATAATGTTGAAGTGACTGCCTCAGAATTTTGTTTTGTCGCATATGACATTCGCATCAAAAAAGCTCACGTCCTGGGAAAGATATTCTTCCATGACGATTTTACGATTAGTAACTGTCGGTGAAAATCCTGGCCGTTTTGCTAAATGCACTTCCTTCATGTCCTCTTTTCCCCAACTTTTACTGGGAACGAGTGCTACTTACAAACGCTGTCGAGTCCGAGGTCGCCGAGCAGCTGGTCGATCCCGTACGTGTCCTCGTAGCTGATTGTATAAATCCAGATGGCGACGTCATCGAAAGAACCACCGAGATACCCGCTCGCTTGGTCATTTCGCTTGCCTAGGTGAACAACAGTGTGGACGTCGACTGTCGACTCCGAGAGAGGCGAGCCAACGGAATCCGTTGCTACGCAACAGCAAAAACAAAACAAAACAAAAAAGCAAAAGGTGCTGATAAGTTAAATGTGTGAGTCCACCGAAGCCATGAAATAATGAGGCTGCAAACTCATTCAGGTTATAAACATGTTTTTATGATACTGCATGAAACATATTGATAATGACATCAACAATAGCAAGTTTTCATATGGTGCATAATTATCATTAGTACTTTATAGCAAATCGTACCATCAAGTAATCACGACGGACTGGAGACTCATTATTCAGATACACTGTAGCTACCAAAGAGTTCATGAATGTTTAGAGATTGGTTTACGGTACAAAATCATTTGGTTTCTTTTTTTATGTTATGCCATATTCATCCTACATACACGTCTTTGAACTTGTTCCAAAAGATAACATACTTCATGTAATATTCACTTTCTGACGGGAAAGTTTCTTAGTCAAGACATCTTCCTCCAAAATACAAATGCATGCCAGCGGTAAAAAGTTTGGAAAATAGGCAAAGTAGAATCATCACCCATGAGTTCGCCATCGAGTAGTACTTCTAGTCCAGACGACGTGCTCCATGTTAAAGCAAAGTTGGTCCAGTTCCTCCCTTGGAGGTCGCTGATGTCGAAAGATGCTTCCCATTCCATATTCGTGCTCACCGCCCGAGTGGTCACACTCACGCCGTCGTAGGTCACGGAGAAGCCACGGCTATTGGGAGCTTGGGCCCCGGAACTACATTTTATTCGGGTATAAGACGTCATGGTAAATTTCGATTTGACTCTGAACAAGTAATTAAAAGGGAGTATAACTTTATTCTTTGAGGATAATTATTGATGTATATGAGCAAAGTGTTTTGGTAGTAGAATGTTCACAGTGAGCACACAATCTTTGCTCACTTGTCTACTCCTTTATTCCAGTCGAGTCACTCAATACTGATGTAGTGTTTGAATCAATGACTTATATCAAGTCAGCGCTAGTAGTTTGTGAAATGCAGAGCAAGGATTTGAGGTGGGATATAGTCGTTGTATTGTCACTAGGCAACATTTGTATCTAAACAGAAAAATAAAATGGTGATGACTTTAAAAGTAGTTCACTCACAACTTGCAACAACGTGAGGATATGAAAAACACACGTCAGCCTTTATAGACTGTGCGCATATAAGTAGATACATATTTCTTGTATAATTCCACCAGCTGTTAGAATAAAGAAAGGCCCACTGAAATAGTTAATTCGCTCCAAAACTTCACTGTTTTTTTATTGCATCTCTTCTATAGCGGTGACGCATGATAACAATATAGATATACTTACGTAGTCACAATGTCATCTTGAAAGTATCCTTATTTCCATAGTTATCTTTGCGATTGCATACAGTCCTCAATCGGACATGTATCTTGGTTTGTAAATTAGGTATATATTCTTATTTAGCAGACATGAAACAGCTGAAAAAAAATCTAAATGAAACCTTCCGTCCATACTTTCGAAATTAATGTTCAAATCCGCACTGGTTTTGGCGTACGTTGGTAATGAAGTTGATTTTGATATTGAGGGAGGGATCAGTGATTTCTCTTCTATGTTTCTAAAGTTTTACAGAGTATGTCATGTATGTGGAATTGTGTGACACTTTCGTCACCATTGCAAACAAAAAAGAAACACACATAAATCCGGTGACAGGTGTCACTATTCGTGAGCCTCGCTTCTCTCTTAGCTGAAAGGCGTATACCATTCATGGCACGAGTGTGCATTTCACCTTAGGATGTACCCCAAGCCCTCGGGGTTGGTCGATGGGTCAGCGAAATGACTAATTCCTTCCATTTTCATCCAGAAACTGACCGTCAGACCAGCTGGACTGCAGAGGGACGGGTCACTCAAGCACTTGCCGGAATAGTTCCCTTCACACATCATGGATAAATGGAGGTAAAAAGAAACCAACAGTAACGATTAGCATTCTATGAGATCTCGTGGTCCATGTTTATTATGCTTTTCATTTGGTCTGTAAATGCGAAAGCAAGTCGGGCACTTTATTTTCACAACTAGCAGAAGACACTCAGTAGCTCTGCGTTACAAGATCATACGATAGCTTCCACGTCTTTATTAAGATCAACATACCGTTTAACCCATGTTGTTGTGCTTTTAGCGACATTTATAGGTGTAACGATACACATGAGTGCCTTTAACTCAGGTTATTTGCGATGTATGATATTGCAATATTGCTATTGACAATGATACTACAGTACTGAAGACATGCAGCCGCTTAAAGGCATAATTTACCATTTGCAGATGAAACAAAAACCCTGCATTAGTGTTTTAAATTGTTCTAAAATGTGAGTTAGGGATAGAAACAACCACTGTAAAAATGTGAATCCGTATAATAGATGTCAAGTGTTGTTAAATACACAAAATATAAACAATAGTTATAATAAAAATGTTTCCAGACTAAAGCGTATACAGTTATGGTTTATTGAGAAAAACACTGATATCTCCTTATATTTTAGGCTTTATTGCAAAAATTTTATATGGTAGGATGTTTTATGACACAACAGACCTACACATATGAATCAAATGTGATATCTTGAACATTTTTGAAATCACTGCTCCCAAGGGTAAACTGGACCTTTAATTCATTGTTCAGAGCTACTATACACGACGTAGCGTACAATTACTTATTCACATGAATGCCTTTAACCGAGGTTCTCTACGATGTACAATATTCCAATATAAGCCAGTCCACAGCTAACTAATGGGTGCATTGGTACAAATGCCTTTCTTTTTTCTCAATTGGTTAGGCACTACACTGTTTTCAAAGCAGCATGATACATAAGCATGCCCACAATTTATGGAATCCATGTTCAAACAAAGCATGAACTTTCGAAGAAGAGCAGGTGACAGGAATGGTCTGTCAATAGATTGACACTTCAGCAGGCATTCAGTTTATTGTTCTGTGTTAAATGCATAGATTAAATAAACATTTTCTACCAACATCGCTCGATACCAGGCTTGCTGTCAAGTGGGTGTGCTATTATAAAGGCACCATTTACAAGGGTTTGATGAATAATAATTACATTAGGGATGCTTATCTCAGTGAATTAAAAAAACAGCGTGCCTGATCAATGCTGATTGTACAAATTACCTTTTTCTGCTCATGCGCAAAGTGGAACTGTAAACTGGCTTATTGAATTTGATAATGGCACTACAATATTGATGACGACTCAGAGCTACATACATGGCGCAGCATACATCCGGGACACCTACCAATGGATGCATATCCAAAGCTGTGTCCATCTGAGCTCTGGGTGCCTAGGGCTCCCTCCTCGTTGTTAAAGCGATCGTCGACAAGAGTAGTGTTCGTCGTTTCAATTGGTCCACTTGGGTCAGTGACGTCATAATACTCGTCAGCTGAAGCGTATCGGATTCCTGGAAAAATCGAATACAATATTCTACCAATATGATTTTCAAACTATCTCTCTCTTCTATCATGCATTGATACCCACACACTTTTTTTTTCTCTTTGACTACTCGTACAACTACTACTAAAACCGACAAGAGAAGTTGTTGAAAGGAGTATAGGGTTATCGCTGCTTATTCTTGTATTTACCGGAATTGTAAGGCAATTCATTCTACAATAGTTATGATATGACATCTAGCTTATTGATGAGAAATTTATATACCAAGGCAGCTGAAGGAAGCTTTCAATATTTACCAGTAGAGATTTCTTTCATATTTGATGTTGTTGACAGTTTGACAAAAACCCAAACCGCGCCCTTCCGAGAACTTGTGCTACCCTCGATTTCAAGTTGGTAAAACTGCGCAATACATTTCAAGATGATATCATCAACTTGATTTGACTTACTTCCGACTCCATTAAGGTCCGCATATCCTGGAATATCCCCGGAAGTCCTCGGCACTACGAGCATTACTTCGTCGAAGGCTGCGTGCTCGTAGCCTTCGGCGAGTCCTGAGGATCTACCCAGGGTGAGGACAGCGTGGTCCTCCTTGCTCCGTGTGCTGACAACTCCAGTTTGCTGATAAAGGAGGGAACACATCAAAATTTTGTTAGTCAAGATTAGATATGATGGACATTGGACATTTCCTTTTCGCTTTCGTTTATATACCGGCAGCTCTTGCTGCTAAACAATGACAGTAACTGCAATCATCGAATAAGCACACTTTATGTGTAACAATTGATAATGTGAAGATATTATTTTGATACCATAAAAATCGACTTTCACTGATAACCACAAAAATTGAGTTGATAATTGAAGAAAAGCACGCAGAGTTTCAGACACTAATAGAAAGAGAAGTCCTCGAGAATGGTCCAAAGACTATTGTGTGATACGGTTATTACAGATTACATAACAGAACACAACATTGAATCAGTAAAAAAAAAATCAATCGGACTGAGGACATTTACAATTCTGGAGTACCAAATAGCAACCAAAAAAGGGGTCATTACGTATACCATGAGTCATTTACGTATTTTTGCAGAAGATATTCTACTTGTAGTGGGGAGTTCTAAGGAGAAAAGCAATGTGAAACCTTGAAGAATTGCGAAATTAAAGAGAAAGAAGCTTGATAAGACTGACTTGATCGGCGGCTAATTCGCCATTGATGACAATCTGCAGGCCTTGCGCTGCCTCCCAAATCATGCCGATGTACATCCAGTGCCCATAGGTAATGTTGTGGTCGGAAGCATCCAACTCCCACTTGGTGGAGCCATCTGCGACGATAGCCCGGATGTAGCTACCAACGTGTAATAGAGCCATACCCCTTTCTCCTATTAGTTAAAGGAGATAAGAGTTTGCACCACAGTTTACCAGGTCGCTGTCTCCTTTGAACAGTATACGCATTACAATGACCATCATTGTGTATGCATACACACATACACACATACACACATACACGCACCCTCACACGCTTACATTCTTATATACATGCATCCATTTTGTGAACTGTTTCCATCAGATTAAGTGAGCTTGAATTATACACAACATAATGACATCAAAATTGAATAATGCAAAAGTGTAATTTTGTGCCGTTTTTATATGCGTTAGCATCTCCCTATAGGTTTAAATTTGTTGACTTTTACAATGAGACTTTGTTCCTCACCGTTTTTCTCAGCACCAAGGCTGACAATAGAGCGAATGGAATTGTCCAATATCTCCGGACGCTCAATATTAACCCAGAGGCTAATAGCAAATCCATGCGTGCAGGTCACAGGGTCACTCGGACACTTCCCCCGGAAGTCGCCGAGGGTGATGTAGCCGTTTTCTCCGTCAGTCTCGATGGCCGTGCCGGTGAAGTTAAAACTCGTGACAAAGGTGGCTCCTGTGTCAGACGTGGTGAAGTGGTGGACGCGGTCGAGTGGGGCTTGGAAAGACCAGCAGTAGTCGCCTAGGTCGTGGCAGTAACCCTCGGAATCTAATCAGAATGAAAGTTCACTTATTGAAATGTGAAATGGAAAAGTTTTTTTTTTAATGTTTTTACCTGAGCTCAAAAACAAAATTAAAATTTGATAACTAAGTAAACTATTAGCTTGCTTATTCTGAGTATCATTATCTTGGCCCCTCGTTTACCGAATACGATAGGGACATTTTCTATCAGTTTACCATCGGGAAACAACGTAAGAACAGCAGTAAAGTTGATATCCACTATTATATAGGTGAAGGAGGTTTAGATGTGTAAAGACATCACAGGATCGTTAGATAGAAACAGGGTATGCGAAAAATACACTAGGAAGCAACATCTGACAAAGACTAATTGAATATTGTAAATGGTGAATCTTGGGTTAGCTAACAATAATATCAAACATCGAATTGATCACTTAAACGTACCTGTCAGTCCCAAACGTCGGTGAGCCTTCCGAGGGTAAGTGTACCGATACCACACGGCCAGGTCGGTGACTATGGTCCTGTCGGTTGAGCTGTTTAGGGTGATCGCCGTTACGGACGACTGAAGAACATCCTGGTTCGGCTCCGAGGTTGACGTCGCTTCGTTCACTTCGAAGCCGTCCACGTAAACGACGAGACTTTCATACCTACTCCACGTGACGGCAAGATTGAACCACTTTCCTCGTTTCTGTTATTTAAAGTCAGAGAAATATTCCACAAAGTAATTCGACGCAGATAAGCCAACACGATTGTGACAGGTTTTCATTGGATTCATGTACAATTTTCACAATTGCAAAAAAAAAAAGAAGGTACATCATACTGAATTCTCTTTATGGTTATCATGCTATAATACCTCCTAACTGAAATTGCATTTTGTTGGAAATGAAATGAATGGTATGGAAATATGAAGTCCGGCCGAATCCCTGGAGTGGAAGGCATGTGCAAGAAGTATCGATACTAAAGGTGTCGATCTCTTTCGATCGAAGATCCGAGTTTCAATTATTTTTTATTTTAGATAGCTATAAATCATTTTCAGGAAGGGGAAGAAAGAGTCAGTTTACCGTGATTGGTGTTGTTGTGGTCCAGACCGTATCGGATGTCTTCACACAAGCAACAGCCGTGGTATCAGTGACACTAAGACTTAGTCCACGCGATCTACGCAATACGAACAAAAATAGTTGGAAGAGAATTATGTAAGAGTAAAGAAACAATAAAAATTGTGAGTGACTGTGATGGAAAGTGAGAAGGAGAAAAAGCTCACAACTACTCAAACATCACGGCAAAACTGGTAATTCGTATGCAAGAAGCGGATTACCAGGAGGCGGGATACAAAGGCAATTGCCATGTGTACACACTTTCAGAAAATGTTGCTAAGTAAGTCATGACTTAATTGTTTGAAGTTGTGTGATTATTGACATTATCACATTGGGCAATGACTTTTAAATTGTTTCCTTTTTCCACCCTTGACAATACGATCTTCCCTTATGGTACATGGATTCCTTTTCTTCGTTTTGATATACACTCTTACTCGATGCTGAGATGTTGTCCCGTGGTGGTTTGGTTGCCTGGCAACTTGACCCAGATGGAGATGGTGAAACCAGATGAACAAGAGTCCGTGATGGTGAGACATGATGAAGGAAACGTACCTTTTATGCAGAAATCAAATCCCGATAAAATCAAACAGAGAAATTTTGAGACCCGTATTATTCATTCATATTTTCTATTATAGATATAAATAAATAGTAAGCAATATGTAGCAAGTTGATAATATTTCAACTCAGAAATCGCGTTTGTGTGCTCAACATTAATCGGTAAACGAACGCAGTCGTGAAACCAAACTGGCAACATATTGAATCAGGTGTCCTTATATATATCTTAATGTTATAGTGTAGCTAATTTGACAAGTTTGACGAACTCCATCACAGTCAAGAAATGTCGTGTAAACAAGCTATAAAGCGATGCCTGCATGTTCCCTCCAAAATTAACCAACATTATAGAGCCATTGGGCCTCGAGCTATGTTAAGCTTAAAGTAAATTATTACAAGAAAGATAATGACAGTAATGATTAAAATTCTCATAATCATAATGTTGCTGATTATAGTATGTCTATTATTACTATTTTTTTACCAAAACAACAATGGTTTTAGCATCATCATCATTATAGTGTAAACATAAGTGTAAGATTAACACGAAATGTTGTAATGTTTTTTTACACTAGGTCTTGGAAATGTCATGATATGGTTTGTTGTTCGACTTCTATTTGGCGTCACTTCCACAATGCCGTTGAATGTATTTGGTAACTTTGTAGATTACATTCTTGATAAAATCTCGCCGAGAAGACCACATCCCTTACCCAGAGTTATCGCTCCGTCAGACTGCAATCTCACAAACTTTTTCCCGTTTAAGATGGCGGTGGTCACGTTCTCATTGGGTCCTGGTACGATGTTGGCCGAAACACCTTCCTGGAGAAGGTAAAAGGTACTAGTGACCAAAACTTCGCTATCCCAGTAGAGGTCTGCCGTTCCGTAGGTGGCAATATCTGGATAATAAGGGAAGTAAGGAATACCAACATTATATACTAGTTGCGCAAGATGATGATGATGATGACGATGAGGATTATGATGATGATGATGTCACTGATAATGGCACTGACAATCACGGATGGGTAGACGAAGAAACAGGGGAAGAAGAAAATCACGAAGAAAAGGACGAGGAAGAAAGAGGAAGCAACAGAAGAAAATGATAGGGAGAAAGAGGCTGAACAAAAATAACAAAACAAAAACAAAAACAGAGGATCCTGTATCACTTTTGTTATTGTACCCATTAACGAATGGTGCAAATACAATATAAGAACATTCTCAAAAGGACAGAACATCTACAAGAGGCTTTCCTTTCTAATAGAAAATTCATCGAATTACCCGTCAGACCAAACACCATCCTTGCTTCCCATGGCTCAACGACCCGTTCCCACACGGCCAGATCTTCGAATCCCATCGCGGCGTAGTCTCCCAAGAAGTCGTTTCGCCGACCAACCATGAGTCTTTGATCCAAGTCGGCATCCCTAATCCGTATAGTGCCTCGTGTGTCGACACCGCGAGTGGCGCCATCAATGTACAGGAAGAGACCTTTGGTACGGTTCCAGGCGAGTGCAAAATGGGTCCATTCTGAATTTGGGCAAAACGAGGGAAAGAGAAAAGCAGTAAAATCACCTGCTGGTGGGATTCAATCTAGAGTTTAGAATCAAAGTTTTGATCATTTGTACGAGTTTGGTGATTCAATGGTGATCTGAAAGACATTGTCTGAAAGAACATTCGTTTATCCATAAAGGAACTCGTAAATACTCATAGTTCTAATATCACAATGTATCAACATAACAAGATTTTTGAAATGTAATAAATCGTTAATTTACCTGTACCTGACATGCATCCCTAAATGTTGGCACCAAAGCAAATCTGCACTTGAGTTTGACTTGCAAGTACATTTACAAGTGAAAAGGTAATAGAACGAAAATCAATCCATCTAGAATACCAGCATTTGATTGGTTGTAGTTGTTTTCACCCAAGTGGATACTTTATTTACTTGCCTCAAAAACCTGGCTGAGGTTTTCCCCCTTTTAAGCAGTCTTCAACAATAGCAACGTTTAGTTACTATTGTTTCCATGGTAGCAGATGACTAGCATTAAATCAGCCATGTCAGCAGTTTGTGTTCCAGTCCTTTTCATGCCAGTGTCATTAAAACTTACAAAACTCATAAGAATCACCTATTCAGCTCCCTGCTCTGATTCAACTTCATCTGCATGACATGATGTTGCATATAAACCCTTTCCCTCCTCCCCTTCTCCAACATTACCGTCAAATTTAGCGAAGGGGACCTCTGTGATCCACTGTCTGTCCCCGTCAGCGACCATGGCGCGGAGCTTCCTCTCCGGGAAGAGGTAGAGCGCGAATCCTCGCGTCGCCTGGCCGCCCGAGCTGAGCAGACAGTGAAGGTTGTCGTCCGCTGGGTCGTAAACTTGAAGCCATGCCGACAAGGTAATGCCATGTGGACACAGGCTAGGATCACTGATACACGTGTCCGGATACTCCCCTGTGTTTCAATGTTGATCCATAACGCATGGACATGGTTACGCAGGAGTGGCATAAAGCAAAATGTGCCTTCTTCCGACTTGTTGAACGTACAAGTAAGACGTTATCAAATAATCAGCGAAAATTGTGGCACCTTAAAATTTTGATAGAAATAAAATGCACTGTGTGCACCGTCCAATTGTCATTGCTTTTAATTAATCTAATGACGTAAGTAAGGACGTCGTGCAAGTTGGTACGGCAGCATCGATCTCCGAATAACTAATTTGATAAACTGGCATCTATCTCCTTACATGCACTGTATAAAGGATCATCTTCATTCACGTGATTTCACCCTGCATAGCCATTCTGTGAACATTGACGTAGGGCCTATGTTATTCCTAATCCCTCTTTTTTAACACTATGTCTCTGACACCTTTTTTGCGCAATTATCAGTTGTGTTGCAATGCTACATTCAAGAAATCTCTGGGTTTCCATAATTATCGCTTTTACTCCCTAATTATTCACACAGGGTTTGTTATACATACATTATCATGTACATGTGTATGAAGCTTCTCCCCTAAACGTTGAGAGATCACCGGTGTGTTTGATTGAAAGAATACCTGTTATCAAGATGACGACACATTTTCTTTCCAAGAAAAAAATATATGTTATCTTACCGAGGAATAACCAGAAGCCAGACACGCCATCAATGTCAAGAGCCATTCCCTTTCCGTCACGCCCTTCAGTCAGAGACACCACGGCATCTTGGTCGGTGGAGATGGGCGTGGTCTCTGCTACGTCATTAAGGTACTTGGCCAATAAGACATGGTCTCTACGCGCAAAGCCATCGGTAGTCCACCAATGATCAGCCGTGAAGAGTAAATGAGCTTCTTCGTCTGAAGAAGAACAACAACAGGAACAGCAAAATATCAAAATGACGTCAGTATCATACTCGGTACATGAATGTCATGAGTCAACAATAATGAATAGCTAGATAAAGAGACGAGATACGCATGCCCCACATAAATCATTTGAATAGATGATGAAAAAAGACAAAGAATCAGGCATATTTACAGAATGAGTTTGACTTTACTAGATAGGTTTTCAAAGACAAACAACCTAAAACAGAAATAAACGCTTTGGATATGACAGGTATAAGTATGTTTTAACGTGGTTGAAAACAAAATGATTTCTTGAATTTGTAGAAGGATACTTTTAATAACTTTATGAAATGACAAATTCTATGACATAGGTGATTGGTGTATTCATGCAGTGTGACGTAAGTGCTGTTATAAAATTAATGTTATCCTCAATTCATTTTTAATCTGTAACAGTCGATATTGATTGATTTTTAATGTCATACATAGATACACAATTAAAACATTAAAGAAGAAACCCGCAAAAAAATTAAATCATTAATCGAGTCTTTAATTATCATGCTTAGAGGGGAGTGGAGAATGTCATACAAGACCTGAAATCACCCTCTTCTTTCCAGCTAGGTAAGAGGAGGCTAGAGTATCGTAAGTTTTGTTTGTATCCCATATGCTAACCTGTCATTCCGAGTGCCCGGTGGCCCTCGAAGTCAAAAAGGTAACGATCCCAATAAGTGAAGTCCGATATCATAATTGGAGCTGCGGAATGTCCCTCTTCTTTAGCTCCCAGCCAAATTTCCGGCGAGCTCGCCACATCCAGTTCTTCCGTAACGTCTCTTGTTGAAGCGTCCCCGATGAGATGGGAGTTAACATAGATGAGTGCTCTCGAGTCTGGTTTCCAAGACGCTCCGAAATTGAACCATTGGTCCCAGATAACGTCTTCGCTTGGTACTCGCCTGGTTGATATAGTTTGCCCGTCGTTTACTAAAGAGATGAAGCGTATTCATTGCCATGAATAAGTATCATTAAACAGAACAATGACGTCATAATGGGATGCTAACCAGCTTATTTTTCATCAAACATTTGCTCCTGAACATAGAATCAGAATTAATTTCCAGTAAGCAAAAATGAACAGTAATCTGTAATATGAATGTTATAGACCTGAAATATATATGTATATAAGGGCAAGGGGTTGGTTTCTTATATTTGGCATACCATGACGGAAATAGTTCATAGATCGCTTTAAACCTAGTTACTGAATTTTAGGGCAGAGTAATCTTTATAGCTGTCAAAGTCGAAAACAAACAATTCCGTCTCACGTTGTTATGAAACAAACATTTGCAAATCAATTAGCACAGTGGTAGTTCCTTGTAAGCCAACCAGTAATCTGAATACTGTCTGCGATAGTTTTCTAATGATACCAGGTCAATTCGGAAAGCCCCCAAAACAAAAACAAGAAAAGACGAAAGAAACAATAACAAAGTATTCATTCTCTTTTAGGTCGACCCCTATAATGCCGTCATACTCACTGCTGCACCAGGTCTTCTGAAGCGCTATATTAGATGAGTTCCTGTTTGACATTCGGTAATCATCTTTGAATGATAAGATTATATGCATGTTGATTATAATGTATGTACAAGTGATTAATCTGCTGTAGTTATACCGATAATGATACAGTATCAACCCATCATCGATCGTAATATTCTTAATAATGTCGTTCATTGCTGTTTACCCGAAAATTTTAGGCGTTTTGATGACAGAATAGTGAGCTCCACGCTTGGGATGGTTAGGGTGCCCTCCTCGACTGCCAGAAGCCAGGATGGTGTCCCGTCTTTGGCCGACGAGTCCAGGTACAACCACATTGAGAAAGCAAAGCCTGCCAAGCAGTCGTCCGGTTGGTGAAGGCATGTTTGGCTGTACTGAGTTAGTGGATCAAGCCTTGAAGTCACTCCTGGAGTTTGGTAGGAGTGTTTGGGCATCAATAGTAATGTAAGTAAGGGACAATGTTCTTCAGTATGTTCTCTGAGCCCTGACTTAAATGTACACCTGCTCAACACATGATTTTTAGATACGATATAGGGAATTTCTACCAAAAGGTTGGTAAATGAATGGGATCGAGTAGTGTGGTATGGAGGACAAACATCTGGACTCTTAGACAGCAAATACTAGAATCTACTCTTGCTTAAGTTCATACATCCATGAAGGACAAGATGATTTAACCAGAGCGATATCTTGACTCAAGTGTAAAAATCATGTACCTGATAATGATAATGACACCCCCCCCCCCCCACACACACATAACAGCTCTCAACCAGGAAATGCGATCAAAGGTAGATAGGAACACATAGTTGATATACAGTTATCAGCATTATAGGTGAGCTGCTGAGAAACAGATCCATTTACACGGGCTCGATATGTAAGACATGTTCACGTAGGGGGAGGGGGATATACGTACCACCCAGCCTGATGCAATCTACATCGTTATTTCTGCACGATAGCTCGGTCACGGAGGCGTGGTTGTTACCCGCTTTCGTCTGTAACGAGTTGTAATAGGCAGCCAACTTCAGGTATGGATTCTGTGCGTTCCTAGCCACGCCTACAAAGGAGATATCATCACAGTCAATAGTGGTTTGCTAAGTCATTCATGTTTCAGGCATATCACAGCAAATATTCATGAGAACGGGAAAAACTTGACTGACGAGTTGTCAGACATGTGCATTTCAAGCATTTGAATGCATTGGCTATATACAGGTGCATGAGTGGATTGAAGCGTGGTATGTCCTTGAATTTGAAAAGACTGTAAATTTGTCTTTAGAAGACGATGAAGGTATGCTTATAACTGTCTTTGGATCCATTTATCCATTTTGTCAACCATTATCGGTGAATTGCTTGGTATTTCCTCTTCTCACATCATGTTTTGGAGAATTACTCACCCAAATCCTCTGGGTCAAGCCTCCGTGCTTTCGAAAAATTGAAGTTCGGTGTAAGATCTAAAAGAAGAAGTAAATACTAGTTAGAAACAAAACCACTGCAATGTGGACATGTTAGCCTCGTTCAATGTCGATAACTTAGATATGAATGTAACTTAAATACGTCGAATTTCTCGAGAAGGGGCACTGTATTTTACCAGCATGTTTTCTTATGACTTCATTAAAACTGAAAAGCCCAAATGGTCATAACTGATCTGACTCATGAGTCACATGTACTATACACTGTACCTGTGTCATACGTCGGATGTAAAATAGCTACAGATGTACGTATCTAACTAGTATTTATCACTTTGCTTTATCTTTGCTAAACTGACTCGACAGTAGGAGAATAGTGCTCTGAGAACGTCCTATAATTCTTTTGATGGATAAGATAATAAGTCATTACAAAAAAAAAAAAAAAAAAAAACACGCCATAAAGACGTATAATTATATCACATACCAGTCTCGCAGAAGGTACCCTCAAATCCAAACTCGCATTCACAGAGAATGCCAGTGCCGTACGGCATACAAGTGGCTCCATTCAAACACGGAGAGCTATCGCACGGATCTGTGGCTAAAGAAGAAAAAAAAAAACCAAACAAACCACAATTAGACATTATCCACTATATTTCCTACTCTCCTCCTTAAAATTTCCAAGTGCAATGATTTGTTTCTTTGCGTACAATTATGTATTTCTAATTGCATCCATCCATAATGAATCAATGTGAAAGCCAGTTACCCTTGTGCATGGGCACAAAAAGATCAGCTTAAGGATAACTTAATCTGTTTGGTTGTTTTGTTTTCCATCTGAGAAGATTGCTGGATAACCCATATTCAGCTGGATTAGCTGGTCTTCTATGGGGTCCTATTAGATGTGAGGCGGAACGCTTCATCGGGTTATGCACCCTGCTCTTTGCGATGAATGAATGAAGGGGGATCTTTTACGCATATAAGTTGTGACTTTCTCATACATGGGGCCTCCATTTTATGTCCTATCCGAGGGACAGAGTGTTTTGCCTCTTACTAGAGGGAACAGTATAATTACACACAACATTCCTGAGCTGGGCTCGGGAATCGAATCCGGGTCATTTGGATTTTGAGGCAGACGCTCCGACTGAGCCAAATCACGGCCCTGTCACTGTTACGATATGCTGTAATTCTTAGTAAACATTTTTCCCCCTCACACCTATACAAGAATATCAAGATATAGGCCTACGTCGACTTTCATACCGATTTCACAGCGGGTACCCTCAAATCCAAACGCGCACTCGCAGTTGAAACCAGAGCCATCTTCAACGCAGGTAGCGCCGTTTGAACACGGAGAGTTATCGCAGATGTTTGTAGCTAGAAAATAAAAGACAAGAAAAGAAGGAGAAGAAATTGTCTTTTATGTGTCGCCTGCTGTCAGTCAAAGATGTCCTTCGAACATACTTAAAATGAATTATTTAAATATCATTTCTATTTAGTCTTGCTGATTATACATAAAAATCGCAGTTCAATTTTCTTACCAGTTTCACAATGAATTCCGGTAAATCCAGAGGCGCATTCACAGGTAATTCCAGTGCCGTTTTCCATACAAGTGGCGCCATTCAGACATTGGAAGCTATCGCACAGGTTTGTAGCTGGAAAATAGAACGAAAAAAGACGAAAAAAAATCATACTTATGGTATATCCTGCTGTCACTCACAGATATCATTTGTACATTCAGTACTTGTAGTGAATTATTCAAGTTGATTTTCATTAAGTTCTGAGATGTCTGTCGACCAAGGACACGATAAAAACGTAAGTCAAATTTCGTACCAGTTTCACAGTGAATTCCGGTAAATCCAGAGGCGCATTCACAGGTAATTCCAGTGCCGTTTTCCATACAAGTGGCGCCATTCAAACATTGGTGGCTATCACACAGGTTTGTAGCTGGAAAAATAAGAGAGAGAAAAAAACCCAACATAATTAGTGCGTCTTCCGCTGTAACTCACAGATATCATTTGTACATTCAGTACTTATAATGAATTATTCAACTTGATTTTCATTAAGTTCTGATGTGTCTTTAGACCAAGCACACGATAAAAACGTTAAAACAAATTTCGTACCATTTTCGCAATGAATTCCGGTAAATCCGAAGGCGCATTCACAGATGATTCCGGTGCCGTTTTCCATACAAGTGGCGCCATTCAAACATTGGTGGCTATCACACGGGTCTGTAACTGGAAAAATAAAAGAGAAAATGAAAAAAAAAATGATAATTAGGGTGTTTCCTGAAGTTACTCACAGATATCATTTGAACATGCAGCACTTAAAGATGAATTATTCAAGTTAATTTTCATTTAGTTCTGCTGTGTCTGTCGACCAAATGAGCGCACGTGAAAGACGTGAGTCAAATTTTGTACCAGTTTCACAATGAATTCCGGTAAATCCAAAGGCGCATTCACAGATGATTCCGGTGCCGTTTTCCATACAAGTTGCTCCATTCAGACACTGAGAGCCATCACACAGGTTTGTAGCTGGAAAATAAAAGAAAGAAAGAAAAGGGGGAATTCACATCCTGTATGTTTTTAACAGTCAACCAAAATGTCACATAATTATTATATAGGCAAATGTGAAATTTATTTCTCAGCTTCAATTTCTTGTTTGTTTGCATTTATTCCGCTTCTGAAGTTGAAAGCAAAATAGAATTACCATCGTTATAGAGAGTTGAACAGAAAATAACTGTATTGCAAAGAATCTTATGTAATGATACGGCATAATTAAAACGAAATATTTATGGTTTCATGAATCATTAAAGGGCAATACATTTGATTCAACAAAGAAGCATAATCAAGGCTTGACGAGGATGACGGCCTCATGGGGAACTGAGCTCAGGTTTGCCTATTACAAAAGGTAGATTTTTGTAGTGGGAGAAATATCATGTAAGGTAGTTTTGTGCGCGTGCGCGTCCAGCGTATTTTTATGTTTAGTTCTACCCTAAAAGGGGATTTGATCTTAATACTTCCCCCTAATTTTGTCGTCAAATTCAATGGATCATGTTCCACCGCTTTTCACATCAGGACATAAGGATTGCAGTAAAAAGTATATGGAGGCAACATACTACCTGCGTTTAGCTTTCTACATACAGCTCTAACTTGACCCTTCTTAAAGCCTCCGTAAAAGAAGATTGGAATATTAACCTTTAAACCCGAATTATTGATTCAAGCAAATAAACTGATATTCTACCTTCTGTTGTTGTGCCGCATTCACTGGTACACGTCGATGTGGTCGATATCACTTCGCTGGTTGTTGCTATGGTTTCATCACGCATAGTTGTGGTCGGCGTCGTTGTATCGTCTGTTTAAGATAATGTTACATTAATGCTTGAGATGCATTTTTGCGTTTAGAAATGAACACAGAGTGTATGCATTGATCTTCATCGAGCAATTGCCATTTTCAAATCGATGGAATTGTGTAAGCTTGATAAACGAATACAGAAATAATCCACCGTTGTCACTGTAGTCACAAACACATACCATCGTAACGTTTCTCGATTTTTTAAAACTAATATTAGGAAATAGACAAATATTTATTTTGTTCCCCTTGTGCGTGATATTAGCAACTGTCAAAAGACACTTTGGATGGGTTTTGTATGCTGTGATGAATGTGAAATTCGGAAGCGTTCTAACTTGAGCGAAATTTCTTCGCAGTGCGTGCCCGATGTTACGAGTAGGGATATTACTTGTTGCACAGGTTTTACACTTCAACATCATGACATTTGGAAAATGGATTTGGAAAATGCGAGAATAAACTACACCACACCCTTAAAAAGATAAAGTTCAGAGCATCACACACAAAGTCAAACTATTCGGCAGAAATGTCAAGCATGTATGTAATGTAGGCCTATATACATTGGCGTATGTAATGTGCATTATAGATATGACAATTCTTACGTACAGAAACAACGTGATAAAAGGGGTCGTTGTGATTTACCTTTATTAACAAGTGCAAACAACCACCTGTACACTAGGAAAATGAATTAGATGCATCAATGACGAAAAGCGTAATAAGCATTGTTATACTCACCGTCAATGATGTCTGGCTGAAAATAGATTGATAATTACATAATGGTGATATAACAGTGAAAAGTTTGATCGAAGAAGAGAGAAAGTGAAGAAATGGAAATCGCGCGCTTTGTGGTCACCATAGCTCAAAGACAAGTCACACGTATTAGTTAGAATTATACGGATTTGAATGAGAGTTTACAAACTTACCTTACAAAAGATTTCCTCCCTGAAATATAAACAACTGATGAAATAGTTAGCTTGGGATGACACATGTAATTATCTTTAAGGAGTAACAAAATAAAATTAGATTAAGTACGTGATAATAATCATCATCAATGTAGTTAATTCTCATCTCATTTCTCATTTTTTTGTGTACCCGTTTTACTTCTATACTACTCGTGTCCTATCTGCTCCTTCTGCAACTCACGCTCTCTCTCTCTCTCTTTCTCTCTCCCTCCCTCTTTCTCTTATGTATGTATGTATGTATGTATGAACATTAAAGTCGTCCACTGAAATCAGCAGTACGATTTTTGCCACTTTATGTCTTTCCATGACTATTCCTTTTGATTATACTCTGTTCCTTCGGTGAACATGTGACAACGAGAGATCGAATGCCGTTCCATTTTAATCACGTTTTTGTGCAGACCCCCATGTCATCAGAATGTATGACATCGAATCATACATCAAAAGGTCCTTTTATTGAAGCATCTATTTCCCCCTGCTCTAAATAGATTTGTCGCCTCAGTAAAGGTTTCTTAAGTCGTGAAGAAAGCTTGTCAGCCATGTCAGGCGATAAGTTTCGCAGCACTTAGTTAATCGTATTCTCTAGATTGCATGTCCGCAATGGATCCAAGATTCCGATTAGGGACGTGCCGAGATCCTTGATAGGTTTCGATTTCTTATCACCAAACCGTTATGATCTTGATTTGCTACCCGTTGCTGTCAATGCAAACAAGATTTTCATTCTGATACCCGCTGGTGTCCATCTTGTTCCTGAGAATAATATGCAATAAACAAAACAAAACAAAAACATACAAAAACGTCGTGTATCTTTAATACCATTGCGAATCTTGCATCGATAACAACGAGAATGTAATATCTGTTCATTTGTTAAACCTCTTTAGCAAATCTATATTGCGAAAGACGTTCTACTCGACGTGCTGAGTCGCAAGATTTTTCTCATTTGAAAAATATTTCCCCCTTTACAAACTGGGAAAAATTATACTACATATAGAAAAAAATGATACGCTCGTTATATTCGAGAAAAAGAGTGTTGTATGCTAGACCAAAGACATCATATTATCCCCTGATTGGCTCTTCAATAACTATACGTTGATTTAATCCAGTGTCTTGATATTCAAACAAATACGCAACCAATTTTGCCCAATCCGAAATTCAACGCATATATTGATTGTGGATGTCACAGGAGAATGCAAAGCAGATTCATTATTGCGCCCAATGACGATGATGATGGTGGTGGTGATGGTGACTTCTTGTATAGCGCCAGTATCCGCCTTTAGATTCATTTCACGACATTTATCATCATACATTGGCATCATTGTATTAAAACCCAAGTCAATCGCTAACTGTCCTTTGACCCATTCAGAAGATCGTCTCAAATTGCCATGTATGTATTAAAACGAAGACGCAGTTGTATGCGTAAAATGAGATGAGTGCCTTGCATCTTCGCATCAAACAAGACATCCTTTACGTCCATCAGCATCACCAACCTTTCACTCCGAGAGGGATTCCATATAAAAACGCGAAATAATCCATGAAGGAAACAACAAAAACACTGGACCGACAATCCGAGTGAAACATTGGTAGCTTCACGTGCGGCGAAAGGCGACAACGAGCTTCTGCACAGGATCGTGTGTGTAGTAAAAATGGTAAATGCGCGTATGCTCGATCCGACTGAGTAATGGAGACAGCATGTGTGATGTTTGTATCCACAGCACAAATCATCTTGAAATGACCTCTTCGATAACACCAGGTCGATAAGTCGAACTGAACAGCAGAAGGAGTGCTGCAACAAGTCATAACCAATCATGGGGAACCGGAAGCGAAAAGACAACAAAATTATAAAATTATGACACGCCCCCTTTGACTGTCCTGCGTTCATCTGATCATTCAGAACCGTGTCTCCATCTACAGAGAGAACTCAAGTTATTGAGGTAGCCTGGTGGCGTCTGCTGACGTATAGAGTAATCAATTATCTGGCAAAGTCAAGGCTATCTTCTATAAGTTGCCACAATGCAATGTATGTCACCCATCTCACCTTTCAGAATATGCCGTCAAATTAATTCTGAAAGCCAGCCACGAGCTGATACTAAAACCACTCTTTATTCAATGTTAATTTCCTTTCATTAATCATCTGAGGAAGCAGTGAGGATGAAATCGTAAAATGTATGATATGATGTCACCTTTAAAGCAACATCTAAATGCACAAAACTAAACTAAAAAGAAAGATTATTCACTCACAGGGATGCTTCGTGAACTTCTGGAAAAATACACGATGTCGATTCATAACCACTTACACATACACACACACACACACACACACACACACACAAACAAACAAACAAAAGCCCACACACCCACCTAACAACAACATAAATACAGCAGCGGTTTCCATATACAATATTCTAACTAATACATTCAGATGTCAAGGATACAGTCAAACACATTTTGGAAAAGAATGAAACATAAAACCGCTGGCTGTATTTTTTTCCTCATTATTTCCACCATGTCCACATTGATCTTGAAAAATATTCTTATACTAATGATGCACAGGATAGAGTGTGTTAGTGAAGGTGCGGCGCGCTCGAGAGTATTGACAATGGTGCGACATGCACGAGGCGCAGCCGAGTGCATGTTTCCAACCGTTGTCAATACTCGAGAGTGAGCCGCACCTTCACTAACGCCACGAAATAATCCTGTGCATCATTTGTTTTATAAAATGGGTCGAAAACTAACAGCATTATTCACGTGCCTTTGTGGGTCAATACCAGTCAGCTACATGTAGCACTCGCTCGAAAGTCAAGATGTCCGAAGATGTTCGTCCCAAACATTTACGCACGTCGCACTCGGAAATCCCGCACATAAGTACTGTACGTACGTATAAGAGTATACGTACGCCACGTACTGTTACGCACAAGAAAGGCCGCCGGCTGTTGTGGCAGCCCGCGGCCCGAACTAGAAGTTGTTTACAGGATTGACAGCGCGTATAGTAGCGCGTGACGCACTTCTAACAACTGATTGAGTGCGCACTGCTAGTGTAAAACATTGTGACGTACGTCAGGCCAGGGAGGTGGAAGAGAGACTCTTCTTAGTGCATACCTGAAGAAAATAATGCACGCACACATGACTCATTTCAGCGCTTCCAATTGGCTACATTCTTGAACCCATTTTATAAAAGTTCTTAATGCACCACATTATTAAGAAACATTGTATGTATCAACAAATTTGTTGGTTGATCAAACTGCCGTAAAACACTCAAGGTTTGAATAATGATGCTCTTGTGCTTTCATAATTCTTCATATTCCGCTCTTATTGATCGATAATGGCAGTGAACATGTGCTCTGCTATCGATCTTTCCCACCACAGAATGAAGCACGCCTTCTTGCGTTTGTTTCGACCTTCCCCTTCATGATGTTCCCGCAGTTCATCTCTTACTTGTCGTCTGCAGACGTTTTGGTTCATCACAGCTTCCTTCTTGGCTTCCGTACAGGTCTTTTTGAATAATAACATTCTGGGGGGCATTTCATGAAGTATTTTGTCTGACAAAGTTGTCGGACAAATTTGCTCTCAGCCAATCAGATACAAGGATTTCAGTAGCTTGTAACATTTTGTCAGAAAAATCTCCGACCAAAATGCTTCATGAAATGCCCCCATGATTTATGATTCAGATGTTGCAAATAAACTCTTCCACATAGCACACACACACACACACACACACACAACCAAGGACACACACTCTTTATGTATTTCTTTCCTTATGTATGAATAATGTAAATATAGATAAAATTATATAGATATCACTTGACCATAAACGGGTACAAAAAAGAAAGACTGAACATTTTACTTAAACATCTTGATTACCACATGACTTCCATGACTTCCTTATCTTTATCACCCTTTTCCTTCACTCTAGATTTAATTGTTGTGATGGATTATTTCGTCCGACTTACGTCACTCTCCAGTGGCTGTTGTGCACCACGGCATACTATACGTGTGAGTAGATGTGTGTTTGTGCTTACATTCTTGTAGTTCTTCCGGTTGATCTGACTTCATATAATTTTATATATATATATATATATATATATATATATATATATATATATATATATATATATATGAGTGTGTGTTTGTGTGTGATATTATATTATAAATTATTTATCATGCATCATATTGGCATGTACAGTATGTATGTATGGTATTATGTAACATTCACACATCCCACCCGGTTGACTATAGAGGTTCATTGTACACGTGTAGTTTTATTACTATTCAGAGTTTCACGCAGCCCACCTGAGGTGCGATCATCAGGCAGTCTTTATGTATGTGTGTGTGTGTGTGTGCGTTTGTGTGTTTGTGTATTTATTCACACGTGTTGTGTTTTCATCTAGAAGAAATCGGTTGCTTGGTGACAGTGTATTACAGTTTTCCTCGACCTGTTCAATTTGAGACAATAATTCAAATTCGGTACTTTCATCCCGTCTCCATGCCGTTTACCCATCGTTGCCCATGCAACATTTCTGCAAAAGTAGTGCATTTGGACATATCTCTTTATTATCTGTTTTCCAAATCCATGAGGTCCCATTTATCTGAATCGATACATGTGAGTATGTAACACGTCAAATATAAAACAAAAAAGAAATCAATCATGCAATATTTAGTTAAAAAGGACGTGAGAAATTTATTCAGTCTCTAAGAATATCTTATATACACTGTTACTTTGGCATTTCGAAAGAACTATACAAATCAAAATATAGAATATAATTACATTAATCTTACAATCAATAAACAAAAATGTTCAATACCGGTATATCACTTTATCGCCATGTATCCACAAAATGAATGTTTCATAGAAACAGATGCCCTTCGTCTGTTCGTATATTGCCTGTTTTGAGCTCATCTAAAACACACTGTAGCAACACGTTTCATCCAGTAAACGGAGAAGCGGAAGACGTGATTTTGCTCTAAAATTCCGCATGATCAGAGTCATCACCATTAAAAATTCAACACCAAACAAGGCATTGAATTCTATAATATATCTGCGTGTGAGGAACACAGACTCCTGAGCCGAACGGCTAACATTTGGTTGGGGCACAAGAAACTGGCACACTAATTTTTAAGACGAATTTTCTCTTAAACACGCTTTTAAACAAGCCACATTTTTATTTTGTAGGCAATAAAAACGTAAGGCATTACAGTCTCCACCTGTGTTTGTTCTTTTAAAACATGTATGTTTTGCTCTTAAAATTTTCTTATCAAGTTTCATCCCACATTAAAACCACAATTTAAAGAGAGTTATGTTATTATACCGGTATGGTATCTGCTTGAAGACAACAAGCCTGTCTAATATATTGCTTATTTGTAATAATTGGCTGATATTGTCGTTTGATCCTCTATTTCTTAATTTCAAATGTTCATTCACCAACAAAATACATGAGACACTGAAGAAAGCGGGAAATTATTTTCCCTCAACATGCTCAATATGTCTTCTGTATCATAATTTGACGGATTGGAAACTTTGTCTATAGATAAATGATGATTTTAAATGTTAGGGAGAAATAAATATTTCTGATTAAGACGATTAATGCTGAGAGAGTGAACTGAACGCAAAGGAAATAATGCGAAAATATATGTATAGTATTCAGTTTCGTGCGTTACTGCTCAGCGAATTTCTAATGACTAGAATTGACAAACCTAAAGGCAGCATTTCATCGCAACGAACAGGCGGCTTCACACATCAAGATCTGGAGTGTGTATTGCACAAGTGACAGTGTGCTTATAGATTTAACAGTCAATTGTGGAATGCTTCAAGTAGCAACCAGCGAAATATTGACATTTTTTGCTTACATTGGTAAATCAGAATCGTCCATGAACCTTACAGGCATGTATTGCGGTGATATTAGCCTGGCTTTTCACATTGCAAGTGTTTCATACTGTACACATCTTGTATGTGGCAATTCTGCTATTAATCATGATCTCATTGATCTCGTGAGAATGGTAATGGGTCAATTCATGACATGCAAGTGTTCACTAGCAAAAGGTTACCCGCACAGTTCGGAGCCAATCAATATTCTGCATTTTCGTCGTATTCTTCATCGTACTCATAATCGCCGTAATCGTCATAGTCTCCGTAATCATCGTAGTACTCGCCATTTTCATCGTACTCTCCTTCTCCGTAGTCGTCCCCATAGTACTCTTCGTCATCGTAGTATTCGCCGTTCTCGTCGTAGTATTCATCATCCTCGTAGCCTTCATTGTCCGCGCCCTCGGGCGAGTTGCGCTCTCCGAGCGGGCTTGCGCCGTCGCCTTTCGTGCGCGGCGGCGGCGCGAGGAAGTTCTCGAAAGTCTCCTCGGGGTCGTCCGGCGCGCCGGGCAGAGAGGGACTGCGAGGCAGCGGACTAGGCTGCGTCGGCGTCTTCCTCCGTGGACCCTTCCCGCTGGGCGTCCTCCTCCCCGGCGTTCTCGGCGGTGGACTCTTGGGTAAATTGGCGGCGATATCCTCGGCAGTGCTCTTCTTCCCGAAAGGGGGATCGAGCTCCGAGTAGTCCGTATGAATAAAACCCACTTTTGGCTTGCCCGGCGGTCCCGTCGGCTCTGTGGAATTGCGACCGCGGCTCTCCCCATCAGCCTGCTGGCGGGCCTCCTGGTCTGAAATGATCTTGGACTTCTTCTTCTTCCTTTTCTTCGTTTTCTTCGTATTTCTGGAGCCCGTCCCTCCGACCATCTGGGGCCTGGAACCGATCATGTTGGTGGCGTGCGCGGCTCTTGCCAGCTTGATACCTCGCATGGACAGCATCGACTGAAATGGAGACGAAGAAATGGATATAGCCTAAATTTGAACGGGGAAATAATCTTCATGCGTGATGATTACATAGCGAGTAGAACGATGCCTGTCTCCATTAAACTGACAAATAACACTTTATTACACTTTGTGAGAGAACGTTTCATGAGTAGTGTATACGTCATTAAAGCTAAAGCTTTTCCTTTTAAATCTGCTGAGACCTTCGAATCCGTTTAGACAAAATAGCAAGTTGAAATCAAAAGTGGTATTATAGATTGAATATTTCAAGTATAGTAACGCATCCTTATGTCCCAAGCGTTTATGTCTTGTGTAATGAATTGGAAAATACCTCTTAACTTTATGTTTGTGGCTGAGTATTAAATCTGTACGACTAACAACATATAGGAAGACAGTTGAGTCGTTTCTTTTTGTTTGTTTTTGGTGAGATCGACTTTATGCCTTTACCGTATTAGTGAAATAGACAGTATAGACTAAACAACCTACATACTGACAAGCGCATGCTGCAGGAACAAGGAAGGACTTTGGGCAAATGTCAGGTGCAAATTTTCTCTGCATAAACCACAGAGCTACATGCTCTATTACATTAATTCTTCCTGTGTACAAACTGCCAAACGCTCTGGCATACAGAAAAGGGGTAAATGTATTGACATTTTTTTTCTCACCTGTCTCGATTTCACCCTTTCGTTTCCAAAGTATTCTTGCTCCTTGGCTAGGGCTGTAGAATAAAATAAAGGGAGAGGAAATTGTTGTCGTGGAATAGCAGCGAGAAACATATGAACACTGTCTTTTTCCTCATACATGGAAACTAAAAGTATAATTGTATCAGCAGTGGAAATCTTTCGATATCGTTGCTAAGATGCAACACATAATTTTGAAGTTCACCGACTCCTTTTTCGACAGATTACACATTATGCAAACTTCAGAATTGGCACAACTACTAAATAGCGTCTACTCTGAATTTTTTAAAAGACTGACATAGACGGCTGGACATGTCAAAATACCAACAACAATGAGGAAAAAGATTTAGAGATAACGTTGTCAGTATTTCCATGTTGATTTGTTTCTACCATCCCTTTCTTACATGAACAATGGAACAAAACAAAGTTACTTACATGAATCGGCTCTCACAGCTTCGTCCAACTCCTCAGCCTGGAAATAAGTTATAAAAGAACGTATTTTGAGTTTAACTAAAACTTAATCGTACGTTCCAACTAAAGTTTAGACGTTGAGTTCGTTGAGACCAATAACATAAGAAATAACATCAATATTGTTATGGTGTGCTCCCGTGTACAGTGTGACAGAGCGATTTTATTATTTATGTAAAGGTGTCTTTGCACTTATACAGAGAGGTACTTTGAAATCGAATCCACACATCAATGCAAGAGAACAGTAAAAACTTCTGGATTTCTGCGTGGACAGACAATGCCTGAAACTGTTTGACAAGATCGCAATTGAACGAAGTAAAGATAAGATCGTGTTGATGCATCATTGCAGCGTTAAATATTTATGATTTCTCCTTTACCACCTTCCCCAGACACATTCAATAAGCACACACACTTTTGCTCTTGCTCTTCCTTTTGTTTTTTTTCTTATCTTTTATTTTCTATTTGATCACCCCGTCTTACCGTTCCTTATGGTATATAATAATAATAATGGCTTTCTGTCTGACGAAAAACCAATTTGTCATTACTCACCCAAATGTCGTATTCGTCCTTCAATTCCTTTGGTGGGTTCTTCTTCAGCTTCAATGCTTCCGGTAACTGCGGAAAAAAGAAGGATCAACAAATTCATTTTTAAATCAATCTGCTAACAGCGTTTGTTAAAAGTTGACGAAGTATTTATTTTTGTATGCATATTGTAGTATATTTGTACCCTGCAGAGCTATATTTAACGTACTATTCCGTTGCCGAATGAAAGATCGTATCGGTTACTAGCCATTATGGTGATTTTATGAGTTTTGCACATTTTCTGGAATAGCGGTGCTAACCGTTTCTGTCAGTTAACATGCTGGTATGTAATAACAACTTGTAAAACATACTTACCTCTTTGTTCAAGCGCATCTCCAGCACGACGACTATGATACCCTGCAAAAGATTTGGTCACAAAGCACGTTAAAAGAAATGTATTGTCAACTAGAATCCTTGTATCAAACGAAAAAAAAAAAACCTTCCTTTTGGAAGGAAATACTACAGACATTCCTGTACAAACTTTATCATTGTGCCTTCTCTATCCTTGAAACAATTAAATAGATATATTTATATGTGTCAATGATAATAGTGTTGCCATAATCAAACTATTCTTGATAATTATAAATGAATAAATTTACTCCAGCTGTCATGTTATTTAGTGGCATCATTATCATTTCAAACGCTCATTATTCTTATTCCTTTTGCTATTTCCGTTTTCAATTCGCTACATTTTGACATCACTTGGAAAACTGCAATGTTGAAGTGCGAAGTAGGCCACGGGATAGAGCGTTACTCACCTGGAAAGGCATGAGTGCTCCAAAGGCGTAGCCTATCATGGGGTTGACGAACGAGAACTGGCCACAGAAGTAGAAGAGTATCAACTCGGGCGACATGATCAGGAAGCACAGACATGTTGTCCTGCATTCCAAGATAAACAGAAACAACGAGATAGCTTGGAGAAAAGTACAGATACAATACATCAACATCTTCAGTAGTTAACAGCAGTCAGTCAACCTGTATAGCGAAACGGGATGCACTTGTATTCCTGGAGAATGTCTGGGTACATCGGAAATTGCATCACAAGTGAGCTGAGACAGGAAAACGGAAGAGATTTACACAATCTAATGAGATCGTCTGTACTCGGGTAGGTTTCCATGGTAATAGAAAATAACGTCGGACTTTAATGTAACAAAAGCTCTGAGTGAGAAGACTTAACGTTGGTCACACCGCTGGTTTTCAGACCACAGAGTGTGTGGGAGAGCAAATAATGATATAATTAAGCTTTTCCCTTCAGAGCGAGAGAGAGATACGTGACAAAATTTCTTCTTCAATATTGAAAAAGGAAAATATGCTTTCATCTACACATGTCATTCCAATTAACTGAGCTTCATCATCTAAAAGTGTTATTTTAATTTTTGAATATCATAAGAAGTGGAGTATCACCTCAATTTAAGGAGTTCCTCCTTTTCTCGCTCGAAGAGGATGACCTTGCCCGATTGCAAAATGGCTCGGATGGATGCCAGCAGAAGTAAGATTGTGAACTGTAGGGAAAAAACAGAGAAATATTGATTAACATTTTTAAAATTGTTTAACAACTGTAATAGCTAAACTAGGAGAATTTATTCCGTATACGAGAATACGATGGGAAAATGTGTTGTTTGAGGTGTTTGCCCTTAACTGCCCATTAGAACATTATTACAATTAAAACTTTCATTAAATATTCATGTGGTACAGGTACCATTAACTGTCATTGACTCTTGACTACTCTGCTCGGTGCATGTCATGTCAGAACTGGGGGATTTCATGAAGCGTTTTGGTTGGATATTTTTCTGACAAACTGTTACATGCTACTGATATCCTTGCATCTGATTGGCTGATAGCAAATTTGTCCGACAACTTTGTCGGACAAAATACTTCACGAAATGCCCCCAGAAGTCTGATTCAAGACATGTTTATTTTGCATCATCATACTTACCACTCCAAACACCGCAACGGGAACTAAAAAGGCAAGTTTGATGTTACTGGCATCATTAAACCAGCATCTGTCGTTTAGAGAAGAAAAAAACAAGTATAGATATCTTTGTTATAAAACGTAATAGTATGAAATCAATCTATTTTCACTTTCATCAATTATATTATTAATTATCAGCTTTTGCTGCATCGTTCTTGTTGGTTGCACGAAACTGAGGCGCACGAAATAGGATGAAAAGATACACAACCAAACATAAAATACAGTCTGTATCAAGACTGATTGAATTGATGAATATGATAAACTTAACATTATGTCTCCTTGAAAAGAATTTGTAAGCACGAAGACACGTGTTACATTGAATTTGTCAAGAACTATTCAGTGCAATTAAATCAAATCAAATTAGATTCAATCTATTTTCATTTTTCGACAAAAGCATACAGACATCACTTTTTTTTTTGGTAACAGAAAACAAGGTGCGTAAAACTAACAACAATAAAGACCTTGTTCACAAAATCTGTCAACAACAACTTGA
Organism: Diadema antillarum; assembly: GCF_040938485.1. Lineage (NCBI taxonomy): Eukaryota > Metazoa > Echinodermata > Echinoidea > Diadematoida > Diadematidae > Diadema > Diadema antillarum. The sequence goes on along the minus strand of NW_027272497.1, from coordinate 170,884 downwards.
ACTGACAATAGGTACATCATGTATCAGCGATAGTCATGACGTTAACAAGAGATATGATTTTTTTATTTCATTTGATATTTTGAGAATGACCCTAGTATCTTAAAATGCAGCATCATGAGAGCAAGAACATAGAACAACATTACTGACGACAACATGACGAAGAAAAAATTAGCTCACCTAGGCCCTATTCCGTATTCAGGGTACATCATGCCTGCTGACACGCCAACAGTCACGAAAGGTAAGCCTGGAATAGCAAGGAAAGAAACCAGATACAAATTATGATTAAGTTGAATGATACTTAACAAGAGAAGAATATATTTAAATTAACGCTATCCACTTTGAATTGCTACGAATCGTAAGACGTCGTGCATTGTAAAGAAAAGAACTCCTCCAGCTTGTCCACAAAGTTTGTTTGATTGTTTTTTCCTGGTATGACGCAGGATTACATCCTATAATTACTTTCTTGTAACGAACATTTCATCCCGGCACCGTTGCTTGCCGTCATGGAATGTGTGATTGTTGAACAGTACTGTACTTTACAATATTCCTATGCCGACAGCCAAGACATCATTTTATTCCCAGCATCATTATGTACTGAATTGTTTATTACCACTAGTGAATTCTAGAGTCACGTGATTGTGTCTAATTGATAGATTATAAAAAAGCTGGTCATCAGAATTCCCCTTTAAAACAAGATGCAAGGAGGCGTTGCATGTAACGGGTGTCACTGCCACATTCGCCCCTGAACACGTGACTTACCCCAGCCAATGAGAACGCAGAACCAGTGTGACGCTTCCTTGTCGGTGAGCTCCGTCACCCTGGTAAAGAGGAGTATGCTGATCACGAAGAGCCAGCTGAACGTCGACACTGTAAACAGGTGCATTCCGATCCCAAAGCCCATACACACGTACGCACTCTGTATAAGTTGAATTCGGATGACGAGAGAACGCAGTGACAAAGTCATAGCGTAGGTATAACACACTGGCAGTGATTTACTACAAGTACATTTTAGAGCCTTACACATTTTAGAGGAAAGCACATGCAATGGAAGCTTAAAGAGGAACAAACGAATTAACCTAATTGTGAATGAATAATTTTCATTAACAAAAAGACAATGAACTAATTATTTCCTCTCATATTTACAGCTGACATTTACAAAAAATAACTTTCTTTCGCATTCTTTTTTCAGCCGAATTAAAAGGGCTTTTAAAGTATTTTGGTGGTCAAATCAAAACGTTTTATGGCACTGTTTACGATTCTGCACAAGAACGTAAGGATATTGTTCTTTTCTTCATATCCCTAAGTCAACCGTGAGAATTTTAATAGTCATGATAATTTCTGCCAGAAGCATGACAAGGGCTTTGCCGTAAACAATGGGGAAAGAGCTGAAATAAGTGGCTGAAAATTTTCACAATGATAAAATTCTAGGATATGGTAGAATGCTATCATTCATGCTTCACACATATCGATTTATTTTGATCAGAGTTATCATGCTCCAAATATGTGGAAAGTGAGGGTCGTTTATTGTACTTACGTTTTTCCACTTGCCGACTTCATTTGTTGCCAATATGAGAAGCATCATGATAAGGCTGAACACGAAGTTGATCTGTGCAGAGCGTCGCTTGGAATTTATTGTCCTATGACAGGCACAATAATGAGAGAAAGATAATTTCTCACAAAGTACAATATTAATTTCAAATCAAGCTAAGATCTGCATGACAATGCTCATCTAACATGTGTGTCGAAAAAAAAAATGTAGGGAAACAAATTGTAGGGCACTAAAGTTTCTGTCTCGGCGGATAGATTCCGTCATGATTAATCATGACATTCTTTTCAAATAAAGGTTCGCTGAATCAGCATGCTAGGACCTAACAGGACTGACAATTTACAGGGATGCCAAGTTCAAAAAAAAATTTATGAGTGAGATTTGCATGACTCGGCATCTCGGCATGCTAAGTAATGTGCGCGCGAGCGAGGGTGATGTGGGAGGGTTTTTTCCCCCCTGTGGCCTCCCACGGTAGGGAGCTTTTTCAATTTTTAGCTCTTAATGGTGCGATCAGGTGCATACTTAACTAGTGACTAATTTTTACTTATTTTGAAAGACAAAAGGGAAATATACCTTCATTTGCAACTATCACTGTAATCTTTTGAGCTGTGCTCATTATTATAGGCCCAAGTTGCAGACTTCGCCCGATGTGTGAGAAAAATGGGTGCCATGCGTGAGATCGTGAGATGGCCCCTAAATGCTTGAGTCTCACGCAGAATGTGTGAGGCTTGGTAGCTCCGAATTTAAGGTATATTAAATGTCTTTATAGACTAAATACGTGAACAGAAGTTTACATGATATTTCTTTATCATATGCACTAAGTGTATGCGATGAACTATACAAAAATAATACTATGATAATAAAATGCTAAACAATGATAAATAATATGTAGAGAATGTGAGTGTAGTTTGTCATTGATTTCCAATTGATGTCAGATTCATAAATCAATAAAAATAGGGAAGGTAGGATCAACATGCACAAAAACAACAGCAACAGTAATGAAAATAATGAGACGCAAACTTACGTAAGGTAGATGAGGTAGAAGAAGAAAGGAAAGAGGGGCAGCACAGATACAGCAGCACCTATCGACCACAGCCATGTCTGGATGATAAAGTGCCAGTCAATGAACTGTAAAAAAAGAAGAAGAAATCATGGAAATAGAAACATTAATGGCTTTAGAATTCCGCAGTCACAATCAAATTGGACAGTCTCTAGTTCATCATAACTCAAAAGGAAAATCAATTTTCAGCAGGGCTCCATGTTTCAATAACGCAAGTTCTGGAACCAATTTCATAAAAGGTTGCTATGAAAGCAACTCTTGCTGGAATGTCAATTGTCGTGGTAATGACAAGAATCCAACATTCCTGATTGGCTGTTGCTACGTGAAGTTGCTATTCCAGCAAGGGTCGCCATCCTAGCATCTTTTATGAAACGGTTTAAAGTGAAAACAACAATTCTCACACGCAAGAATTTAGTTCATATAACAAATCGCGCTCTCATGCAGGCCCAAGACACACAATTACGTGAACTCGTCTCTTAATTACAGTTACACATACTCAAGACAGGGACGATATCTGTTCAAATTGAACCCATAGTTACCTCTGGATCATGTTCGAGGAAGAGCAGGCCAAAGTTGGTGGTATGGTTACACATACACTGTGACGACCATGCGTCCGAGCCCGAGGCGACATAGTAGCAACCTTCATCATCCCAAACGCCCCCATCGTCCGTACTGACAAAGACAAACCACGTAAGAAATATTATTAGCCAGTCGAACCACACAAACTTAGGATCGTTTTCAAGAAACATACAGCAGAATGCTCTAATACTAAAAGCAGAGGGAGGAGAAGTCATTATCATCATCATTGTTATAATCAATATATGTTATTATTGAATTATTATATCAAATTAAGAGAGCAATTCCTCTATCAAAATGCGAATTTCTTATAAGCTTGATAAAAATAACCTAGGCCTATGACATGAATACGAATCGGTCGTAAACTTACTATTTATCGAAGTTCCAGAAGACGCACACAACATCGTGGTGTCTTGCTTTCTGCAGAAAAACAAAACAAAAAACAAACTATTTTGAGATTTCGTAATTTTCAAACCAAGATGAAAAGCCAAGATTATGAGAACATATTGCGACAGATTGCTAACAAATGACGAGTGTATGATGGTAGCATCAACACTTAATTTCTTCACTCAACCAGACATTCATTTGTCATATGTATAGACTTTGTTCATATCAGGTGTTGTGTTTTGTCCTTTGAAGTCAATAAAACATGTAAAGGAAAAATCATTTCATATATGACATTGTGAGTTCACATAAAGTCAATCGTAGTGCTAACAAAGTTGTTTTAACATCACTGACAAGTTATCATGGTTTGATTGAAAAAGGAATAATGTTGATGTTAATTGACTGACAGCGTATACAGACCTTCTCGAGATTGTTGAATTTATAGAAAACCGGTACACTTGTCCCACTGAAGTCCGGCACCCGAATCGCAGTTAAAGATATGACGTCATTAGCCAATATGCGAGGTCGGTAATCACTGTGGAAAATAGGACAAAATGAATTTGTTTGGGTATGAGAAATTTGTGTTGAACGTGATGTTTGCATTGTTATCTACAAACGGAAAAAAACATGTGCCATTTAATAAAACAATCTGCAAAGAATTTCACGGGGTAAGTTACATATCTGCAGAGTATTTCCTCATTTTTTTAACCTTTCGTCGGATAAGTCAACTGTTGTTTTGTCACAAGTATTTCGTCTGTAGCAATAAGAAATAAGTTTGTTTAAGTTTAGAGGAATACTACAGTCGAAGGCAGATTTATCAGCAATTATAAATGTACGTGAAATAACAAAATTATTACCTGAACGGTTGAGTGTAATGTCCACATATACCATGAATCAGATCAAATTTGTTTTTATATGTTGATGCCGATTCTCCAAGAAAAAAAATATCGAAATAAATAGTCTATAATGATTTGGAATGATGCAATCTTATTAAGTAAGTGCACGGACGAATGAAACCACGATGAACAAGTAATACATTGAATACACACAAATATACAGATATACACAGACACGCAAACTGACAGACACTCACACACAATTAAGCACTTGACACCTCACCTCATCATAGCCCTGATGGAGTCGGTGACCGACGCCCTTGTATAGTTCCTGCCCATGACGTCACTGACCCCTTTGTACTGGACGGCGACCAAACCAACCACGTCATCACCTAATATAGACATAGATAACATAGATAGATGGATGAATATTCTACAATGTGTCGATATACTTACATACATCATTTGTAACATTTTATGACATTTTGAAACATAATGGTTAGTCACGTTTTTCACGACATGGCACTGCTATTTAAAATCCAAAATAATAGATCACAATTCATGAACTGAGAGTGAGAAAAAAAGAAGAGATGTGCGTGTTTGCCTGTTACTAGATTTAGGAAAATGATTGTGTCCCTTACAGGAATCAACTTTGATCGTAACTGAGGTATAACTGAATATTGTATTCAAACTCTTATTTTCAACAAAATCTTTACGTTGGATTTAATATTAAAGTAAAAGAAAGACCATGCGCAAATGGTAGTGTAAACGAGTTCGGAGCAAGGTATGTCAAACGTCTTTAAAAAAGCGCTGATTACGTTAAATCAACATTTTGTTTCCCCTCCGAAAAAAAAAGGGGGGGGGGAGAGAATCAGGTGGCGTTATAACATTAGCTCTTCATCATCAAAGAGATGTAATGTGCTGATAGACGATGATTCTGGCTAACAGAAAGACATATCATTTTGATATGATTATCATTCAAAGGCACAGCCTCGGATGATACATGCTGACGAGCAACGATGTCTCCGATGACTACTACTTACTCTGGAAGTCGATGATGTCGAGATAAGTCTCTGGGATGATGATACCTTCTCCCTCACCAATCTGAAAGATGTACTCCCCATTCTCTGTGATGTTCTGCCATGTGTCTTTGATCATTTCATAGTCTGGGGAAAAGAGAACGGGAAGATTAACAGTGATAAATTGCTATTATTACTACTTCTAATATATTGCTGATGCTACCTACTACTACTTCTTGTTGTACTAATAACATAAATAATATACTTCTACTATACTACTACTATCACTACTACTACTACTACGACGACGACGGCTACTACTACTACTACTACTGCTACTACCACCTATAATATTATTATATACTTCTATTACTATAAATTATTACCTTTATATGATTTTACTATTTTTACTTCTTTGTCAAATTTCAAGACTTAAAGAGACAGAAACTGAAGAGAACCGCCAGTCCATTACATGCAAATTTCTTCTTTTAGTTAATTTTTGCTCAGTACCATGCATGAGATACATGCCATAATTTATCTGTTAAAATCCTATCCAAATCGCAATCAGTCAAACGGAAACAGAGTCATGAAGTCACAGTCTTAATGCAAAACTTGAAAAAATATGCTTTTTCAATGGCTTGTGATTTAAGATTAGAAAGAGAACAAGCAAGATATAGTAATTATTTGGTGAATATAATATTAAACAGATTTAAAACCTCTCTGTTCAATCAGATTTTGAGATACTTACTGATATTTTTGACATGAGACTTCAGGCTTCCAGGAGTCGATAAAAGGTTTGCTATCGCCAACGATGCTACGTCGACAGTCTCTATCACCGAAGCGTAGACGGGAAACGCCTGGGGAAAATTCAAATAAAAGAAGGTTCGCGATTCACCGTCTTCTTGTGTTTTTTTTTTCAAATGACAACGAACTACAATACCGATAAATACAATTTGACAATGGCAATATGCTGCGGGAATCTCTAAAAGATGAATGGTTGACGCAATGATAGTTGATATCATTGTGAATCGATGATACAAAATCTATGGTCTTGTAAGCCAATGATGTCATTGAATGGGACTTCATACCTGAATGTTGATTAAAATAATAGTCTCGTCCAGACTGCTGCTATTCCACTATTTTCAAACTCTATAGGTTAATCCTGAAAACTTAAAAAGTAAACAACTAACACGACTAATATCGCATTTCCTCAACAACATTGGCATGTATATATAATACACACACAACACAAACACACATACGTAAATACTATGTATTATAGTATATACGCATATATAGCTTTTTTCTTTATGTTTATATTCAACTATATCTATGATACATACCCGTTGAATATCCAACCACAGATCTAGGTACTCTTCGTCCAGCAGGATATCGCAGATTTCAATAATGTACTGAATAGAGAGAGAGAAAAAAAATGATATGAAATTACATAGCAAACAACACGAAACGGGTTTTGCTATGATGACTATAACAATATGCAAATATATGTCACAATAACACACCTCTAGTGATGTGCAAAGATAACTATGCTCAGAAAATTTCTGTGTAATGAAAAAAAAGAAGAAGAATGCGACATTGCCATTTGAGAGAGGCTGTAAAAAGCGAAGATATTATGATTTGGTGTTGCTGATGTTGTTACTGTTGTTGAGGGACAGAATACTAAACTGTTGTGATCAAGAACAATCCTTTCTGTGACAGTGAGTCAAATGTGTACAAATTTCACACGCATAGCAGCTGCTATTGACAAGAAATTAATGCGGTGCGCAGAGTATTAACTTACCGACATGACGCCATCAATCTCTCCGTAGTCAGCGAGGAGGTCGTTCTCCGACATATCGAGTAGGATGGTGGCCGTGAGATCCTGGACGAAAGCAGCGGTGACCAGTATTTCCCTGGTCGTCATGTTGACGTCCTCGTTGTCGAGGACGTCGATGATGACGGACAAGATTTGTAGCAGCTCGTCGGTCGTCACCGACGTCATGTCGGGACGAGAACTCGAGTTTGTCATGAAGTCGCCGTTGAAGTAAATTTTCTCAATGACCTTTGACGGGAATTAACACACACACAAAAAAGACACACTGTGATCTATAGAAGCACTTTCCTGGTGATTTATGAGAGTTAAAAAAAATGTTCCCACAAAGTGATGATTTCAACTCACAATTTTATCAACAGAGATTTAACGAGTTTAAGAAAGAAAAAGAAAAGCATTCTCAAGTTATTCGCATAATCTGATAAAACTTAGTCATGTTAGTTGTGGTCTGGAAAATAAGAAAATACTCTATATCGAGCTATCGAGCTTTCTCTCCCCCTAACCCCCCCCCCCCCCCCCCCCCGATTAGCGGGCATGACGAAATCATCCCATATCAGCTGAATATCTGAATGAATCTGCCAGGAGTAACCCCGGAGCCACTATCAAGCAACATAATAGATGCCTTGTACCAATAACTGTACAGATGCATAACAATGTCAATATTTTCGGTTTGATCAAGATTGCAGTCATAGATGAATTTTATAACACATCCTGCACTACAAAGGATCACGATCTTTGGATGCTTTACCAGGTTTATGTTTGTTGTTGATGTAGTTGTTGTCATTGCAGTGTTCCTTTACTATTGTACTTTCTATGACATTAAGTATTAAAATCATAATGACCACCTGTCCTTTGGACTTACCTGGCCAGGAACATCTGGATATTGCTCCATGATGGCGAAGAAAGTGTCGTTGAGGCTCTGCGACCTTTGCGCCATCAGCTCATCCACGATAGCCAGCCATCGAATTTCTGCCCTGTTTGGCTCGGGCGTGGTCGGGACCGTGGTCGTAATGTTCGGGTTCGCAGTCGAGGCGGCGGTCGTACCCGTCGTGCGCTGTTCAGTGGTCGGAGTCAGGCCGGTCGTGTTTTGGGCTCCCACTACGAAGAAAATGACATTTGTATATTACTACACAGGTACTTCCATCATGTGCAAATATGTAGGCCTATGCATGCGACAGGAGTATTACACCATGGTGGCATTTATTTTGATAAAGCTGTTTTTTTATTGTTAGTTCTCAAACTTTGATTAATCCAAAACGAACACTCCGAGAAGTCAAAACCTTGATGTATAAAATTGAGCTAGTTAGATGCCGGCTCACTAATTTTTGTTTTGTTTAGTTTTGTTTTCACTGGTTTTTGCTTTATTCAGTGTATGAAGAGCGCTGAAATTCAGTGGTGATAAAGGAATGATGCTGATGTAGGTCTGCATGAACTTTCATAAAAAGTAAGTTTCTGAGATTCAGAACTTTGTCTGAGACTTAGCTGATATGGCACAAATCAATGCATGTAAAATGAATCCCAAATAATATTTAGAAATTTATTAAGGAACAGGGCATTTTTGATGTCTCATGAATATTCTCATCCTACTTAATTGCTCATAATTTGATACAACGTTAATTCTCGCTATCGCCAATGACGTAAAAAGTACCCGGATGTTGATTTAAGCGTCATTTACGGTGCATTATGGGATAGTCCGGTAGCAAAGTCACTTCCGTTCGTACGCGCGTGATACGTGACTAATGCTATTTACACACACAACCGACTGTATTCTACGTGTACTTCCGGTTTTCTCGACTTGAATTACAGCTTTAATATGATTTGAAATTTCTCCATTCTTAAGAAATTGCTGTTAATACGACTATTGGATGTTGCTGCGAAGCTGCCATGTGTTGTTCGCACGACAATAAATGAAAAAAATCTGCAGAAATAGGACCCTTACTGGCATGCGAGACGTGACGTGGCCGCGTGGGTGAAGTTTGCGGGTGACTCCACAGCGCAGTACGTGCACGCGCGACTTACTAGTAGTGGTAGTATTATAGTAGCACTAGGTAGTAGGCCTAGTGCCTACGTACATTGTACGTACTTACTTGGAAGAAATTGCTTCGGAGACAGGATAAGTTCGAGATCACTGTTCGTTCCCGATTGTGTTCGTGACATTTCGACAGAGAACAAATAAAAGAAAAGATGGGCATATTCCATGACGATATACTCCAGGTGGGTGAATATTTTCCAGCATATTTTCAGCGTATGCAGAGATGACTGATCTGTGATGTGCTCATCGATCGCATGATCAAGCAGTACGCCGTACCGGTATGTGTTACTGAGTATGTAATTAGCTTATGCGCTGCGTGCAGTGGTGCATGTTGACCGAAAGATCGGTCTGTATCTGTCCGTCGGGGAATGTTCCGCGGAGACTGCGTCTGGCTTTACCGATCCCCTCCGTCTACGGAGGACAGCGTTAATGGCAAAATATAAAAGAGTCCTCCGGACAGACGGATCTTTCTGTCTATCTGTCTATGGTGAATGCTAATGCAAGGCCGGCCGCCTGCGGGGACTACAGTGTACGAGTATGACAGGGCTGGCCACTCGCTGGCTCGTAGCTCGGGCGGTACAGCGGCCTATTGGCCTACTGTACTAGTATCAGTGGTCGGCGCTGCGCTATAGGTAAGGTACACGTACGCGCACGTTAGCGTTGTGCAAATAATGCCCCGCGCCGGAAGTGCCCTTGCTACCAAGTGCACTAAATCTTGACGAAAAAGCCACATCCGGGTACTTTTTACGTCATTGGCGATAGCGAGAATTGAGTCTATATGACTTAGTTCAAAGTATGTTTTCTTATAAGAACTGACGAGCTGATGCAAACGTTTAAAAGACTTTATGTTAGTAAAATAACGTTGCGTTTGTGAGTGTATATATATATATTTTTTTGTTTTGTTTTTGTTTTTGGAACTGGAAATAAATGAAATCAAATGATAAGTCTGGGAGTCGGGGAGGGGGAGGGATATCAACTATAAAGTGTCATGCATAGACTTACCGTGACCAATGTGAAGCCATAGTAGGAACACGGTGGCCAAAGACACGTTCCACATCTTGGAAAACGACAACAATAAAACAAATAAGCAAACAAATCAGGAACACATAGTATGGTCGACGGATAATGTTATTTCAAATTTGAATCCCACTTCGCACAGTAATCTCATGGATCTAAGACACTGTGTGTACAGCTCCATGTTAATGTATAAACTTGTAAGAGGTGTCCTTCGTTGGAAATCATCTTCATTTCAACTAAATTTTACTAGAAAGATGCAATCGGCAGAAGAATAGCAAATTATATATCAACTTGCCTCAAAAGGAAAATCTTCCTAAGAAATTCCTGACAAAATTTGACCCCTAATTCAATGTGTTAGATGTTTGGGCTTTTCTCTTTCGATTAAAGAGATCAGAGAACCTTGATTCATAATGAACACAATCCTACGAAGAGTCATTATACAGTACCCATCTTATGATACTAGTTACTGCGAGAAGAAAAAAAAAATCACCTCAGAATACTAAATTACTGAAGGGAAATAAACATTGCGATCAAAGTTTCAAGGACATATCAGAAAGGCAGAATGCTTACTAAGGTCCCAGTGCAGAAGAATTCATCTTGAAAAATTTTCCATTGAAAACTGAAATCAAATTGTATTGCTGGATAGAGACATCCAAGAGATGCAAAACACATTGAGAATGAAGTACGAATAATGATTTATACTAAGTGATAAAATGTCCAAATTTTGCAATAGTTTCTTTTTATTGGTTCTACTCATGTCATACATTAGCAATCATAAATTACCAACACGCTTGATAGTCAAGAATAACACTAGTACTGACAATTCACAATTCAAATTGATTGACGGGAGAAAGAGAAATACTCAAACGTTATAAGTTACTAAGTATACATAGAAATGACGACTTCTTTGTGCATTGTCTACCACTTCTATTTGAATAGCAAATTTATGCCCTAAATGTTGTCAAATTCGCATGTTGAGAGGATATAGAGAGATTATCACCATCCGTATGCTTCATGATCAGGCTCCTGTGAGTAACTTTCATCATTACTAAATAACACCCCAGAAAAAAGAAATAAAAAGAGAACTCATTCATGGTTAGGTCATCTCTTATAAACATAGCAAAAAAAAAAAAAAAAAACTGATGCCATATGTCTGGAAAGATAGCAAGCATGTTAATTGCGGTTTGAAAAAAAAAAACTGATGCCATATGTCTGGAAAGATAGCAAGCATGTTAATTGCGGTTTGAAAAAAAAAAGAAAGAAAAGAGAATTAGGAACACTGATTACCTCAGCGAGTTTCGCCATTATCTAGGTCGAGTTGTCGGCATACTGAAGGATAAATTATTCCACGGCCTTGTTGGATCCCGGAATGTTTTCTCGTTTCGCGATAGAGAAGGGAGCGTTTCTTTCCTGCAAAGTTATTCCAACTGAATCCAACGTTATGATTTCCAAAATACGAGTCCTTTTCAGGAATATTAAGTCAGAATTCTACCCATTAGGTTTCTCCAAAGATGGCCGCACCATATTTTCCAGCCATTTTGTCCCATATGTCGTCGCTAAAAATTTATTGAGCGTTCTTTTGCACGAAACAAAAAAGAAACAGCATTAGCCCCCCTCTTACCTCCCGGCACGTTTGTTCGCAATTCGCGCTCAGGGACAAAGGGAGTATCGATCAAGACCCTGTCTCCTTTCTCAAACAGTGATATTATAGACCCAATTTTTCCAGACATCCTGATCTAAGCTCGAAATACGTCAAACGCCAGCTGTATATTTTACGCTGCAACATAAGTGACTAAATCTACACATGATCACATATGCGCACAACAATACTGTTCTAATATGATATTGAAAATGCGAGACATAGGATAGTAAAATGATCATCTCAGAGTGACTATGTGCAACAGGGTCTGAAATCAAAGCCTAAGTCTCCTCCTGGTTGCCACAACTCGAAGTAGGACACAACTGCTCAGCTATTTGGATGATTCTTTCGTTCCGATCGATAAGGCCAGAGATCTAACATGGCGTGACAAAAGAGTCATCGATTACCCGCAGATACAAATAGATAACGGTGCGTTGGGCAGTTGGGGCTGGGGTTGGGTTAGGGGGGCAGTCGAAAAGGCTGGCCCCCGTAGAACCGGTGATCGATATAAGATTCACAATCAACCAGGATGGGGGATAATAGGAGCCAGGATGGAGGGAGAAAGAAACAAGGACGAGTGGAGGATAATTTCATTTGTTTGCCTCTACTTAGGGCATGCGTAATGAATGTCTTCTTTCACAAGCAAATTAGAAAGCATTTATGTAATAGTCGTGTATGACTGTCATGCATAGTGATATTGAGGTTTGGTGGCGATCTTGTTCACAATTATTGTTTAAATGAATTCATGTAGGGTGCGTTCCCCCCTTTATACCGTCATCATGCAAATGATAACGGTAAGAATTATTTGAAATCATGACACGCTTTTTCTTTACTAAATATTCTCCATCTTCTTAGCTTATAATCCTCTGACGTCATACTCAGACGTGTCCACAAATGAACATTTAATGCGAGGAAATAATCTATGCACAGTCTTAAAATGGTTTCACCCACAAGAATGCCAAAGCATGCAAGAACAAAGAAAAAGAAGAACAAAAAAAAAGAGATAGTCTGAGCCCGACTCTTCGAATAAAATTGGTTACAAGTAATTATAGAACACGTAAAAACTGAAAACTTTCCAAACTTACTAAAGAAAAGAAAATCCCTTACATTATGACTTTTTTCTCATCCCATTAGAATTTCCTGCAGCAGCTTGTTACTGAAGCATCAAAGAGAAATTTACCCTTTTTGTTAATTTATGTCGAGAATCAGTATTGCAGAAATAGTACATAAAATTACACAACAATGAAGGTTTAGCTGAATTGTACAGTCCCTTCAAAAACCTGGCAACAAGTAAAAGTAAGCTGACCCCAGAAGCACACATACCTGTTAAGAAAAATAATAACTCATAAAGAAAATGAAGCAACTGAAACTAAAGAAAACAGCAGTATAAGAAGCAACATCACATAAATGCATATAAAATAATTAGACTTTTATTGGCCCGATAGCTCTGACATGAGATGAAAAATAATAATAGCCTCCATGGTTCGCAAAGGAATCGTGCTGAGGTTGATTAGAATGGCATGATATTTAATAATCTCTACTTACTTACGTCATTTGAACTCACAAACAAAATGCAACCACTCTCAGACGATGAGGACACGATTAATTTGAACTTAATCTAGTCTTAAGTGTAGGAAAAACTCTTTTGCCAATTAAAAACACCATAATCATCATTACGTGACCATTCATTACAGAATATTAGGCTAATTTTTTTAATGATAGTACGTCTTGTTGTTGTTTTTTAAACAATTTCTCCCTGTGATATAATGCTTGTGGCCTGCGAGCACATATTGTATCATACTGCTTTGTATTTTGAGACACGCTGCAATATCAGCATATAACATGATCTCTATGTAAATTTATATTGAAAATATGTGACTTTGGAGTTCCAAAAAGCGGTGTACTTCTCTAAGCAGATGCCACAAGATGGCGCTATTACGTTTCATCCAACGTAACACAGGGGCCACAATGGAAAGAGGAGGGAGAGCAGTGCAGTATAACCTTTCCCGTGTCACCCGTTCAGAACATCATTCATACGGCATTAAGAGACATGAGAAGACTCCACGTTTTTGATCGTGCAATGACAAGAACGATGTTGCCAGCTTCACTCTCAGTCAATATTATGGTTTGTTACGGCACATTTTGGTAAATTGCGCATTTTGGTAAATTACCAAAATGTGCAGTTACAAAAATGTGCCGTAACATGTCACGGCACATTTTGGTAAATAGGACGTTGACGGCACATTTTGTTAACTTTTTACTCCTCCACAATCATCACAAAAACAAATTAAAACTGTATCGCCACCCACGATCCAGTATTATGAAAGTGCCATGGCAGCACAGGGACTCAATAAACATTAACATATCTATGCCAGAAAAATGCCCCCCCCCCCCTTTCACAAGATTACTAGCACTGAACAGTAGTCCTGCCTGGAACAATTATTGATCACCTTAATTGAATTCTTACTCCTGGAATGCTAAATCTCCTACCAATGCACTTGACCCTTACTTACTTATAACTTTGGGACCCTACCCCCTAAGAATGATCCTCACCAAGTTTGGTTGTCTGAAATCCGCCCACTGGTTCTGAAGAAGATGAAAATGTGTTTTCCCCCTAGGCCCCCCCCCCCCGATCTCCAAGGGGGATACCCAAGTATTCCCATAAACAAATTATATTCTTCAGCTGTAAAGATATCCACGTACAACATAGCTTGCGTGTAATGCTTTTTGGCCTGGAGCACAAATTTCTACCTATTTTCCCGGGGGGCTCCCCATGGGGAGCCATATGCCCAACAGGAACAATCTTATTACCCAACCCCCTAAGGATGATCCCCACCAAGTTTGATTGAAATTCGCCCACTGGTTCTGAAGAAGAAGATGAAAATGTGTTTTCCCCCTTGGCCCCCACCCCTCAAACTTTCATCCCCATCTAGGGGCCCAAGGGGGCCCCTAAAAACGAAAAGCGATCGCAATGTGGGCCAAAAAAGTGTCTTGCCTGTCTTTACTGCAGGATCATATCACCTTAACTCCTTGACCGAATCAACTCTCAAGCCCATCCATGGATTTTAGTTCAGTTACCATAATGTGCAGATTGTCCAAAATGTGCAGGCAAATCCACTTTTTACTGCACATTTTGGTAACAGTTGATCCCGTCAGGTATAGGTGCACTATCGGCACATTTTGGTAACAAATTTCTTTCACCAAAATGTGCAATTTACCAAAAATGTGCCGTAACATGGTTCTTTAACAGTGTGTAACTCTCACACTTTCGGTTTACGCATTGCTTCGTATTCATTATCGAGGCACAGTTTCGTTTGACATTGAAATTCATGCTTGTTACTTATAACACAAATAGTACACACAAAGTTATCTAGTTTATTTTTCGAGTACATTGACTAAAAAAGTATAAACATTGATTATACAGAAAATGACAGAAAATGACTTCTTCCTTTCTCTTTTTTTTTCAATACGATAGTTTCTGTGATTTGTCTTGTTTGTAAAAATCTAAAAATCAAAACTCATTTTCTCCAATATCTTCACCACAGTAGGATTTAGCTCATGGAGACATATCAACAACTCTCGTCAGCAAAGGCTACAATACTCCACAGGTGTCGTTGTTTACATGTAGGGCCTAAACAATGAATTCGATCATGATCGCAATCATAAGTAAGATAAAATAATCGTTTAGGTTTTCAATTTCCACAACGATACGTGTATTCCATCTCCATTAAGTCACCATCGCTATAGTGAAAGCTTTGTCACAGTTTTCCCTGCGGACCATTTGTTTTTATGCTTTCCTTCTCTTTAGTTCAAATAGAACAGAAGCTGTTCCATTCCATTACGTTTCTTTTGTCTTTCTTTTTTTCAATTTTATTTCAACTGCTACTGTTGCATTACTTAAGTTGATAAATCTATGTTCTTTATATGAATCTCATTATGGGTTGATTACATTGTACTACTCATATTTGCAGTAATTTTTGAGTAACCTGCACACCAGGCAGCGTGACTCCAATACGATATTTTTGAAAAACAAGCGAAAAGGAAGGACTGGCTGGAATGTGATGATCATACAGCTAAAACGACTTAACAGAGCAAAACTCACAAAGTGATCGTCGACCGGTCGGTCCTGTCTCGATGATAAATTCAAGCAGGCGGGATAAAAATACCCGAAAATTCTTTCAAGACCATTTTCCAAACGTAAACGAGCATCATATAGGACCCAGGAGAACAACAAATATCTTTACAGGCGTGTTTTTCATACTTCACTTGTCACATAAATTATCAGACTTCAGTGGGAGAAGAATTTGACGCCCACGCCTCTTTCTACTCCCCCCCTAAAAAAAGAGTTCTACCAAGTATCTGGAGCACGACAAACATATGATATATATTCTTTTATTACGTTCTGAATGGTTGAAAGGATCCTCCGTTGATAAAAACAAAACAAACCTTCACCCCTACATCAGACACACGCGCTCACAAAAGGAGAAACGTACAGTGCACTCAGCAAAACAAGACAAGATACACCAAAGCGAAAGGAAAGAAATGAAAAATAGACCCAAACAGTCTATTGCAATTTAAATATATACCCGAATAGATTGTAAGAGTTTGTATCAACAACAAATGATTTGAAATAGAATGTGTATGATTATTATGTCAGGTCCAGATCAGCCGGCACCACTTTTTTAGGTTTGGCGCCCTCTAGAAACTTTTTTTTTTTTTTTTTTTTTTTTTTTAATAAGGTGAGAAAGACTGTTCGAGTTGCAATGACCTGTATGCATCAGAGACTGATAACAATTAGATGACAAGAGAAATGCGCAGTCCCTCTGACGACCAACCAAGACTAGTGTTGGTAACGTGGAATTGCTCATTATATTGTACGTAGATATTGAGGCATGCGCACAAGCAGACACATACATACACACGTATACACGCACGCGCATACACAGAATACATAAATCATTTTTACATGGACAGTGGGGCTAATATCATAATGTCACAGCGGTTATCAGCACTTACCGTTTAAAATTAATTACCTTTTTCTTATGCACCTGTAGCCCTGTGTAATCTACCAATCCCTGCTATTTACTCCCATTTTTTTCCTGACTGCTTTAAATGACTACTCTTCTAATTGCCTTCGACAGTAGAAAATCTCTCTATCAGCAAGATAGACCAGTCAGATTGATCGTTCTAAATCAAGTAGTGTACAATAATATTATCGTTGCCATTTAAGCCTGAACGAGGCAATTTCTGTTCTAGATTTCTGCAGTGCGTTCGAACTGAAGGCTCTCATGGGACCTTGTAATCTTTATTACCAGTCATTGTCAAACAGAAGATTAACTTTGGCTCTTTCGTTCAGCTCTGGTGCTCATGGCCACTTCTCTTTTCCTAGTTTTTTTTCCTCTGCCTTCCATCAACTCTTTTTTTTTCTTCTTTTAGCAAGATCCTAATTACTGGGCTACGTTATGAATCAGCTTAAAATGAATGCAGTGTGTGATGTTTTGATCCATCATCTGTGTACATTTATATGTCTGTTAAGATGAGTACTACTGGAGTTTCATAATGTTAGTTTTCTTTCTTCTAGATAATTCCTTGCCTAATTCTTCTTCTTCGTAATCATCATCATCATCATCATCATCATCATCAACATCATCATCATCATCATCATCATTATCATCACCATCACCATCGCATCACCATCACCACCATTACCATCATCACCATCACCATCACCATCACCATCACCATCACCATCACCATCACCATCACCATCACCATCACCATCACCATCACCATCACCATCACCATCAACATCGCCATCACCATCGCCATCGCCATCACCATCAACATCACCATCACCATCATCATCATCATCATCATGACCATCTCCATCTTCGTCATCATCATGACCATCATCATGACCATTATCATCATCATTATCTTCAACATCATCATTATGATCATCGTCTTCTTCTTATATTGTCAAATATTTTTAATACTATCACTACCACTAATTTTACTATCATCATTATCATCAGTAGCGTTTTCGTTGTGTATAACATTATACTAGTAGTCGTTCCAAGTATTGTTGTTATGGAATGTGTCAGCAGAATTCATCAACAGTAGGTTTAATCATTCCTGTAGGGTTTACGGAGGGAGCTTCTATAGAGTCGTAAACACGTCTTCATTTCGAACCGACATCCTCCGCACAGGTATTCTGTAGTGCTCGGCACACGTCAGTAGACATAAAATGACAGCACCTCATGCGCGTAATAATATGAACGGGGCCAATATTGTAATTGATTATTCGGGTCGCCCTCGGACATCCGACCTAACCGACATGAAATCAGAAACCGGTTCGTGCTATCTCCGCCAGGTAGAGTATCGGTCACGAAGATTAGTCTAGGGTCCAGTCCCTCTAACTTGCGACATTAACTGTGTAAACAATAGCGGTAAAACAATAGATCGATAAAACCAGAATTGAGCCCACCGCTCACGACAGCCAAGTATGCCGCGTGATAACCCTGCATGAAATGTGTCTTGAATGCAAGCAATGGGTTAAAAAATTAACAACGAAAAGGAAGAAAATGATGACGGGAAACATTAATGTGTTTGAATACATATCTACATTTTGCTATGTTCTTACTGATACTTCTACGGCGAATGTTCAAAATGGTATTGCACAACCGGCATGCGAAGTCATGGTGGCTGAGGGAATCGTGTATATTTTTCAAGATGAAAAAAGAAATGCTTGAAGACGCTCCCATTCTACTCAAATCACGAGCTATATGTTTAAGATGCCATGCCTCCTGTGGGCGTAGATTATGGAAATAAGAGCAATTCGGGGATGGGAGCTATTGAGGGCGATATGTCCAAGACAGCTCAACCATACATGCCTCCGGTTGCACGTCACGAGTTCGACACCCACGAGTAATACAGCACACGAGTCATACGGCCCACGAGCCATACAGCCCATGAGCTCGACACTAGGCAAGTAAGGTCCGCGAGTCCGATAATAGGCAAACAAAGACCCACGAGTTGGACACTACGTCAAAACAGGCCCACGAGACCGATACATTAAGCCCTGTGATATAATGTCGTTCTCGAGGATCTATTCCGCCTGATGTCGGACTCATGGGCCTTTTTTGCCTATGTCGAGCTCACGGGCTGTATGACTCATGGGCTGTATGACCGATGGACCTTTTTTCAGTGTTGAACTCATGGGCCGTATGACTTGTGGGTGTCTGTCTAGTGGGATGACCCCCCCCCCCCGACCCCCGCCTCCTCCCTCAGGAAACTGGAGGACACCGTGAAAACACATTCAGGACGCACTTCAACGGATACTCACAAAAGTCATTGATTTAGTTGGAGGCCCGCCGATTACGAATAGTAACATGCCCCGAACCTCCATCTTGAGGAAAACAGCACGGCAAATTTAGCCGAGTGGCAACTCTTACTCGCTTCTTGGTCAAGATCGTGTGTAGTTCATGTGTCAGAAGATTGCGCTGTTCATATAAAAGGGGTCAGGTTTAAGAACGAGCCCCTGTCACGGAAACAGGTAGATAGATAGTTTCCTTGTTGACCTTTCTCAAGTGCCATTCACTTTTCACGGAACGTTATAGATCTCATCGTTTGTGTGTAGCGAAGTGCATGGAGCGAGACATTTCATAGGGAGAAAAAAAAACAACAACAAAAAGGGTTTAGGTGTATTGTATAAAGGAGTGCCGATTTAATAATGCAAAAACGCAATATACGAAAACAAACAAACATGCAAACAACACCTAGATTCAACAAACAGTAAAACGTAACCCTATATTGTTACCTTGTATTGAACCTTTCGTTAGAGATTATCAAAACCTATTTGTAAGGCATTTTTCTTGTTAAGTTGTTTTATGTGCATACTCAACTCAACAAAAGCAAAACAAAATGAAATCTGGCCCAAATTTACGATAGTTTTTACTTTTTTTCTTTTTTTTCTGGTATTTTACATTTTCTTTCTATCCCTTGTATCATGACTAATATGTTTTCATATGCTCCTCGTTTTTTTTCTATTGTATAGATTTCTTATGCTTACGTTGATAGAGTGGATCCAGGTTTATGACTTTTTTGCCGACTAGCTTGCGAGAAAAATGTATTCATCCAATTTTTTCTCTTTTTTTCCTGTGTCTAATTAAGTAATCTAATTACTTCGACTGCAAAATCACAGCAGGTATTCTGAATAATGCTTGTAACTGGCGATCCTTATCATTATACACATTTTTTTTTTCTCACTACGTCTGATGACTCTCATTTCTTCGTGTTAGCCAACCTTTCTTCTTTTAAAGGGAGTAATCAGGATAAGATAAGGGGTAACCTTTTAAACGCTTACTCACAAATGTTTAGGCACATACATAAGTAATGTTCAAAATGCTGCGAAAAGAAAGGAAAACAGTTTGAACTGACTTCCATACAAGCAGATTGATTTAAAACATTAGCATAAACTTGAATTATCTTTCTGGAATTTATGTGTGCGCGTGTTTTATAATATTGCTAAGCTATACATACAGGATTTGATCAGATGTAGGTTACATTTTGCTCTCTTATCACTTGTCACCTACGTAATGGATTTTTTACTACCTCGAAAAAAAAGGCAGACAACAATATGTAGCCAGTCTTCCCGACCGGTCACGCTTGGGTAAGGCAGAGATTTGTACTGGGAATTGCCCGTGAAATGCAGGTCAAAGGTCGAAGTCAAAGATTGTACGCAAACGATGGATTGTCAACAACGCAGCAGTGACGAAAGAGTCAGAAGAGAAATCAAACTGACAAATTTTCATGAAGTGAATGAAAGAAACCACAGAGGCAGCAGAAATGTGGCGAGGTATATGTTACAATCAATACACCAATTTCGATATGCAGCTTCCAGCTGGACGTTGTCTGATTGTGTTCACGAATAAACCTTATTCCAAAAACTATATGCAGCTTGTGTATGCATAAACATGAGAGATGAATACATATTCAATCACATTGAATTTGTGGGCATATAATACAGAGGAAACAATTGAGGGAAAATACAGATTGTTTCAAAACGGTTTTCTTTTCATCGTCAATATCATTAATCTAAATTTGCTTCAATCGGTCGAATCTGTATGAAATCAAACTGATATATTGTTTGTGGATTTGACACAGGCATAGATACATAAACATCTTACTTTATGTCAGGAGGCAATATTTCAACGTTATGCATACAAGGAACCCGGTATACACATAAGACCTTCTTCCATCAACAGTCCCTGGATGAGTGGGATTGTTTGCCCAGCAACTCCCAGAAAATAATCGTATTTAAAGGCGAATAAACAAGATAAACAGATAATAATTCGGCAAACACGTCGGTAAAGAGAAGGAAGGCTTCCTTCCAAATTTTTAACGTCTTTCAAAAGAAAAATCGTCCCACTGCAAGCATTTTTTTCTACAGTTTTTCAGTGACGTCATATATAGTGCATTTCATTGTGTAAGATTTTGTTTAAGATTTTGTTGATTGTATACAAGTCACTCATCGGTCAAGCCCCCTGTTACATATCTGAATTATTAGTGCTTAAATCTCACGAACACACTCATTTAAATTTGCGCAGTTTCAAGGACGCTCTTCTCTTACAAATTCCAACACGTATAAAACAAAAGTAACATTGGGAGACAGAGTATTTGGCTGTACAGCTCTCAAACTCTGGAATGACCTACCATTAGAAGTCAGGAAATCCCCAACTGTAGCAGTCTTTAAATTACGACTCAAAACACATCTTTTCATTTAACTGTTCATTATCATCAAGTCCTACATCAGAAGCTTTTGCAGCGCAGAAGAATATAAGTCTATAGGTTTTGCGCTTTATAAATTGATATATTATATTATTAGTAGTATTATTTCATCTCACAGAAAATCTCCTCTTACACGACATGACACAGATACTTGATTTATTCGACATCTGTTTGCACTTTTTACCCTACAGATCAGAGCTGTCCCGCAAAAAACGATATAAATAAATCCAACTGAGGATAAATTGGAAAGTAACCACAATAAATTTAGCTAAGAAATCGTCTTCCATCAACATCTTCGCCTCAGCTTGGTGTCAAAGGTCAGCGCCTGACCTTTGCGTGTCACTTCATACTTGAGGGCTTTTTACACTTGTAAATTTTTGCTTAGCCCCGGACTATCGGTGGGGCTAAGGGGGGGCCTTAGCCCCACCGTTGGTACGGGACTATCCTTAGCCCACTTTCTGTTTACACTCGTTTTTGCCAAAGTGGGCTAGCCCCACCGATAGTACGGTACTATCTGGCCCTGCAAAATAGCAGGGGTTAGCACCGCAATTGCGGTGCTAGCACCGCAATTGCGGTGCCAAGCAAGTGAGTGTAAACAGAACGAAAAAATAATCCTGGGCTAAGCGACGGAGACGAAGTCCGACCCTCACTGACCAATCAGAAACGAGGCAATCAAGTGCTGCCGGTGCGTGCGTGTACGTGTACAGTACACAGCGTAATTATGAATATTCATGTGGTTTGGAAAGTCCGGGGCTAAGAAATACGAGTGTAAAAAGGTCAGTTTTCTCCTTAGCCCCGGACAAGAGATAGTACGGGACTAATTGGCGAGTGTAAAAAGCTGAAAAAATTGGTACGGGACTAACGATAGTCCTGGGTCAGAGAAAGTCCGGGGTTAAGAAACACAAGTGTAAAAAGCCCTTTAGAAGGTCAAGGGTCAGGGAGTCGCAATGCCAAAGGTGAGAATTCTACATCAATATTGCGTGCCGCAATTTAATGCGACAAACGCAAGATGCCGCCAAATAATCTCGTCTCCTAGCATCAATAAGTTGTATATCTGTTTTGGCTCTTTCTTTTCTTTTTTCCTAAAGGCAGTCAGGGAATATATTCAATGTAACGATATTTTGGGTTTCAGAGATTTTTTGGTTTCACAGTTATAAAATCAAAGTATGTATCGTTACAAACTCTACAAGCTTGTCTTTTACGTGGGCCTCTCTTGTCCAATAATACAATTATTTTGGATAAATAGTTTTATATGTGCATGTTTATATCTAATTGTCATTTTTCGTTTGTTTCCCTGAAATTGTATTGAAAACAAAAATGTGATATTGGAAATAGAATTTGATTTGAATTGAATTGGAATTGAAACGCGATGAAAATTGAAACAGTGGTAATATGATAATTGTATAACAATTGCTATCTAACGAACATGTAGTATAAATAGGCCTAATGGACGCGTGGAAACATAATGCAGTCATTTGGTGGACACCCAAAGTTTGAATACGGAAATTTTGTTCACTTACACAGGAAAAAGGTCTAGTTGAGTAAGAAGTTATTTTTTCATGAATGAAAACTTTGAGCTCAACAGAACAGTATGTCTATTAAAATAATGGTAATGCTGAAATTGTGTTTCTCGCAAAAAAAGTCTTCTTGAGTAACTATAGTCGTGTTAGTCAAACCTTAGAAATCAAAAGCATTTGTATATAATGAAATTCTGTTTATTTCACTGGAAAAGGGTGTGGAGAAGTAATTAATTTTTCGTTTCGTCCAGAAACTCTTTTGAGCTCAACAGTATTATTTTCTAGATTATAGAAATCCTGACATTTTGTTCATCTTAGGGGAAAAAAGTCTAGGTAAGGACAACCTTTGAGCTCAACGATTATTTTCTATTTTATGTATAAAAATGATAATGAATAGTCTTGTCCATTGAGCCGCAACAATTTCTGTGGGTGCACGTCACAAGCTAGACACCTACGAGTTATACAGCCCACGAGTCATACTACCCACGAGTCATACAGTCCACAAGTCATACTGCCCACGAGTCATACAATCCACGAGTTATACAGCCCAGCGTATAGACACTATGAAAGTGAACAAAACCTACCTGTTGTGACATCAAGTAAAACAGATTCACGAGCTATACGGTCCACAAGCCAAACGGTCCACGAACTATAGACACTAGGAACTACTAGTATTGCCTGTAGTGTCTAGCTCGTGTGCCTGTTTAATTTGATGTCAAGCTCGTGGGTGTCTATGATAGTGGGATAACCCCGTTTCTGTGAGTATGTATGATAGTGATAATTATAAAATAATGATAATGATAGATATCTAAATAACAATAACATCTATGTGTCCATGTACGTATGTATGTATGTATCTATATCTATCTATATATCTATCTATCTATCTATCTATCTATCTATCTATCTATCTATCTATCTATAACTATCTATCTATATCTATCTATCTATCTATCTATCTATCTATCTATCTATCTATCTATCTATCTAGTCTATACCAATCGACCTATCTCTCGATCTATTGATATATCTATGTTTGTATGGATTGACAGCTGTCTTTCTATCTGATCTGATGTCTTTTTTCCTATGGCAAGTTGAATTACAGGGACGACGAAGGTCTGTCCGAGATTCACGAGTAGCAGAAGACTTTAGACTTGATAGGATGGAGATTGGATGAAAGGTCATAGAATTGCTCCAGTGATCATTGAGTTTAATTCAAGGACTCGCTCAGCCTTCGCTGATTAAAAAGGGGGAGAGATAAAGGGGAAAAGGTAGCAAGAAACATAATTCTGTCAGTCTGGCATGAACATTAAAACACAAACACACTAAACACAAACGTAAACACGCAGATACTTATAATCGTTACTGACATTAAAGGAGGAACTATGTCATTAATTTTGTCCAGGCTTGAAGGGTAAACTCTTTTTATTTCATTCATAACTGGAATGTTAAGCTGATTCAGCCTTCAATGAATAAATCCTCATTGTGAAATGATAATCGAAATAAGGCCTATGTAATGACAAACAAACTACTTACATATTTTGACACATTTCTTCCGAGATAATCATAGGATAACATACGATCATTCTATTCCTCATAAATCAATTAATTCATTAATTCACAGTCGGTTCCAGCAAGCAGTGGATAAACAATGTGTGGTCCTAGCAAAGCGATATCTATGGTTTTTTTTTTTTAAATTTTAAGAATAAGGATCTTTTCTCAGGTAAAATGGAATATGCATTTTTTTTTTCAGAGCAATAAGAACAGATGGAAAGGATCAGTGAAGAAGACTGCTTTCATTTATTAACACCATCAGCTACACCAGCAATGGTTTGGAAATAGTATTTGACCTATGTAATGTCTTTGTATCTTTCTCACATAATTTTATTAATATTCAGTTGAACCATAATCTGACGGACTCGGGGATGGCCTGAGGAACAAAAAATAGAAACAATATAAAAGAGACTCTCTCTTTAAGATTTTTTAATCAAGGCAATTGTAAAATACCAGAAAGCATCACATGTATCATCACTGTTTCAGTAACATGATGGCAACTAACTAGAACTAATCATCCTACCTCTTGATTGGATCAGATTTGATGTCTTTTAAGTCTACCGAAAGAGCTTTCCCCTTCGCTACGTAATTGCGTTGGTGACAGTGATGCCCTTCGCTATGATTTACCGAGCACGCTTTTTTTTGTACAACTGATACTATCATAGTACATGTAACATACCTTCTCAACAACTGATTGGAGCACTATCAAAGGTTATAAAAAATGTTTGTGGTTGTTGTGTTTGTTGAGAAGGAATGGACGTAAGCAGATAATATCAATGTCTCTCATGGCATGTAACTTGTGTGATTATATCTTTATATCTTTATATTTGTATTATTTATATGTATATAATTTGAAGAGCTTGCTTCAAAAAGGCGCTAAATCCATCATTTTCAATGGATTTAGCGCCGTTTGGTTGAAAGCTCTTCATTTAGAGATATGGCATTGTTTTCTCGGAATCAAAATCAGGGTGCCGGATTTGTGTGCTTTGTAAATAAGCTGTTGCTATAGACAGCAGGATACATTTATGGAATTCTGTTCTCCTGTCATTGATAATATTATTTGACCAACAGGTGGACTACGAATTATTCGACATAATTTCATTCAATTTCAATTCAATTCAATCATAGTTTATTTCCAATCAACGAAAATCAAAAACATAGTACAATGTATACATGTCATTAACTGATATTGTTCAAACGCTTGCAAAAGATTCATGTAATATACGAGACAAATTATAGAACAACATATATGTACAATAATAAAGAGGAACACTGTACAAATACTACGTGGGCGAGCGGAAAGTAAATTCGATCATGGAAAATAGTGATCCACTAAAAAGCAAAGCTTGTCGGACGTGGATCGCTAGATAAATAATGAGTGAATGATATACTATTCTATAACAATATACATGTAGTTATTTTGAGATACACAGGTCGGGAAAAAAAATATAGAATACCAATGCTATAGTGCCCGGACACTGTTCATTGAACCACATGTACCGGGAAAATAAGACAAGGACAATACATTCGTACACACATTCAATTACCCACACGCATATACACTGTTGGACGCGAGACAGTACCGAGAGGAGAGAAGACGGTAACAATACAAGTCTACGAAGAACAATAGACAGGAAAGGAAAAGGAGAGAAGAAAGAAGAGAGGTCTGCACACAGAACACGCCAAGTGCTGCGACATCAGGACAGGTGAAAGCTCAAGCATAAATTATAGCAATTTAAATTATCTAAGATTATAAGTAGAAAGTAAATGTTTTCTGAGTTTATATTTAAATGTGACAAATTTGGGGGAATCTTTTAAACTATTATCTAAATTATTCCAAAGTCTGGGTCCAGTATAAAGAAATGTATTTTGGGCATGTGCGGTTCTCATTAACGGAAGATGGAATTCGTCGGATCGTCGCGTGGGATAGTTATGAACATGACTGTTTCGATGAAATAAATCGTGGAATATTTTAGGTAAAAAGGTACTGTTGTAATTAAACATAAACTGACCAAGTTGAAACACATACAAATCATTTACTTTTAATATTTTATGGTCAGAAAACAAAGCATCTGTATGTTCTCGGGTATGTAAATTAAAAACAATTCTAAGCGCTTTCTTTTGCAATAAAAGAAGTTTATCAAGTAACATCTGATATGTATTACCCCAAGCAAGAATCCCGTAGTTTAAATAAGGGAGTATCAAACTAGAATAAAGAGTTAATAATGCAGATGAAGGAAGATAATATTTTAATCTATTCATTACGCCAATGTTACGTGAAATAATTTTACATATGTTATCAATATGATTCCTCCATGAAAGCTTGTTATCAACGCAAACACCAAGAAATTTAAAAGAAGAAACTTCTTCTAAGGGAGTAGTATCAAATGTTATATTGCCTGGGAGGCTATCTAAAGAATTACTAAAAAGCATAACTTTTGTTTTTTGAATATTTAATGACAATTTGTTTGCGTATATCCATTGTATGACCTTTATCAATTCTTCATTGACTGTTCTTATTAAGATATTTGGGTCAGGGTGGGAAAAAAAAAGATTAGAGTCATCCGCGAATAATATGAATGATAGTTTCTCCGAGGATCTATGAAAATCATTAATATAAATAATGAATAACAATGGGCCTAATAAACTCCCTTGTGGAACACCACATGCAATTGTTTTACTTTGAGAGTCAAAGCCGTTGACATGTACAAATTGGGATCTTTCTGATAGGTAACTCGTGAACCACTCCAAGGCCTTTCCACGTATTCCATAATGAGACAGTTTGGCGAGAAGTATTCCGTGGTTAATCGTGTCAAAGGCCTTGGAGAAGTCCAAGAAGATACCTATTGTGTGTGAACGTGTGTCGAGTGCGTGTGTGACTTTGTCGATGAGGGCAAGTAGTGCGTGTGTTGTGCTGTGATTTTCCCTGAATCCAAATTGAAAGTTTGAAAATATGTCGCAGGTTTTAAGAAAACGTACTGTCCTGGTGTAGACTATTCTTTCAAGAATCTTAGAAATAGAAGATAATAAAGATATGGGTCTATAGTTATTGACATCATCCTTCTCCCCTTTCTTATAAATAGGAATTACTTTCGCAATTTTCATGCTATTTGGCACATGGCCAGTTGCAAGCGATGAGTTGATAATATGTACTAAGGGATCCACTATTTGAGGAATTATGTTTTTTATCAAATAGTTGTCAATTCCGTCGTGGCCAGGACTTTTACCTTCTTTCAAATTGGCAACAATCTTTATTATTTCTTCTTTATATGTTGGGTCAAGAAATATAGTTTTAGAGTTAGGTGTATCTAAAAAATCACTAAAAGATTTACTAGAAAGAGGAATATTTTGAGAAAGATTTTTTCCAATTGAAGAAAAGAAGTCATTAAAAATTTCAGCCATGCCAGCGGGAGTGTTGCTGGAGGCATTGCCCCACCGAACTTCAGAAATATTAGATGAATTGTTAGGTGTATTCATAGCATTCTTTAATGTTTTCCATGTGTTTTTAATGTCATTTTTATATTTGCTTATCTGATTAACATAAAAAAATTTCTTCTGCGTACGCAATAATTTGATGAGTGTGTTTTTGTATGAAACATATTTTTTCTTATTTTTTTCAGTGGGATTACATCTATATTTATAAAACAAATTATTTTTCCTATTTATAGATCGTAATATAGACTGGGTTATCCACGGGAGTCTTGGAATTTGCTTATATCTATTTTTTATGCTACGCAGGGGAATATGGTTATCGATTTCGGAGGTAAGAGTAGATATGAAATAATCATAAGACAAATTGACATCGGTAGTGTTGTATACAGAAGACCAATCGAGTTCTTTTAAACTGTTTTGGAGACTTGTAAGATTATCTGCAGTAATCTTACGACGCTTATGATAATTATTTTGTTTATTCAGTTTAATTGGAACCTGAGCAAATATAGGAAAATGGTCAGTGATGTCTGAGAGGACGATACCAGACTCAGGAAGTGGAAGAACATTACAAAAAATGTTATCTATGAGGGTAGCCGATTGGCTGGTGACACGGGTAGGCTTGGAAATTAATGGTAAAAACGAAGCAGACATTAATGTTTCTATAAATTCTTTTGAACTGTTTTGGGAGTTACATTTCATGAGATCGATATTAAAATCGCCCATCAGAAATGTATCTTTAATAGATATCATGGGATTTTGTACTAAATCCTGCAAAACTGTCAAAAAATCATTCAAATTCGACCGAGGGGGCCTGTAAATTACACCAATCATAATGTTTTTTCCATGTGGATTTATCAATTCAATAAAAAGGGATTCGAGTACATCGCTCATAACACTAATCTCCTCATGTATAATATATTTAAATTTTTTCGAGATGTACAAACCAACTCCTCCACCAACTCTCTCATTTCTATTTCTAAATACAAATTCGAATCCAGGTAAAGAAAATAAATGACTGATATTAGAGTTCAACCATGTTTCTGTTAGCCCTATGATGGAGCAAGATTTATGATCTGGGTTTTCTAAGAGTAAGCGCAACTTATCAAAATTTTTATTGATACTGCGTATGTTAAAGTGAGCTAACAAAAATGTTTCATCAACTGTATTCGTGATCCGATTTTTATACTGATTTTCGGTCAAATAAACACACGATGGACTCTGGACTGGATCATTTGAGTCAAAGTTATATTCAAATTCTTGTGCTGAGGTATTGTATTTATCGGATATGTAATCTTCATATAAACTGGAGATCATATTTGCATGATCAGATTCAAAGTGCCTTACTGTGTTATAGAATTCATCATTATTCAAGGAATTAAAAGCAAAATTTATTGTGTCAGCCATGGGTTAGAATATAAAACATTCGGGAATTAATAACTGGCCTCCCGCCTGGTCCTAACTCAGCAGCTACGTGGGGATATGCAGACCTAAAAGAAGAAAGGAAACCGAAATGCGTGCAGAGAAACATGAAACACAGACAAAACAAGGAAACGAACATGAACACAGATGACACAGAATCAACATCGTTGCGGATGGTACACAAGGCCATGGGCTCGTATACAATACCTAACATAAACTTATTTAACAAACAAAGACGTGTGCTACACGTACTAGGCAGCGTCCACGAGCATATTAAACTTCTCGACCACTTAATGACAAAATAAGGAACCAGTTATTGTTGTGGGTTTTTTTGGTAGTCGGATCGCCTATCCAAAATAACTAATTCTTATACCATTGGGATTTATAATCAGTACGAACAATTATATCAAAGTAATGCAAAAACACATACACACAAAAATGCAATTCCATTGTTATTGTTAAAATTTTCATCAAACTGATATGCAAATACTATTGACATACATTGTAGTTTTTCATTTTGATTGAAATAGGTGAAAAATATAAACTATGTCTAAACCATATCAGTTGTGTACAAGGATACTCCAGCCGTGTCTCATCTTCAAACTCTCTTAAACAGGGGTCTCTCTCATCCCCCTTAATTTAGTATAAAAATGCTCGTTTTCGTCTGGCATGTCCTCCGGAGGTCCTCCTAGACGGGGGGGGGGGGGGGGGGGGGGGGGGGGCTCTAAACCCATTCCAGGACCATCTTTGTACCACGTTCCTTCTCTTTCAATAGCATATATACACAAATGCGAGCAGACGTAGACATTTAAGACCCACTCACACGCCAGTGACTCAATCTGTAGATAATTTCTTTGGTAAGAACCAAATATTTTGTCACGTGTCACCCCAGTGGAATCCTGACAATTTCTTACAGTCATCTTAATCAGAGTGACTGACTTCTAATGTTCAATGCATCAACACTCGCGACAGGCGCTATAAAATGGTCTAAAATGTCTTTTCATCTGGTCTCGTCTGATATATTGCCCCCTTTCATGGCCAGGATGTTGCCCTTTCCGCCCTCCTCTTCATTGGGTCTCGTCTGTAATATTGCATGCCCCCTTTTCACGGGCAGGATTTTGCCCTCTTCGTATTAGTTTGGTGCAATTTATTGGTGCCCTTTCGTCGGCCGTGTCCCTCCCCCTCTTCAGAGAGCCTTACCCTCAATTGCGCCCTCTATGTCTCTTGACGCTAGATGATATAACTTGCAATAACACCGCGTTGAGTAGATGCCATTAGCTATGGGGAAGTTATACTACTGCGTTGTTTGTATTACTTGCAGCTGCAAACGGGCTCGCCAAAAAGGAGGCTCAGGGAGAGGCGAAGCTAATTTTGACGGAACCAAAAAAGAAAAAACGAACAAAACAAAAAACCAAAACAGCAATTGGTGAAAAGGAAGATTATTGGTTTGACGTACTGTTTGCCTCAGACACAGTCAAAGAGTGCCTCTCGATGCTATATCGTTCAGATATTCCGCATGTGCGAGGGGAGTAGCATGCCTGAAAAGTCTGAAGTGTTTAGTTTTCCCCATCATATTCCTCCCTGTCATTATTACAACCTTGCATTACAAAGTATACATTTCTACGCCCTGGGCAAAGGGGATCGGGGGGGGGGGGGGGGCGCTGGGGTTTGGAAGTAGAGACTGGAAGTATAGTGGGTGAGATGTTTTGTCGAATGACGTAGGCACTGTATATGGGCAGGGATTGAACTTTGCGAACGCTTGTTCAAAGTGGCAGCCACTCTACGTGTTCAGATAGATTTCATAAACTGAACAATGTAGTATCATACAGAATTAAAGGTGACGATTTCATTAAATTGGGGCATGATGATAATAATGTTAACAACGTTATAATTATGGAGAATAAAAAAAAAAAACCGTGCTTCTACTGATCAGTGATATAAATCACAATCCCAATTTCGGTTTAATAAAAATCTTATGTCAATTCTAATTGTTTACATTGATGTGCAAACAATTTTTCACTCATTGACTTCTTTCTCAATGAATTAACACACTGTAACGTTTGTCCTTAATTCATTTATAGTTATTTGTAGGCCCAGAGACTTTCAGGGGTAGCAACACTGTTTTAAAAAGGGTAAGGGTTGTAATCGCTGAATCACCCATCTAAATATGATTCGTAGACAATGATATACAGACCTATGGTTAATTACTGATATTTTATGCCCACTTTGCATAATTCTTTATTATGTCTAACGTTACTCATGAAAACTATTCATTACAGTCAGATTTAATATGAAGGGAAGTTTCACGTTGAAAGTCAAGAACACACAACATTTTTAAATAAACGTGTAGTAACAGCCAAATTCCCCATGATATTTGTATGGAACGCATTGTTTTTGTAAGTTTAAGTTAAATTATCATTTTCTACATTCATCTATCTTAGCTTCAGGCACCAAGACTATTCTGAGAAGAATTTTCAATGCAGTTCCCACTGGAGTATCGAAGAGATACCCTTGTGAAAACGAGTCAGGTACTCTTCACCAACAGACAACAATACCTTGTATCTCGTAAAAAGGTATACGTCATACACGCAGAGAGAGAAAACAACCTCTATACCGACAAAGTCGACAAAGTCAGTGGAATCGAGACTTTATTATAATTGCGTTCGATCTTATAGGAGCTTCCCCAGATTCTGCCATCACTCGGGGGCTCTGCCGACGAAATCCGAAACCCGACCCCACGGGATGCATCGATCGGACGATGAGAGTCACGCGTCACGGACCCGAGAGCGGGATCAGATATTGGTGACTTTTCCGTATCGGTCGCTGATTTTCCCCCCTCCTCACGTTTACCTGTCGCGTACGAAATAAAACAACGACAAAAAAGGTAAGAGATACAAGGCAAATGCCAAGAGAATCTGTGCTAGTGGTATGTGATATTTTCTCACCATCTGCTTGTTATGTCATTCCTAACATCTTTTATCTATCTATCTACCTATCTATCTATCCATCTTTCTTTCTTTCTTTCTTTCTTTCTTATCGATCTATCAATATATCTATATGTCTACTGTATCTATCTATTTATTTAATTGTCTATCTATTATCCAAATACTATATTGCATTGATCATTGATAGAATGCAAAATTAGACTGAACTGAACTTAACAATGTCTTAAATCATGACATGTACGAAGTATGATAAAATGACATGATGTAATTTTGTCTATTGATAACCATTACATAGCGTGCACAAGATGTTTCATGACACCTCTCAATAGGCTAAAGATTTTATCAATTTAATCGAAACTAATTTTGAAGAACATCGGTTAGCATGATCTATGGGACAAAACTTCTATACAGCATCTCAACGGAACGCAGATAACTTCAGCAGCCTATATAAATCCCTCAAAATAAGTTCTGAAATTAAAGTTTGATGTATCGTATTTCTCTTATACCAGCATTATCTTCATTGGATATGATATCATAACAAAGCCTGATTAATCATCTTTAAGTAACACCACACTTGCTATGGCTGGATGTTCCTGGAATGTGTAAAACAGCAGCGTATTGGGACGGATCAAAAGTGAAAAGTCGCAACAATTCTGCTAATGTTAACGTATTAATTCGATGAAAAAAGGCCACTGGAATAGGCAAAGTGAGCACTATCACAAACTTCTATACCTAAACATTAGACGATTGCTTGGTCAACCTTCATGTTTAATTTCAGTCTTCACTTACTTCAACAGTTTTTAATTCATGGATGAAGACTATAATCTAATTTCAATCCCACAATGCATTCTTTTCAAGCACACTCCTTCCCTGAAAAGACACACAACAATTATAATGGAGATTATACCAGTGTATACTGTTTGACAAAACACGTTTGCTCCATTTTTCAACACTTTGACCTTTCCTCATTATACGCAATCGTACTTTGCATTCCAGGGCACCGTTTCATGAAAGTTGTCAATCCTGACAAGTTCATCTCTGACAATTTAAGTAAAATCCTCGGTTTTGATTGGCTGAGAAGCCTTGGTCACTGACTGCTACTATGGTGATTGTCAGAGACTGACAACTTGTCAGGGCTGACAACTTTCATGAAACGGTGCCCTGGAATGCATGAATGCATAATGTGAACAAGTGAGTTGTCATTTAAGGAAAATTAATCAGGCTTTCTTATCATGTCACATTTGAATGAAATGATGTAGTTTTAAGAGAAATATAACACAGCAAACTGGAATTGCAGCACTTTTTTAAGGGGTTTAGTTAAAAATGATAATAACTAATCAATGGCTTGACGTATAGTTTTGTTTAAACCCATCGTCACGTATATGAGCGAAAAACTAAGACAAATTAATTCTCTTTCTTGATAACCAATGATGATTTTTTTTTAACATCGTTGGGGACACTTCCTCCTATCAACACTTTTTAATATACATTATATCCCACACACATAATGTGTACACTAATATAATGCATATCAAAACCGTGGTTTTTGGGCATCAACGAAATAAAGACAGAAGCGTCCAATGATTTTTTATGACAGACGGAGGGATGGAAAAGTTTGATATCGCATTTCTTCTGCCGAAACTAGGAAAAAAAAGACTCAAACAAAAGATTCATCATGATACTTTAATCCCTAGTTGCCAAAGGATCAGCCCTGTGGTTTAAAACATTAGGTTACAGGAGAAAAACAAAAGAAACAACTGCTTTTATCTGTTACGGTGGACATATTCCAGCAAGCGCCACTACAAAAAGAAGAGACTTCAGTGTAAAGTCATTGGTTCCGCTACGACGGCTAGCTTTGGGCCTCTGATTCTTTCTTCTTCTTTTGTCTTCATCATGTCATTCACACCTAGACTATCAATTTCAGTTGATATTGATTGAAGATGTCCCCATCCACATTGTATGAAAAAATTATATATTATCGAGGCTAATCCTCTTCTGCGGCCATGGTAACCGATACGGCACTGTTTCATTAGAGAACATGTCTTTTTGTTTTCATTGTAGAAAGGGGAGGAATCTTGACAACATAAAGGGGTGGAGTCCAGATCAATCACAGACTCCCCTGAAACTGTTTCTAAAATCGGGTAATCATTCTTTCTTGTTTCAAGTTTTCTATTTTTTTTTTGTCTTGACACCAAAATGAAACCAATACAAGCATCTATTTTTTCAAGTTAATAACCATCCTAACCTGTGCATGTCAGAGAGAAAGGCGATTTCACCCTATTCGTGATTTACCTTTACTTTGCTTTTACCTCAATCCAATCTAGATGTCACCATAACTAACCAAAAGGTTAAAAAAGCACGTATAAATGTCGTTAAGAGACAAATCAGAAAAATTGAACTACTGACGGCATCAAATATATAACGTTCTATATGCACTTCTCGTCTGATGTCGGTGCGTCTCAATGAGAAACGCGTATGAACCTGCATGTGTATGGTGTGTATTGACGCGGTTGTTTACACCAAATTCTAGCATCTAATCAATTGGTTTATCACGCTGGTTGGCTGGATCAATCGAAGTCGACCAGTACGCTGGAATTGCTCGTTCGCTGGCGCAGGTGAGATGGAAATTATCTTCTTGGTATCAAGTTTTCTTTTTAATAAGCTCATAATCATCAACAATACCCTTATGTGTGTTTAAAACAAACACTGCGAGTATATGTGAACTTTATATTGTCATGATATATTATAATAAAATCCGCCTATCCGCGTATTGACAGTAATAGTAGTAGCAGGAATGTTACGATAGAGGAGCGCATTAAATTCTAATTTGTATTTGTGACCGTGCACCTCAAAACAAACATAAAGTCGCACACACTGATTTTGCGTGAGGACTGAAAATAAGTGAAATGGGTCAACCCAGCCGAACTTGACTTTCTTCATATTTTCTATAGAGCGGGTCTTCTTTTAAATTATGCTAAAATTTGGTATCATAAAACGGGCAGGAAAGTGTGTTTTTTTAGCCGTTTATCTCGAACATTTTTGGTACAATAGTGTGATTAGGTGTGTTTTTAGAATCCCGTTTTCATTTCTGAAAAACCTTGTCCACACTCTTCACTTTCAACTCTAATAACTCTTGAAAGGATAGTGCTACTGCTTTGAAAGTTTGCAGTAATTATGGACAAAATGTTTTAATGAGGCATGCTTAATTTTCAGTTTAATCTGATAATCCCTTCATTGTTGTTACTCTGGTGGTTTACTTCCTGTTTTTTGTCCCATTCATCGCACAGCCACCGCGGTTTGGTAAAGATTAAGCGCTTGAATAGACACTGTACTTCAGAGCCTCTTTTCTCAGTTCACACTTTTCCTGAGTTTGCGCTTTCTTTCCAATATTTAGATAGGTTAGGAGAGTCCATTTGATTTGAGTTATACATCATTTTAAAGCTTAAAGTCTGCTCTTTCAGAATATAGTCTTAACTAAAAATTCATGTCTGGCGACTTTTTGTTTGTTTTGAGGTGCAGGGTCACATTTATAAAAAATCCACATTTGGATTTAATTAAATACGATTTGACGTTTAATGCACTCCTCTATCGTGACATATTCCTTATACATATATATATATATATATATATGCAAGAAATGTTGTGCCAAAGAAGAAGCTACGTCTCCAGTGGAATACTAATTATACTGTCTTACGCCTATATATATATATATATATATATATATATATATATATATATATACACACACACACATATATATATATATATACACACACACACACACACACACACACACATATATATATATATATATATATATATATATATATATATACATAATATAATTGTAAGTGTCTTTACCTGAAGCCACAACCAATCTACGATCCAAGATCTATGATATCGAATTGATGAACAAGAATGATGAATCATTCACTGTACTTACGAAACATATCACTGTACTTCTTTCTCGATTCTTGACACAAAAAAATATAAGTTGAAAAGTTATGAGCGCCAAGTAGACCCACCATTTATAGCACAAAGCGGGTATGTCAGCAGCTGCTAGTCGAAGGGGTGTCTCCCGTTTTATCAGTCCCCCACCTGTCATAAGATTGTTAGGAATGGTACAGTATGATCATGATGATTAAGGTGAGGATTCAGCCTTTAACTTTTTGCAAGATACTTAGAAACCACTTTTTGCAAGATACTTAGAAACCACATGAAATGTTAAAGAGCATACAATTTTAAGAGGAATTCATTTGAAGTTCATTTGATGAAATCGGTTTTGAAACGGCTGAGATATCCAAAAGCAGAGTAAAACAAAGCGAGCGTAATAAAAGGTAGGTCCCACCTTTTATTAGGATTGCGTTGTTTTGGACAGTTCAGATATTTCAAAACCAATTTTCATCAAATCAACTTTGAATTAATCTTCAATTTTCATAAAAGGCTTCTCATTATTGTAAAAAGATTATCATCAAAACATGTTAGGAGCCTGAAGTCCCATCTCAATTGAAACTGTACCATCTCTTTAAACATACATCAGCTTCCCTTTTATGTTCTATGTTTTTCCCGTTTCCTTGATCAGCAGAATAGCTTTCGTCAGCTGTAGACCCCTTATATGTCTGGGTTTCCTGAACACACTTTTTTTTTGTGGGGGGGGGGGGGAGTAGGTAGACATTTTCGACATTAATCATTGATCAATTATATATTGGAATTAGACAAAGCATTTTTTTTCTTTAACTCAGCGTGTAATTGCACTACTCGAAATTCACAAATGGAATTTATTTGTTTCTTTCATGTCAGCACGTCTGGACACTCACATTAAAACAAACTCCATGTTTAACCATTTTTGCTTGACGTCAACACCTAGGTGATTAAAAAGGCCGAACGTGGTAAGAGGTGGTATAAAGTAACTGCATTTTACATGTCATGTATATTAATTCATTGCATTATTTACAATAGACTTTGAGGCACCAATGCGACCAATATCACCAGTGATCACTGCAGCATCATCCGATCAGTATTAACAAAGGGCTCTCAAATTAATTGATTTTAAAGGTAATCGCGTTGACGGGTTTCTTACTATACTTTTGCTGGGGCACTGAATTCAATATTGTGTTAACGAGTCATGACATATATACAAGAATATATGCATATATAAATATATATATATATATATATATATATATATATATATATATGTGTGTGTGTGTGTGTGTGTGTGTGTGTGTGTGTGTGTGTGTGTGTGTGCATATATTTTGTCTCGTCATTCTCATTGTTACCATCATTTCGACAAACCTAGCTAAACGACAATCTTTTGAAGTCGCCGCAGCGCCATTTGTAATCCTATCCTAATGAAAAATCCTCTTACGTTATCCTCGGATTAGTCCAGAAAGCCTGAGCAATACGACAAATTTGCCCTTATAGCGGTATGGCAGTGGGCGACGACGAGGAGTAAGTAAAAGTGACAATTCATCATAAACTTATCATCACTAACGTGTCGCATGGGATCACTGGGCCATGTGTTCGGGGTTGTAATATACTTGTCGACTGAGAACCGGAACATTTTAACAGTAGGACATGAGTCTTGTATTGTTTTCTTCAGGCCATCTTGCCGTCATTGCGTGAAGATATACAGATTGAATACTCATAACTTGTTGCCTGTCACAAAGAACAGTCCTAAGTTTTATTTCTTTTGAGATGTTTGTTTAAAGTCGAGCTGACTCTGTATTTTTCTTCATTTTTTTCTTTCTTAATATATATTTGTTTATTTATTCGTCTATTTATCTATCTATCTATCTATCTATCTATCTATCTATCTGCATCTTGTACTTATCAATCCATTAGATTATTTTAAGATTTGTTATGTTTAATGTTAGTCTCGTCAAGCTCAATCTGTCTTTTCTTCAGTTTTTCATTCTTAATATTTGTATATTAATCTCTTTCTTTAAATATGTGTTTATTTTTTATTCATCTATATCTATCTATTATACCTATCAATCTGTCCATCCATCTTTATCATTTATCTCGTACTAAACTTTTCTCCATATACCCATCTCCAATTCACTCTCACCTGTCTTCTATCTCCCCCTCTTTCTAGAGCTACTGTTCTCTTTTTCTATCTTCCCCATCTCTCTTCTTAATTTCCTCTCACTCTCTCTTTTCATCTCTAAGTTCAATCTGCAATTCACTCCACCTGCAGCATCGAAAAATGAATGAGACAGAAATAAAATAGTGTCAGACCAAAATGTTCCCTCGTAATGATTTTCTTCTACATATCAATCCCTGTATTCACATTTCCCTCGACCATGTACATTAATAAAAAAAAGAAATCAAGAACATCTGATCAGCAGCAAATGATAATAAGCAATACAGACATTGAATTACAGAGAGTAAAAGTATAATAATGCAGCCATTCCAATTTGGAACAATCGATCTGATACAGCTGATTGCTTAGCAGTGAATCTCGTCTCAATTTCGCTGATGACATATCACTTTGAGAAAGTGAAACTGATGCGAATACCCATCATCCAAAAGATAGGATGAAAAATGACGCCACTTACAATCATATAGTTCCCTCGGAAGGAATGAAGGACTATCGCAACCTATCCTACTGGAAGGAACACAGTGTCCCACAGTGTGTTCACAGTGTGGTCACATAGTCGACTATGTGAAAACGCCCAGTGTTGAGATGATTTCACACTGTGGTATGGTTTTTCACAGTGTTCACACGGCAATGATCTGTGTCACACTGTAAATTGATGTTTCACAATGTGTTCACACTGTTAAAACTCTCGTGAACACATGTGAACACACTGTGTTTCTCACACTGTGGGACACTGTGTTCTTTCCAGCAGGGTAAACACATATGGAAAAACTACTATTTAGGGAAATACGACAATCTGAAGCAACATGTATGACTTCTGACCCATGGTTCCCAATCATCACTGTAGCTCAGACATGATAGGATAGCAAACAAGCAAAAACAAGAGCAGTAAAATTTGTAAGGATAAACAAATTCTTCTGAAATTTGTGGATTAGAAGTGTAAAGAGCTAATCAAAAAAACTTTTCAATGCCACTGTGATAAATAAAAAAGAAAATTTTTTAGCACTTTCAGACTATATAGTGACGTGCGTAGAAGAAATACTTTGATAAAATCAGTATAAATATCGCATTACAATACGCTAGTGGAGGAAAAAATATAACGTGTTCTTATCAATCATTACGTGTCGTACTACAGAATCTAACTTCTCATACCTAATCACAAAAAAAAATCTTTCCTCTCAGTGACATGTGCGCCTGATGATGATGTACTTGACCAAGCAGAGGGATCGAACAATACAATGTACCAGTAGTTTGATCCTATTACCCCATATAATACTATGTGCAGTACAAGTATGTGTCACTGATGGCATGAATCGGTAAAGAAAGAACCTTGATTGTGCGGTATTTTCTGCCGAAGACTTTCACGTTCGGACCCTTAAATATGGACAAATTCGTGGATAGTTATGGTATCGTTATTT
The DNA here is from genome assembly GCF_040938485.1 of Diadema antillarum. NCBI lineage: Eukaryota > Metazoa > Echinodermata > Echinoidea > Diadematoida > Diadematidae > Diadema > Diadema antillarum. The sequence continues at coordinate 130,767 of NW_027272497.1, read as the reverse complement.
TAAAAGTCCCCGAAACTAACTGTCTGTTAACACTGCATGAATATGACAACATCAAGGAGAAAATAACTACAAATAGACACTATCTCATCAATACAAAAAGAACAGTGGGAAATAAAGGCTTATGGTGTAAATAGTGAAAATGATTTGCTGTTGAAAATCGCACATACATAAAAGAGCTATAATCGCTTTGTTGTAATTGCAGCACGATGATTTGATAATCGAACAGGTGGTGGCGGTGGAGACATATTGAGCAATCGTGATTAAAAGTAATTTTATGGTAATGCTGCCCATGAGAGATTTTAAAAAGATGTTCAAAGAAAGTCTAACACATGAAACCATGGCCAGGGGCTTAGTATTATTTATTTATTTATCTATTTTTTATTGGTATGAAGGCAATCTTTCTTACGCAACATTTTTCAAAACAGACACCACTCAAAATTGCGACACGTCTTTCGATAAAAATTGTATGCCATATCAATATTTTTCTTTTCGATTGACTGCTTATTCTTTGAGTCACAGTTTGCGCATGTTAGTGCTGCTTTGATCTGCCGAAGCCATTACAAGTGAACAGTAATGACAAGATTAATAGTCGACTTTGTCAAAGATATCGTGATCAACACATCTTTTTGGCAGTCAAAATATTCTTATTCTTACTACATTGTTTCATACACATACACATTCATGGAAATACCAGACAAAATGACATTATTCGCTTAATATCAACAACCATATGTACAGAAGAAATCAGCTGTTTGGAACTTATTTCAAGTATGCACAAGATGATATAAAACTGTCTTTCGAAATAGTTGAACCAAACTTTACAATTAAAAAGATCATATCTTACAAAATAAGTGTCAATATAGGAAGCAATTTTCAAATTTACATTTCTTTTTCTGTGCAGTTTTAAAAAGAGTGGTGAAAATCAAATCAGATCAGTTATTTGCTATAACCGCCATTTTGTGGCTGAGTTTATTACTAATATTAATATACTGAAGAAAATTGTATTGCTGGTTGCTATGGTAGCACGACTGCCGTTACTTTCTCCCGCGTTTTCTGTATAGACAACGTCCATCGGACCGTGCTCCGAACAGTGAACTAGCGGGCTCTGAAATGAAGTTGGCCTGAGGTCTTCCCTAGTTGGACTGCGTCCGTCGCTGGGTCGCTGTCCGTTGAAGAGTAGGAGGCCGAGCTCTGGATCGTCCTGCAGTTTGAGGAGCTCGAACTCGGTGTGGGGCAATTCGATGCCGATAACGTCACACCCACCCGTTGACGTCACGTCCAGCGTCTTGCCTATCTTCCAGGCTCCCCGCCTGCCACACCCCTGACCCTTCTTGGAGTTGAACCGGTTCACCTCCCTCTCGCTCTGCGGAGTCAGGTACATGGCAAGGCTCGTGAACTTGAAGTCGAAAGCGCCCTCCACAATGATTGAGGGATTACCGGAAGTTCGCGTTCCCTTCACGGAGACCGTGTACATTGGGAACTGGCAGAGCGGGTCCTTGTAGTAATGAAAGTGTCCCTCCCAAGTGTGGTTGTCGAAGAAGAGGAGGTGCCTAGTCAAAAAGTACACGGGTCGAACCTCGCAGTGGGTGCTCACCCAGCCGCCGCGCAAAATGACGTTGTCGTGCTGTTGCCTCGGAAGGACCGGGGGTTTGTGCTCACGTGCGTTGTACACGATGCGACAAACGGCACAATGACTCTGAAAAGATAAAAGACATTGGTAACAGAGCAATAACATATTAGTTAATTTTTTCTTCATTCGAATTGATTCATTTATCTGTTTTTTCATAACAACATGATATAAACACCATATTTGATGTCATTTACATTTCATTGCATAATTAAAATAAGAAACACAGCATAAATAGATAACATGAGTCAAAGGATTATCAATGTCTTATTTTCAAGTGAGTGAAATTATGTAATCCTATGTTTTGGTTGAACATCATGGTCTGTCAGAGAATAAAGGGATGCACTGAAAAGAGTCGCTTGTTCATTTTACAACCCTAGAAAAATAAAACAAAAACAAATCAACAAACCTCAATTATTTTAGGAGTACCTGTCGACATAAACGACAGTTGCAAAATGTTTCTAAATGTTTTGAAGAAATGATGTTGTCACTTTTTCTTGTGACGAACCATACAAAGAAACTAAGCAGTAATAAGACAAGAATAGACAGGACAAGAGATAACAAGACAAAAATACTTTATAAAACACAACAATGACAAAAGAAAAAAAAAAGCTTCAAAGAATATATTAAGTTGAATGAGAGTGCGAATGACAATCAATTGCTACTATTGGATGACCAGAGGGAAAAATGAACATAGTATCAAAGTGGAGAGAGCATTTCCGAGTGCAAGGCTGATGACAAACTTTATAACAAGAAAATAGAAGAGATGTCAATATTACCAGGAAAATGATGTGAAATTGACTGTTGCCTTTACGTTGCAAAGATGGAAAAGTTGAGTAAGTAGAAGTACTAGAAAAGCATTTATTTTCCAAACGATTACTTCCGAACCATCGAAGGAGTAGAGAAAGGAAAACGCATGGAAGCACTGCAACTGCTCTGCAATGAATCTTGTGTCTATATTCAAACCAATCGTTCAAATGAATTTACGGACTTTAAATCCATGTTTTATAAATAATTTCAACAAAAAGGAAATAATTTTGAAAAGGAGCCCCAAAAGGGGTAAAATCCTGGCTTTATCTCATAGGATAGAGAGAGGGAGAAAGAAAGAGAGGGAGTGATGGAGAGGGAGAGGGAAGGAGAGGGAGTAGGAGAAAGAAAGAAAAAAAAAGAGGGAGAGAGGAGAGAGAACATGAATGAAGGTTGTAGAGTGTTCGTTCAGCTCAATGACGCCATTGCAGCACCAAGCCCACTCAGGGTCAATGGCTCCACTTCGTCACTGAAGTCCAATTTCATCGAACGATCGGTAAAGTGGTAAGGAGGGGTATTAAACCCGATGTGTAGACAGTGGAGCGGTTAGGGTGTATTTTTTCATTGCCGTCGAATCGAGCAGAGCGCCTCAATGGCGGGTCGACACGATGCCAGGGAAATATCGTGACTTGAATCGGTCGACGACTTCTCCGCGGCCGGAGGTCGCCTGCTAATGGTCACACCGTCAACGTGATCACGGGGATTGGCTGACAGCGCCGCCCAGCTGATCGGCTCAAATGCGCCTCGTCTTGTAGTATCGATGTGATATCTGCGAGTCTTTTGAGTTGGGCGGTTTGGCCTGCTCCGAATGGATGCCATTGAACATAATTACTGTGTCCATGTACTGGGATTAGCGAGGATGTCCTGGCAAATTTAGCAGCCGCTTCCTATGTACAAGTCGGGAAGGAGAATTACCCGTACAAAGACGTTGATTTAGAACAGTAAATGAATGATGAAAATGTAAAACAAAAAGGATAGTAGACACATGAGAATTATGACCTCAAGAATAACAACTCTTCGTTTTCTTATGTCAGTGCGCCCGAAGCGGCAATCTCTTTAAATAATCACCTTGGTAAAATACAGCGTGTTTCCTCTGCCTTTGTCATGACATCATGCTAAAGCATGACATATTCAACCTTTCAATTTTTGTAATAAAAAACAAAGAAAATCATCCTAATCATGCTAATTAGTGAAGATGCCTCAAAGATATCTAGTTTAGAAGCAACGTATTAGGTAGAAGAAGTCATCGAATCCCAAATCAAAAAAAAAATGACGTTTTTATGATTGAAATGTTTGAAAATCATCTTTGATGAATAGGGTGCGTGATGTCACATTCACGTGACCAAGACATTCCTCTAGAAAAACCAGAAGGGCTCTGTATTGGATGACGTAATGTGAAACAGCCTTGGATAACACAAGCTTTAATGATGTCATAAGAGTTCTTTCTTATAAGGTTCCATAGCCATAGAATCACAGAGGAAGTGATCGTGATGAAGGCGATCGATGCAAATAGAAGGATTGTATTGATAAAGTTAGAGTAAAATGGTGATGAAAAGGGGCTTGAAATAGACGGGTGATGAAGAATCCTCGGTTGACGCTAAATCGTCCCGAGCCCAGGACTGCAGCAGCCAACTAGCAGTACTACTAGCTGACTAGCAGAACAAGCAGTATCCCATCCCTTCCGAGCCTAAACGCCCTGACGACCGCAGACAGGCAAATAGGGAATGTTTTGTGTTTGGCTAAACTCAGGAGAAACTTGAAGCTGCGGAGCTGAAAGAGGGAAGCAGAGTATAGATACACCTTGTGTCGTGCCTTGAAAGGATCCCATGAATAATGCATGCATATGGAATGTCAATCAAGACATTACAGTCATACGTTCAGCAGACGCCAAAAAGTTTCTCAATCAACACCACGGCACATTTATGCTTCTCTCTGAAGTCCTCTCATGCATCTGTGTATAGTTCTTAACAACAGTCCCTCTTATAAAGGTATGTGTGATAACTCTTGAAATGAAAGCGGGTAATCTTGAGGTGGGGGCAGTAATAAAACCCCGGTTCCTTTTCGTCCCGCGGGAAATAAGGGGACCAGACAAAGAACCGGTGCTGATAACCACTTGGACGCATTTACATCGGAGACACGGACAATGAGGGCGTAATGAAATCCTAGACACCAGTCCCAGTTTCGGAGTAACGGATGCGAGTCGCAAGTTGGCGGACGAGCACGGGGGCATCACTAATGGGGAAGGGTTCCCCTCCTCCAAGGCAGTGAGACACGTTTTGTTCCGTTAGTTGTTCCCCATTCGCGCTTTTATACCAGGACTGGGACGTGGAAGGGGAACATGGGGGCTATCGAATGTCTCAGGAATCTACTCGCTCGTCGGGATCGAATATCATTTTTTGTTTTAATTTTTCATTTGGTTTTGTCAGTTTCGCAAGAATTTTGATTTTAGAGGCACGATCGCCACTTAATGCTCGGACAGGGTGACAAAAACACGCTTTCTACATTCTGCCTTGGAACACGCTCATTTTCTCTGAATTACAGCTGTCTGTATCTATCTATCTATCTATCTACGTGTATAATACCACGCATAAAACTATAAGTTATACATAAACCATGTTTATCGACATACCATAATCTCACCCAACTGATGGAAAGCAAAAGGCCCTGAAATCGTGATGGCATATTATATACACGTTTTTGTCTTCCACCATTTTTCTGCTAAATACGACAATGCGACTATCAATAACGACACTACTGGGCATTGCAGTGAAGGGTTAAAAGGTTAATGCAGTCAAGCTTAGATTATTTGTCATTGTACATCTTCTCATTTTCTTGTGATTTATTGCGTGACTGACTTTAACGCCACAGAGTCTCTTCCGTTTGGAGGAATTGCGACAGATGCTACAATTCGGACATTGACCCAGTTTTCTCTGTGTTTTTTGTGTGTGTGCGCTTATGTGGTGTGTGATGGTGTGAGTGTGTGATGGTGTGTGTGTGATGGTGTGTGTGTGTGTGTGTGTGTGTGTGTGTGTGTGTGTGTGTGTGTGTGTGTGTGTGTGTGTGTGTGTGTGTGTGTGTGTATGTGTGTGTCCGTGTCTGTGTGGAGTAGTGTGTGTTTGTTGAGAAACGCCAGGGGGTAAAAATAATACCAATTAGCATCTGGTCTAGATGACTGGCGTCCCCCATTTTCTTTTCGTCACCAGTGATGACACTAGCAAATGACTGCTTCATAAAAGTAGAGTAATTATGCAATTCGCGAAGAAATGTTCGCAAGCTGGTTGTCAATAACGTCTTTTCTTTTTCCAGATGTTTCCAGACGTTTTGAAGACAACTTGTCTCCCAAATGGAGTGTGATATTCTGTTGTCATTTTTCATTTCTTGTCGATCCCTCGAGAGTGATTATACAGCGAGATTATTTGGTAGAAGTTTATTCACAATGACGAAGAGACAGATGAAGCCTTGTTTGTCTCAAAGTGGCAGAATTCCCTGCTTTTTTACCATTTCACACTAACAGAACCTTCTCTTTTGGAGACCATCCAACACTGACAAAGGGAGAATTGAGTGAATACTGATTAGCATCGAAATTGCACGTTTCCAATCTTAGACAAAGGGTGTTGTTGTGGGAACACAAAACTTTTGCTAGACCAGCCTCTCCCTTTCCCCTCACTCTCCCTCTTTCTCTCTCCCCTATCTTTCTCCTTTTAATGATGGGAAATTTGGTGTTCATTGGTCCGATGTCATTTCCAGATTCAATGATCACTTGAGCTTTGTCTATCAATAAATTGTCTACCTGATAATAAACTATTCAAAACTTTATCTGAGTCCTTAATTCAATTCCCTCTTAGAAGAAACAAACAGTTCAAATGAGTGAAGGAGAAACCAGGACGCATGTATATCAAGCGAATGCTGTGAGAGTCATAGCTGTGGTTCAACGCGACACTCTCCGATTATCCCCTAATAAGTGAGACTCCGTTTCGTCTCGCCAATCTTCATCTCTATAATTCTGAATATCAATAAGATTTGCACCGTCTAATTCTGATTCTCTTCCCCCTCCTCTCCTCTGTGCAGATGGACAAGTTTCATGAATGATGAAAGCTGATCGCGCGTGATCAGCTTTCATCATTTGGAGCGAACGAACAGTTGCGGGACCACGCTTATTGACCTAATCATTACGTCTTCGAACTTCAACATGATATACAAGTACATGTATCTTGAAATATACTTGTCTGGTCAAGTTCTAGATGCATTATGTACACAAAATTTGATCACATTTTGGACAAACTGTTCCTGAGATACAAAGTAAACTGAAATGGCGTGTTCTCGCGTGTGGATGTGTGTGGGTATTATAATCCATCAGTATCCTGTTTTATTCAAGTTGTTCATGTCAACATGTCATGCTCTTGCTAAATTGAGGTAAAAAAAAGATCAAAACATATTCCATTGAAATAGTGGGCCCCGATGTAGGTCAAGAAATAAATGAAAATATTCTTGTTGTCTATCTAACTGGGCTTCAAAGAGCCCAATTGTTTCATTTCAATCTATTTCATTTCATTTCCTTTCATTTCATTTTATTTTATTTCATTTCATTTCATTATATAGTGTGTCAAATGTGTAAAATGTGGCGTAATCAAAGGTATCGGCTTCGGTTTAAAAAAAAGCACAAAACAAAACAATGGAACTGAGATTCAAACCCAGCTGTAAATGCGGCAAGAGGATTTTTATTTGAACAAATTCAAATGATGTCTCAGGCAAAATGGGAAATTTGGACATGTCGCCTAAATTTGAAGTTTTCACCATGATTAATTACTACGTCAAAATGGGGAAAAAATCGAGATATTAATGAGAAAACTGTGTACTACAACGTATTGGAAGTCAGTGAAAACATAAAATCGCGCATAACCTGAATATCGAGATACAGCACTGGTACAGTAAGATAATTATTGAACAGCATGAGGTCATATGTTTAATTCCGACTATTTCAAAATTCAGATGCCGTCATTATAATCAATGTACGACTTTAAGATGCATAAAATCATATTTACATCTCATGATGCTTTGGAACGAGCAATTAAGATGTCTTTCGCCTTTTTGAGGAGCCATATGGCTGCTTAAAAAACGCTTTACATTACAATATATTGTGCACAAAGGCATTTGCGCGATTTTTAAAACTTTGACGCACAAGCTCTATCTTGTTATATTAAAGTCTAGGATGATGAAAAATTAATGGCTATTGCTATACTGGTTCTATCAGAAATCCAAAATCGAGTGAAAACGACATTTTGATTTTGCGTAGGCGCTGGGCCCGCAGAAACGGACGGACAATGACGGACGTACTCGGCTTTTCGAAATGCTCAGAATTGTCTGAAACATGGTGATAGTTGCTCACAAAGTCATTGTGAGCATTTTAAACGTTTGACGGGTATATGAGGTTCAGTCTTTTATCACAAGCGATGAGAAATCCTTTCCACACAGCATGGTAAAAGTCTAACATTTATTTGTTTATTTATTTATTTATTTATTTATTCATTCATTCATTCATTCATTCATTCATTCATTCATTCATTCATTTTATTTCAGCACTGTACAAGATTAAGTCATGGCTGTCCTTCATTCAGCGTGTCCGTGCACACAGATTAAAAAAAAATGTTACCAAGTAATAAAAAAATGAGCATATGAAATCATAGAAAAGAAAAAAAAAAACAAACCACTTTTAGGACCTACTTGATGAATGCTACCCTCATTGAATGTGACTTTGACAACCTTCCCAAGGTAATTCCCGCCGCTATTCTCGCAAAAGATCGCAAGGAAAAATTGTAAAGAAATATCGATTTTTTTTTATGAATGCAGCTTGCCGTCCTATATCAAACGTATATAGATGAAAAATCAATCCAAGAAACACGCTGAATACGATCGTGGAAGGTGACTTATTTTCAATATTCAATCTAATTTCATTTCTATTTCATTTTTCTCATTTTTCGTTCTTTTCATTCGTACTCCTATTGGTAGATAGGATGCAGCTGCTTCTGAAGAGAATTTTTTCTGTTTCTCATTTTTTTATTACTTTCACCAGGTCAACAGGCAATCGCGTCGCCCACGCTTTTCCGTGAACGACAATCCACCAACTCCTATACGTGTATACATAACCGGAATCTAGCACCTGGCGACTTTGGAAACTTTTCCTCAGTCCGACAGAATCATATAAACACCAACGCTTTTGTATATACCAACGTTTGTGAGTTCTCTGCGGGGTTCCCCGCGATCATTATTTGATAGAGTAGAAGATAAAAATGGGCTCTGATAAACTTAACAATCATGTACATCATGCAATGACTTTCAACGAGCTGAAACCCGGAAGCATGGCGATGAGAACGATGAGATATAGATAGATGAATGAATGGATGGATGGATGGATGGATGGATGGATGGATGGATGGATGGATGAATGAATGGATGGATGGATGGATGGAAAGATGAATGGATAAAAATGGATGGATGAATAACTTGATGGATATACATGGGGAGAGAAGAGAGAAAGGGAGAGAGTGAAGGAGGGGGAGAGAAAGAAAGAGAGAGAGAGAGAGAGAGAGAGAGAGAGAGAGAGGGGGGGGGGAGGAGGAGGAGGAGAAGGAGGAGGAGGGGGAATGTCAAACGTATAATCAGCAGTATGAATGAATTCCAAACTTGCTTATCCCATTTTTTTCAACATCATCTATTCAGTAACCAGAAAACACATAATTGATGAAGAAGGGGGGGGGGGGGGACAGTCTTTTATAGTGTCCTCAGAGTGATAATCAGTGGCCCCAGGGGCCTATTTACCTTTGTTACACCACTATGCAATTACTCTTAAAAGCAATGCTTTTCTGACAAGAAAGAACATTAAACATAGTGACACAGGGTGCGGGTAAGTGATTAGGCCTTGGGACCGATCAATCCGAATATTAGCACAGTCATTTTCCCAACTGCACTTGCCATTTCTAACAACATGGGAATTATGAAGTTATGAGCCACTAAATGTTTGCAGTAATCGTTGCTATTTGTACTTCACCCCTTTGCAAACTTCCTAAAGGATGGCGTTTGTGATGCCGTACTGAACTATCGTATTGGATATCTATGGTTGTGAAAAGATGCAATCAACGCGGTAATGCGCTTTGTTAATATGTGCAGGTGCACCTTCGAGCGCGAACTTGAGACCCAAGTTTACTGCTGCGCTCCCGACTCGGCAGTTAGAAAGGAATCTAACATTAATACTTCCACAGACGGAGACAGTGCTAGCCCCAGACATTCGTTCGTCTACCGCACATTCTATGAACTTATCATCCGACAATGAAACGCGTTTACGGGGAATGCAAATTAATTTTAATCCGATTTTGGACCAAAACCAGCCTCGGGCGGCAGACGGTTATTTGCCTTCAGTCCCACGTACCGGTGGCGGTGTCTCTTTTGTTCTTCGCCGCCCATACCCAGCAAGCACGCACCGACAGACTCGCTTATATTGTGCATAATCCCACGGAGGTATAATTCTGTAATATCATTATCTCGACTGTTGTGGCTAAGCAAACGAAAGCTTGGATTAGCCCATATTTGGCCTTTCCAGGAGAACAAATCATCGCAAATGCTAGGGTCTATCATAGATCATGAAAAGAGTCCCAATTGCTGTGTTTGAATAGCATCATTCATTTGATTAATGGGTGTTCACGATAATCGCCCGCCCGAGTATAATTTTATGGTTCATTGACACTATAATCGACTTCGCGTTGTCTCCTCTAAATAAAAACCATTTTCTGCCCCTTTTAGTAGGCTCACAGTCGACCAACTACAAAAAAAAAAAATCCTTTGAGATCAAAGAATTCTCCCGCCATCCATCTTTTCAATAGACTTGTTATGAAGGGTAAAGTCTTGAATTTACATGAACATATCATTTTCTATTTCTCTCTCTCTCTCTCTTTTCTGCGCAAGAACAAATATTGCAGGTCTCAACTTCAATGTCGAGTGTCGATCTAATCGGACGAAATGATCCATCTCATTTTATCACGAAATGCCGCTCACCTGCTGGGATTTAGAAAAAAAAGCAGGCCGACTTGATTCAAAGTCACGAGCAAAGCATCCACTCAGACGTGAAGGGGACGCGGGGAGGGGTTGACGGGAGGAGAAGGCTTAATGTCTCACACAGCTTCATAGGTACAGATGTAATCACACTGATGTTTCGACCTATGTAGCACCATATACGCATTTCTTCTTTAAGCGGGGTTCCCACTATCACGATTGGCGCCACGATTGAAATCGTGGTCTTAATCGTGCAGCAAGCGTGATGGTCTTATCAGATTGTATCAGATCTTAAGGTCAATCGTGGCAATCGCGTTAATCGTAGGAAAATTTTGGACGGTTCAAAAATTTTCTACGATTATCACGATTAGTTTTTGATCGTGATCATCTCATCAGATCGTCTAGGATCGTATCCAAACGCAGCAAATCTCTTCTAATCGTGCTTCTTAATCGTGTTGATCGGGAACGACTTTTTCACTTTACTTCCGCTTATCATTATTATTATTTTTTGCCCATTTGCCCTTATGTTACTCATAAATTGATTTATTTTGTATTCTGATAGGTGGTCGCCTGCATCTTTAGATTATTTTTTCCAAACGGTAAATTCTATGACGGTGTGGGGTTTAATTGTCGTAATTTTTAAGGTACATTATCAAAATGATTTTTTTTAATGATTTCATAAAATGAAAGTTGTATTACAGATTTTTAGATGTTTTCATACATTATGTTAATGATGTTTTCATTAATGAGTTGCTATTACCATTATACAGACACACAAAACAGGATATGGGATAACTTTTGTAACCAAAACAAAAAATGAGCAAAAATAAAATGGCAATTGTATGTCTGCACGTATTGACTAAAGTCAGTACAAAGATGAGAATAGTTTAATGAATCGTGCTTGAATGGGTACATATCAAAGGCAAATGGTTAATTTTTAAAAGTATATTACAGAGTTTTTTTTTTTGGGGGGGGGGGTGCAGTATCCTGCTGTTTGTGTATTGTGCATAGTAATTAAGAGTTCTTGTTTCATCAGCCATCGTATGACCCCGTTACATCTATTTTGACACTTTTCAATGTCTTTTTTGTATGTTTGGTAGCTCATAATTTTAGAGGAAAATGGGTATTTTTAACTCTCATTATTACTGCAAATGTAAAAGTGACCATTGTCGTGGATGTGAGATCACTCGTATGATTATGACAATGAAGATCACTCTTATTATTTTTCACAGTTAGTTATTCAATAAGTGTAGCAATATACCCCTGCGAAAAAATCTTGCGTAAAACCTCTTTTTTTGTTAAAAAGTGACATCATTTTGATTAGGGAATCACTTTTATGTTATGTGTGTGTATCAGTTATGTTAAACATTGTTAAGTAAAACACTACATCAAGCCGAATAAACCAAACTTTTAATAACCCATGAGATAACGACATTTTGAAATAAAAAGGCATATGATACTTATACTTTGCGAATATGAAATTGAACACATAAGCAATACTATCCATTCGGCCAACTTTCTTATATCGAGCGTATATAACACACAATACTATGTTACATAACATTCAAAATGATCCCATCTTTCTTAGCTTCCATTTCATCATGTAATTATTTTCTTCATGTATTGGAGAAAGGTCATTTTGTCTTGCTGTTTGTATTTTTCTGGGGGAAGAGGGGCAATCATCTGATCTTATGTAATTGGGTTCGTTATTTCATTCTTTTTTTTGTGAGGGGGGAGGGTGAGCATGTCGATTTAATAATCTATTAATTTCTTTACGCTTAATATTAGACGAGGGAATATCTGAGGTTATGGCTGGCCTGGGTGCTGTTTTCTCTCTGATAACATAATCGTTATTAGCAATACTGCAAAGGTTACGTTGTCATCATCGTCAACCTGTCAAGCCTTGCCATCATCAATGGTTGTGGATAAAATTAATAGGCCTAATCACTCTGCATAATTTAAGGGAAACAATGAAATCTATCGTCAGCTGGATCCCATTCGGGTCCAATCGCGTCGTAAATGAGGGTCGCTTCTGATCCCGATAGTAAAAGATATCGTATCTTATCTCAGCAGCCCGTATTGGTTCGCGGTATTCGTATTGGAACGTATCAGTACGTTGCTGCACGTACCAGATCGAGGATCCTAATCGTAATGGTCATGTTAGATCGGTACCAATCGTGAACTCAATCAGGACAATCCTGTCGGATCGTATTTGAACGGCAGACCAGATCGTGACAGATCGTATCGCTTGAAATAGACCAATCGTGACCATATCGCATCCAAGCGTACCAACACGTATTGACTCGCATAACCTCGTATCCAAACGTGAAATTTCATACGAGTTCAACAAATTTTCCACGATCAGTTACGAATGTCCAATCGTGGCGTTCGCAATGGATCGCACGATAGTGGGAACCCCGCTTTAGATGCAACTTAGTACATGATGATATCACGAATTGACCTTATGTATAACGATTGTGTTAATAAATTCAACAGGACTTGGAGCCCAATGTTCCTGTTCCTTTCTGTAGTTCTCATTTGTTTCTTTTATTTACATGATTTATGCAGTGTAAAACATTCCACATGAATATATAAGAGATCATGTCTGTGTGTAGGGCCTATGCATAATGATCTCATGTGAATATCATAAGATAATGCTCCAGGTGCTCCAAATGATTTGGATGGTAAAAGTTGTTCGGCAGAATATTGAAAGACTCTTTAAATGGTGGAAATATACCACACAATTCGATTGATGTTTATTGTAACATTTCATTCATCAATCATGCAGTCAACATGAAGCTAAACCTTTGCACATTCAAAGAAAATAAAAGGTAGAAAAAGATCAAAACTTTATTATTTTCATTATTTCTAACGGAGCTGGTTGTATGTACTTGAAAAAATAGGGCAAGGTAATCATGAGTATAATAATATTATGTACGAGTGAGAAAAAATACAAGAAATTCTTCACTGAACGCCGATTAGCTTATTTAGTAAACCTTTGCAAAATTGTGGACGCCCTCCGTTAAATTTCGTGTGTCCCATTTGCAAACCTGAAAATAAGATTCCTTTCATAAGCTGGTATATAGTAGAGGTAGGTAATGAATGACAGAATGACAGAGCTGGCAACGTTTTTTTATTTTGTTTTTTTTTTTTGTTTTTTTAATGATGGAGGGGAAGACAATCCTACAGATTTTCAGTGAATTCATTCGGACCCCGAAAAATAACCACCGTTATTTTCGGTACAAATGGGGAGCGTATTCTCGAGTGACATGGTGTTTGTTAATGAGTTTTTATGTTTTTAAATCTTACATATATTATCGGGAGACATTATTTTTTAACCATGCAAAGTTTCATGACGTCTTCAAAAGGGATAGGCGAAGTTTGAGAAGAAATAGAGGGTCACCACTCCTTTCCAGAAACCAAGCAGGGGCATCATTGAACATGTTAAAAAAAAAAACAGAAACATGGGTGCAGTTTGGAACTTTTGCCATTAGATCGCATATCCTTTTTAAGTAATGGCTGTGAACGAATCTATTTGAATGTATACAGTAGGGCCTACTGAGTTATTATTGATTTGTAGACAACATAAGCACAGGATTACAGCTGCTGAGCACCGCTCTCTTATCTATAAAGAGATATGAGATATGCTTTTGTAGTGTCAACAGTTGCAGAGTATACATACATTTTTGTTTTTCTTACAGCGCAAATGACATTTATCGTTCTCTTTTTCTCACTTTGTTGTTCACAAACAACTGTGAGCATTGAAAATATCAATAATTTTCGAATTTCAAAGTTCTGACGATTAATATAATGATAATATTCACTCGAGTTGTTCATTATGAGTACAGACACGCAAAAAAAAAGAACCGCGACACGAATTCTCCGTGGCAGGTGCACGCCACCGTCGGTTAAAATGTTTGATTTGTCGGAGATCTCGAGTTTTGTATACCACTGTCTTTTGGGCTCTCTCTTTCTTCTTCTCCCCTTATCTCTCTGTATATTTTTTCCTCACTGTATATCTTTCTCTCCCTGTATACCGTTCTCTTCCTATATTTCTTTCTCTCTCTCTCTGTATATATATATATATATATATATATATATATATATATATATATATTTCTCCCTGTATATCTTTCTCTCCCTGTATACCTTTCTCTTTCTATCATATCTTTCTCTCTCTCTGTATATATATTTTTTCTCCCTGTATATATTTCTATCCCTGTATATATCTCTCTCTTCCTGGATATTTTTCTCGCCCTGTACATCTTTCCCTCCCTGTATATCTTTCTCTCTCTTTATATGTTTCCCTCCCTATTATTTTTCTCTGTGTGTATCTTTCTCTCCCTGTATATTCTTTTCTCTCTGTATATCTTTCTCTCCCTGTATATCTTTCTCTCCTTGTATATCTTTCCTTCACTGTATATCTTTCCTTCTGTGTCTTTTGCTTCAGTGGGTTCGTATAAATTTCGTCGTCGGACGCAACGAACCGCATGGAAAATCGGACACACAGCATCACAAAGTTTTGTGAAAACGGGGAAATCCACGCATGGAGAGACACACCGATCTAGGAAATCGATCAGATAGCAAATGAAGACTCGCATTCTAGATTGGTTTCCAGGATATGATTCAGCACATAACTACCCGAAAATGAAAAAAAAAACCAAAAACAAACAAACAAAAAACAAACAAAAAAAAAAAACAGCGGAAAAGTAAATAAGAGGAGATCTTATGTTTAATTGAGGTTGTCATCTAATATGTATTTAAATGCAAAGGTCTTTGATTTAGTTAGAAAATCAACATGAATACATACGTCATTGAACATGCCCATACGTCATGGACTTTTTGATGCGCGAGCTGCTCTGAAAAATTCGAAACAAACTAGTAACAAAGATCCTTTCGTCTCGAGTATGCGATTACGTTCTGTTTACAGTTACGCGTATGTGCGTCTAAGTAAAATGTATAGCCAGTTGTGTATAAATATGTTTCACTACAATACCTCCATGGCTTGGAGCAGTAAAATATATATCATCAAACATGTCAAAAGGACGTATGATCACCGAAAACTATTCGATACAAGTGCTCCACATAAAAGAAGAAATCATTATTCTTACATACAGGAAAATTCAAGCAGCTGTATACTAATCGCTTCTGACAATTCTTGAGGAGCAGAGCAAATATATCCGTGCTGTACATTCAAAACTGATGAATATTTTTTTTTTTTTAGTCCAAATTTTGCTTCAGAGAATTTGAACGAGTCTCGACGTACTCTCTCACCCAGGGCAAGGGAAACAGTCTTCTAATCTTAGTTGCGATGTTGTTGCTGGAGGTGGCGATGTTGGTTGTTTTCAGAGCTATATACGTATACCATAACAATACCATGAGTGGTAATCCACGCGACTGAAATTCTTCTCCTTGTGACGTCTACGCGACATCCCCTGGATAGGAATGGAATGGATGCCGGGCATCATGGGATGTGAGAGGGAAAAATGGCCATCCAAAACGTTCAGAGAGGCGTGAATAATGTACAAAGTAGCGGGCGAACAAAGAAGTGAAGCATGCATACATTCAGTGCTCGAGCCAAACTACGCTTAATTCCATACACATCTTTCTCTCCTGTTTTTTGTTTTGTTTTTTGCTCTTTGGTGAAAACATGAACTAAATCATTTTGAAAGTATGTTTGGTATAATATCACACTCCCAAAGCAACCGATGATTCTAAAAATCAATGGTATATACAGCCCTATGAATGAGAAATATGTGGCATGAACCGTATCTCACAACTTAGTGAAAGTAAAAGATAGTGACGATAATGCATCAATAGCCCTATATAGAAGAAGATTCATCTTAGACTTTGTTCTCTCAGAGTATAAACTGGACACCGAGATGTGTTAGTTGCCTTATTTTTTTTTCTTTCTCTCCGCTCGATCAGCTTGAATATCCCTCTTTTTATAACCCAACCCGAGCCAAGATGACTCACTTAGGACTTTCCGACTCCGTAACTTTTGAATATTGTAATCGTCCTCGGAAACCACAAAACGTTCTGGTCAGCGATTGGTCGATTCGTATTAAACGCGTGGCTGACTAACCAATCGATCATTGTAAAGTAATGAAGTGGTCATTGAAAGCGATGTCCATAGAAAAATTCAAATTGTTGTGAGGTCTGCATCTTATAATTTGATGATGGACGGTAAGAGAAAAAAAGACACTCATCAAACAAATAAGTGAATGGGATGACATTTTCCGTTATCGCAGTCTTGCGATTGATTCAACTGAAACGGGTTTATTGAAGCGCAACTTCGCAAGTGAGAAGCATACACTGTTCATCACGACACACCCATGACAACGGTGGGGGTTTATTGACTTTACTTAGAAAAATCTGTAGTCTTTCATGTCATTATTTGTCTTCTAATTTCTCCCCTATATGCTGTTGTTTTCATTCATGAATGGTCACATTAAACGACAGACAATGAGTATTCAGTGAGGTAAAACGTAAATCTCGCCATTTCTAGAATATCGAATGTTCCCAACATGCCCAAGTACCTTTATAATGGACTGCATCAACAAACATGAATGAAATCTGCAACACGCATCCTCTCCCTGACTCACTGCATTCGTGTCTTTCTCCTCCTATTTTTGCAATCACCCACCTGAGAAGAAAGTGCATCGACTGTGCTGATGCACTCCGTTTGAACAAGAGACCCTGAAATTAATTCTTCTCTTCTGTAGATTTCATTAATTTTCTTTGCACTAGTTTTATGAAAGACAAACAATATTATTCTTGTGTATAAAGAACAAAATAGGATTCATCCGACGAGGACGATGGTTGCTTCAAGAACCACGAGGATGATGCAGAGTCTGTTGCCTTGGCAACCGTTACCAGTCTCCGCCACCAGATGGATGATGATGATTGTTCTCCCAGGGTGTGGAATATAGAAGAGGGAGGAAAGACATTGTCAAAATATTAATAAGCACCGCTCCTAGCTCCCGCTATAACCCATCTGACCAAGGGGTCGGCAAAGTCGATGGCTTCTCTTCCCCAGTTCTCCAGCGAAAGTTCGCCCGGAGGAAGTGGACAATGAAAACACTTGAGTCATCCAAGTGGTCTGGGCTTCCGCCCGTATTGGTGGAGAGATGACCCTGCCGCTCCATCACGGCAGGAGGTGACAGCCGTCATCCGTTTTCATCTCTTCCTTTCGATTACTGCAAACAAAACATACGGACAGATAGACACACAAGCACACGCACACACACACAAACGCACACAAACACATGCACCCTTACATACACACACAATATACACACGGATGTGTGCTTTCGAGTAACCTAGTTATTGATTGCTTATATAGTATTAGCTATTTTACTACGGGAAAAGATACACTTGCGAGTAAAAAAAAAAAAAAAACCGTGTTATAGGAGTCTTCTTTGATAATCACGGATAAAGTGCTCTCGCAGGATCCAGAAGTAATTTGAATCCTACTCTTAAACATCTCAAATTATATTTATGAAATAAGTTATGAAATGGGAAGTGGAATACACCTCAGTGACAACCTCTTGTTGAGAGCTATCCAGCATACGCGAATTTCTGCGGACACGAAGTATTACTCACAGAGAACATGATCAATACTAGCACTCAACTGGGGAGGGGGGGGGGGTGCAATTGACACTTGAAGCTTCTGAGATGGTGCGAGGGTGCTCATCTATTTGGCGACCTATCTACCACCACCTGCCCAATCGCTTGCTTCTGGATCCTGTGATCGTTGATTCTGGCAAGTGAGGTATAGTAACATTTTGAACACAGCGGTGCATGTAGTTTGTGCTGTTATTGGGTTAAGTAAGTATAGTATCCACAGATTTACAATGATACGTATGAAATGATATACCGACTAGAAAATTATACCATTGTATGTCTATTCTAGAGCTTAATTTACATCTGCATGACTCTGTAAGAATTAAAAAGCTATGTAAACAGAAAATAAATGTGACATTAGTTTCGACGCGTTCTTCCAACAATGTGCAAAAAGTACAGCTGCCTTTCACCAAGACTACTGAATAATTTACACGTTTTCCTAATTCAAAATGTCAAAGGTCAAAGGTACACATGTAACGGAAAAAGACTATTTTATCCTAACTTACTCGTAACAGTAATCAACATTTACCAATGCATGTTTATAGTTCATTTGTATCACAAAATATTTTTCCATAGAAAAATTTGGCAATAAAACCGCAAAAATAAAGAGATATCACTATTTTTTTTCTTCAAGTAACCATAACTGCAGACGATTTACTGTAGAAACGATTTTAATAAAACTATTGTGCATATCTTGTATGCTTTACAATATTTAACATTGATTGTAGTGATTACTACTTTTACATTGGTTGTTCCTATCTGTAACTCACATTTTAGATCTACTTTGAAGCATCAAAACTTTTTTTTTTTTTCATCTGCATAAAAATGGTAAATAGTGGCTTTGGGCAGTTAAAGCCGAAAAGAAGCATCATATCCCTTCTTTCTTCTATCTCTCTCTCTTCCTCTCTCTCTCTCTCTTTCGATTCATTTCTCTCACTCTTTTTTTTTCTTTCTCTAATTTTTTTCTCTCCTTTAATCATGGCCTTCTGCAGACCAGGCCAATACCACAACAAAATGTCTCTCGCACTGTGATCACTGTTAGTCAGGAAAAGATGAGCTCAGCTGTGCGTTCGAGAGAAAGATACGAGAGAGAGAGAGAGAAAAAAAAAAAGGGGGGGGGGAATCTCGTCTAGTAGGTAAGCAAAGGATCATTGGTGGGAACGACGAAAAATGACGTATCATTTTTGTTAATGCGACCGCAGCGTCGGGGAAAAATCGCAGCATTATTTATGAAAGCAAATGCTTCATTTGTCAGGGAATCACGATGATGAATCAACAGATAAACAGACGCATTAAAAGCAGTTCTGTCTGTGAATATCATAGTAGCCCTGCAGAATTCAACAAAGAGTTTCCCATCCGCAATTACCATCAACGGCATTCATCAAAGGTTCGTCCCTTTTGGCTGTTATGACACCTTAATCCTTTTGGTCCAAGATTGGATTGGTGTAAATGAGAAATGGGTTTACGAACAGCTTCAGTTCTTCGGAACTCCTTGGACACCCTCCCCCTCCCCATCCCTTCACCCCTTTCTCCAAATTTCAAAGACATTACCACAAGGGGGACTTTCGATGAAACGGATACGGAGGCAGGAGGGGCAAATTCAAACTGGGTGACTTCTACGCGCTCCCTCCTCCCTTCCCCCCAACCTTGGGCGATATTTGGCAAACAGAATGATAGCCACGTGTAATTAAATATGCGTATTTAGCAGTGAACTTGTCGTGCGGTAGTGTTTCAGAGAAAGGTGAGAATTATTAGACCGTGTGTTCAGATGGGACGGTGTTTCACTGGGCATATGTTCTAATCTCCCTCGTGACTGTGGAGTCAAATGCGTGTCAAAAATACATATCGTATGCCGAGCGAGATATCGCGAGGGCAGCGTAACTTAAAACGCATGCTTCGATGAGATCTCTCGTGCACATTTTGTGGTCAGTAGCGTTATTCCCCGGATAGACGGAACTGTGATTCTAATCGGGTCGTTTACAGCATAGTGAGTGTGAGTTTTAATTGAGGCATACCGTGTAAGTTTCCGTACAACCCATCCACTTACATTAAATGCATCGCACTGTCTTCTATCCCAACCTGACCGAAAAAAGGAGAAAATAGAGATCCTGGTATTTGGGAGCAATGATAAATTCATATTATATGATACTAAATCTTAATGAATGCGTGATGAAGAAAATGGATTAAACAAAAAGACAAGTGTAACCCTTTTCGGAAAGATCACCATCATCCACAACAACGACGACGACGACGACAACAATAATAATAATAATAATAATAATAATAACAACAACAACATCATCATCATCATCATCAACATCAACAACAACACACCAGTGCACATGTGTTTGGAGAAATGCGTGATTTAAAGTAATTTCAATCAATTCTCTTATTTCTGGACACAATGCAGCTGCAAAAAGAAAGATTTTTAATTTGAGGCTGATATTGAACGCGGAACAATGTTTGGCTGTATCGCGCTGAGCGTAGTCGCACGTATATATGTATGTATGCGTTTCGATATTAGTTGGGATACAAGAAAAAAAAGAAGGATATTGACCAACCTCGTCTTGTTTTTGCATAGGTGACACTGTGATGAACCCTGGATCCTATAGACTGACCAGATATACATCTGGGTATATGTTAAGGGATGTATTTTGTCGATTGAAAAGCCATTGTCTGTATTTTGTGATTAAGCCATGATATTGCTCAAAACAATACTCGAGAATGCGACCGCAAACACGAATCACCCACTTTCCTTCACATGATATCTCGTCATACTGAGGCTTAATCTCCACTGCTGAAGTCGCACAAATCTCGTCTGAACACGCCGGTTTGAATTACATCTCATTAACATGGAAGGCACGTATGGCAAGGGGAGTCTAGTGTGCAACTGGATAAGCCCTCGGCGAAAAGTCAGTTGAACAGAACAAAAAGAAATGTATTTCTTCTTTTTTTCGGTAAAAAAAAATGGAGTGGTGTTGAAGAGTTGAAGAGAAGAGCCGGGATTAGAAATTCATACGACCATCCTCAAGCGTATGGTCACGATCATACTACTCGTCGACCGCGAGGCGTCAGAATCCTCGTAAAAAGACTTCTGCACGAATTATTTCTGTCCATTCACTGTGAATTATGGGGAAAGCAGCGGCATATATGGCAAATACGAAGATCAGAATACTGCAAATTTGCAAAGCCACTCATCCCCACCTCCTGTTAAAGAAATGAAAAATAAAGAAAATACCACAATCAGAGAGAGAGAGCAAAGAAACAGACAGACAGACAGACAGACATACAAACAAACAAACAAACAAACAAACAAACACAATGACACGATGCGGGATATGGTGGTTACGGTTGCAGTTTGAGAAATCAAAAGACTCCAGTGGCGGATCCAGAGGGGGGCGCAAGAGGCGCACGCCCCCTTTTTTTATCGTTAAAAACAAAAGAAATAAAAAGAAAAAAATGAAATGAAACCCGGAAGTGGCACCAAAAATAATAGTTACGCCCCCCTTTACAGAATTCCTGGATCCGCCCCTGGACTTTCTTGTGAGACTCTTTTTTTTTTTTTTTTTTTGATAACGGACACTCTTGGGGAACCAGTTCTATTGTGGATCCATTACTCCTTGTGGACATAATACATTTCCATGTCATGATCATTTGATGAAAATAGAACATAGAATTAATGTTTATTTTTTTCGTATAATACATTTGGCGTTTAATTCGTCCCGATTTTTTCCCTGATCTTCCTTGTAATCAAGGATTAAAAGTAAACAAACAAAGAAATAATCCTGGCTATTAAAACAAACCAGAACGAGCAAACTAACAAACAAGAAGAAACACACACGAACATTAGACACACACACAAACCTCATGCACGTCAAGCTCTGCTTATGATGACGGTCCCCTGTATTGATTTCTCCTTTGTTCAAATATAAATACAGTATGCCTTAACATGTTGCTTTGATTCATATGTTATTACAGCCTGATGTTGTTATGAAATTGACATTTCTTATATTGATTTGTATGTTATACTCTCTTTTTTTTTGTATACTCTGTATCACTTTGTTTTCATCTGTTATTGTATTTAGAGAAAGAAAATGCAGGAATAAACCAAATCAAACCAAACCAATAAACAACACGCAATATGTAAGAAGGAGCCGACTTGATTGAATGTTGATCAAGCATGATCCATGCTCAGTTGAGTTTTAAACTGATAAGCTTATGATCCGTGATCAGATCATGATGATTTTCAAATTTTTGCCATGTAACTGACATGATAGACGCATATAGATGAAGATCAGTGATAAATGTTGATAGAAAAATGAAAATAGGAATGATTAGATACATGAATATATTTATTTGCTTGTAATATAACTCAAATCTCAATACTGGTCAATTATATTCATAGCGTTATGTGTATGTATATGTATTGACTACGCACATGTGGGTGCTTACGCTGATTATGGAAGTACATGCTTGTATGGAGAAGTAAGTTCGTGCGTGGGTGACTACTGCAAGTGAAAGATGGAGGGTGTAGAATTTTTCATGAAGGAATATATTCCAAGCTTGAAAACAACTTCTTGCTTTGTGCTATCAGGGTTATAGTGATGAATGCGTCCTTGCGTATCATATGGAAAAAAAAATGGGATTGTTTGAAAATAAAAATGCAAAGCGACATCGAATCTCACCTCACTGTCGTCGTCAAATTTCCTGAGGGGCATTTGATAGGCCTTCGGCCGGTAGTATATCATCTGAGCGACGTCGGTGTGGACGTCGCCGAGGAACAGTCTCTCGCTCCGCCGGGTCAGCCCGCTGTCATCGTCCCTCCTCTCAAAGATTTCCTGCCGCAGTAGCTGCAGCTCGTGCATGGTAAAAGCCAGACCCGGGGTACAGTCCAGTGGGGGATCGTCCCGCGTGCTGTCCAGCACCACGTACTTCCTGCCAGTGTCAAGAGAAAAGAAAGATGCATCTCATTGTTGACCCGTCTATTTCCTCTGGCCCTACTTGTCCCTTTTGACCCAACTGTCCTTCTTGACCCAACTGCAAGTACTTGACAAAATTTAGAGTAAGGTAATCATTGATTTTCTTTAGCCAAGCTCTCTGGGCGCTGGGAGATCAGTGCTTACGTTGAAGAGGCTGCCCTGGGTTAAAGAGAACATCAGGATTATGATGGTGAAGATGCTCTTTATTATCTTCATTGTCATTATCATCATTATAATCATCACTATCGTTATCAATTTTGATGCTGAATCCCTCCTTTTCACGTCATCATTTCTCTGGGAACCTTTGCCATCGTAGGCCTTATAGCTCCTGAAGTACTTTTTCTTTTCCACGTAGTCTCGACTACTGCTGACAGAAAACGCACACTCACAATCACCGTCATTTAGAAGCGGCAATTCAAGTTTTGTGTCTGGCGGGTAAGAAATACTTTATTTCCTTGACATTGTAAATCTAAGTGAGTGAAGAGCATCAAAGTTACGCTTATATTATCCCCCAAACCTGTGTATCATAGCTTGTGTATTCTGACGTCACTTCAAATATCAAACATCAAACATGTTTGATGTGACCTCCTATAAATAAGGTTGAACGTTAATGAAAATCTATTTTCATATTCTGTTCCTTGTGTATGTTTGGGAGACCAGTATAAAGTTGCCTTTCAGAGCTTAATAGTATGCAATCAAGGTAAGTTTATGTTCCCATATGTTAGTAAAGGAAGGATAGATCGCCTAAAATGTCATTGGCCAATCAAAACAGTATATTGCAATAATGAGAATAAAGAACTATTGTTCTTAAGATAAGGTGTTAAAATGACCTTATGATGAAGTCCTGAACTGTGTTCCCTCTGTGTACGCTCCTTGATGTTCTAATGTATAGACTACTAGTATAATGATGACACCGAGGGCGCCATACCTACCGGAATAATACGAACGGTTCGTCCTGCGCTATCACCTCCGGACACGACCCATTGATCTGCGCCGACAACCTCCTGGCGAAGCCGTCTTGGAAGACGGTCAGAGTGACCTTGTCGAGTTCGTAGACGGCTTCGGTTGCCCCTTCGAGACTCCACGACAAGCCTCCCAATGTGAGTCGACCACGGATTCGGTACGAGTAAGCCGGTGTCTGGCACTGGTTGTCCGAGTAGTAGAACTGGTAGAAGGTGAAGCTGAGGTCCGAGTGGAATCTATAGCGGCGAGTCAGAAAGCCAGGCCCGGGCCTTGTCTCACACCTAGGCAAACAAGAGCAGAGTGAAAGAGGGTGAAATCGTTAACTTGCACTTTAACCATTTCTGTGCTAATGAGTCAAATGTGCACAAATTCCACGCACTTACTTACGGATAGCTAAGCAATGTGGCATTCTAAGGGTTAATAGTAATGTAAGTAACAACATCGTCCAACAAGGTAGCCTTCTCCGCGTTGGCACCGCTGCAAGAGACAGTCCTCTCCCATCCTTATCAGTTCTTGCTCAAGGAATTAGGTCGATGCACCGGGCATGACTTGGACTTAGGACCCTCTTCATCATTCTCAGTTTGACACCTGGCAACTGTGTTCTCTACATTATTAAGAACAGATTAACAGTGCTCTAGACCCTTTTAAAAAGTGGTTATGAAGTACCACATACATTATTGTTATTTTTCATTTAACACTGTTACTGATGTGGCAATCATTTTGATTAATATTCATTATTACGGTTATTTTTTATATCATCATCTCCATCTTCCACTGTACAATTTTATCATGGTAGTACTGATGGGATATGACAGGTGGATTATGATTCAATTCATCACATGCCTTAAAAAAGATACTACATACAGAAGAAAGTAATAACCATTTGACAGAACGTCATTAGTGTGGCGACCCATTAAAGATTTGTGCGGTTCAGCTCACCTATGTCTTTTCGATCTATTTTTTCCTGTCGTATGCTAAGGTAATGATATTGACACAAAAATTCGAACTCGAAATAAATTGACCGAGAAAGTAAAAAGTCACCGTGCTCATTTGCGCGATCGTTCAACCAACCCACTCCCGTGGTTCATTAGCCCCTCGTCGCTGAAACGATAGTCTTGCTGTCTCAGACGCTTTATTAAAATTTCTTGGTGATTCTGCTAGTGATTTATATAGCAGAATTCAAATCATGAGGGTGTGAACAATTGAATACATGAACGCATATATGCCGCAGTCTAGTCTAGGCTTCTCTGCAAAAACAGAAAAAACCCCAAACAAACAGGTAACATTCATCTGATGAAAAAGGAGGATGAGGAGACGAAGGGAAAGGAGAAGAATAGAAAGATGTTTGCGAAGAACTAGGAAGCAATATGGATAAAATCGTCACCCTTCTGAAAAAAAGGAGACAAGGAACATTATACAGATATCTATTTTAGATATCAATTCTGAGTAGAGTGACAAATTTGAAGTGTGGACGACATGAATAATGTATGGAGCGAAATTGCATGTTCTTAAGAGGGGTGGGCTATCGGAGAGGGGTGAAGACAACGTGCAATCCCATACACGTCAACGCTAATTGTCGATGTCTTGTAAAAGGGGGACCACTAATTAATCTCCCTCGATCTCTCCTTTAACTCGAACAGTCATAGGTAAAATATTCGAGAAAACGGCAGGGAGGTGTGGTTGTGGTGGGGGCATGGGAGAAAGGGTGTCAGTTTATTCTGCTTCACGCCCTAAAATCAAGTACCATTGTGACTATAATGGTTGAAGCAACTTCAAGTCTTAACCCCTTTACCAGAGCTCTTAATTCGCTGGTGACAGGTATTCAAAGTTTACGGTCTATCACAGTTCGAGGGCTACTACCCTTTCGAATATTGAGCACAATATTTCGGAACAGCTTTTCAGTTAAAGAGCAAGCGTGTCGACAGAAACAAATCTGCCACTTAAATCCTATTGGGCAGAGACAACAACTGTTACGCAATTACGGTGTTATCTATCATGACAAGATCGCATTGAAGTTAGAATCATAGGTGATCCTGATGACTTGATTGAAAATTTCCAAGACATCAAATACTTGTTATTTATCAGTCCAAATCCTCTTAACATCAGTCCAAATGTGCGTATTTTTTTTTTCCTTTGATGAGTTTGCCGAAGAATGCAACAATTTGAAACTGAGGTCTGGAAACAAAGGCTAGTCCATTCCAAATCCCCGGCAGACACGTAGAGTATCGATCGGGCGGAGAGAGTTGTCGGCGGCTCAACGCTCGGCAATCTAATGAAGATATCAAGTCATCGTTTACCCAGGCCCCCCGTAAAACGTAGCTAACTGAACCCGCTGACCAATGGATACGATTAATTGGCATCAGCTGGGATTGGCCATGTACAAACCTTCTCTCATGCCCATCCCCCTCCTCCCTCCCCACCCACCCTGGCGGCTGACAGATCAGCTGGCATTGATGTGTCTAATACTGACCACAAGTGCTCCAGACGCTTCTGTTTGTATACCGTAATAACTCACTTGAACAAACACAGGCTATCCTATCATTACACGTACTGAAGTCGGAATGTAAACCAGCGAAGCTTCCCGACATTCAATGAAGAAGAAGGAGAAGAAAACAAGGACAGTAATGTTCTACCGTACTTTTCGTGCTAATGAAATACGATACAGTGCGGCGTACATGACATGTAAAACGACTACACACGCAGTTGCGCTCGTAATCAATCGAGGACTAGCGGGTAAAACGTTTAACGACACTTTTCCAATCAACGGCGATTACGTAATAACGATAGCAGTTTCACAACAGCTGTTCTTTTATTGTTCGTCGGAGTATAATGTAAAGCGGGGCATGCTTCATAATAGCTGGTACGAGAGGAGCATAAAATACATTGTACTTGTATATGATATACACAGAGGTTACATTCTATGTTAAACAATCATTGACATGCAGAAGAGTGCTAGATAAATGTTAACATGATCGTACGCAGGATTTTTTTTTTTTTTTTGAGGGAGTTGTCGGTAGATTATTCCCATTGCCCATATTGACCTATATTTTTTTCAGTTTTACTCCTCTTGATTTAAAAATGATTCATTTATGGATGATTTAAAATTTCTTTGTTTGCATTCCTGGTGTAAAAAAGTATGTAGAATTGTGTAATATAATAAGACACTCTGAAAATGCGTTTAGGGAGGCAACTGCACACCCTCTTTCCTATTGCCCTGATTGTTATCATGACAAATAAAGTTTAAGCATCTCTGGTTCATACAACATTGCTGAAACTAATGATTTTATAAAATGGTCTAAATAAAAGCGAAGACTTGAAGGCAGCTGACCTGTAATTAAATTGAATCCAGTCTGATTAAAAGAAATGATGATCATCTGTCAAATTCTTAAAATATGTGTTCATCTCCATCATCAGACTGTGAGAGCATTTACCGGAAGACTTCTCCTTGTGGTGATGTCAGAGGACACCTAAAGTACTTTGCTGTAGCCATTTCTGTTGGAGGAATCCTTCTCCCCTGTTTGTTTGTTTGTTTGTTTTTATTTCTGTTTACAGGACGACTAGGCGAATACTGTCTGTGTTTAACTCGTGCGTGGAGTGGCATAAGGCATACTGCCTTGCTTATTATGCAGATGTCGATTCTTTTTTTAGACAAAATGTATGATTCTCCCGAACTGAAACTTTATTGAAACAGACGAGACTGGTGTATCAAGATGCAAATGTGGTGTCACGTTTGATGGCCTACTGTTGGCCATTGATGGGTAATTAACCATTGCCTCGGGGACTAATGTTTTCATCGTTGCTTTCATTGATGGTGGAATAATTTACGAGAAACTTTCACAGATTTAGGCATAAAAGCATGATGATAGTTTAACTATATTTCTATATTCTTTGAACATACCTCTTTGGATTACTTTTTACATTACTGTTAAGTCATGTTTCAACCCATTAGCTTGATGTTGTAATGAACTGCACTCTATGGAATACACACTCACACTCACACACACACACACACACACACACACAAACACACACACACACCACCACCACCACCACCCCAAAAAACAACACAAACATATATACACTCACAAACAAAAGGTAACAATACTATTACATAATTATGTAAGAGAGACGTAGTACAGTGTACTTTAATATTTTATACAGCAGTTACACTCAGTCGCTTGCATGCTTTGTCTACACTGGGAATATCAAACGTCAGTATTATGAGCAAAAATACAGAAACGGAATACGACAAATTCAGATGGGAGGGTATAAAAAGAAGACAAAGAAGATGAAAGAGAATATGAAAGAGAATTTCCTGAAGAAGAAGAAGAAGAAGAAGAAGAAGAAGAGGAAGAAGAAGAAGAAGAAGAGAGAGATGGAGATAAAGAAAGAAGACGCTGTTGCCAAGAAACACGTCTGCACACATAAATCATCCACATTACGATCACACACAGCCTTGTACCCTTCATGACTATTGGATGAGGGGAAATCGCAGACAGTCACCACAGACAACCACCATCAGAAAGTTTTTAGTTCATCTAACTTCGCAATCAAGAAAAACTTGAGATTTTAGACTGAAAAATTGAGAAACTAAACCACTACATAGCATTGGTATCTCTACTTGTTGATATAAGTGACAATAAACATGCAATAGAAATAATACTTATTCATTTTATTCTCCTTACACCGGCATCACCTCAATTATTGTCAATAGATCTCAAAACAATTGAATTAATCAATCAAAATCAATTACATCATTACACACAGGCAAGATCTCAACTAAATCACAGGCCAATTGAACGTGATATTTCAGCAGATCCTGTTAACAATTTCCCAGTTCATGAAAGAGCAAAATGAAAAAAAAAAAAAAAATCAGAGAAAATATATATGGAACAGATCATTACCTATAAACTCAATGATACCAAACCATCTTTTTGTAGTAGGTCCTATGTATAGTATAGTATAGTATGTAAAGTATACTCCGAATTTCACCTGTCCTTATTCTGTGAACAAATCAAAATCAAATCAAAATCAAACATCTTAGTCCGAATAATGTAAAAGAAAAAAATAGGACAAGGAAGTGAACAAGGGAAGAGAGTTTCCATCTCGTGGAAAAATAAATCGATTCCAACGTTGACG
This sequence comes from Diadema antillarum, assembly GCF_040938485.1. Lineage (NCBI taxonomy): Eukaryota > Metazoa > Echinodermata > Echinoidea > Diadematoida > Diadematidae > Diadema > Diadema antillarum. The sequence continues at coordinate 101,583 of NW_027272497.1, read as the reverse complement.
TCTGGAATGATGCTGACAGCTCATACCGTGGAAACAAAAAGCTCTCAGTAAATCTTTTATCTGCCTCATGCAGCCATGTTTAACAGAGACAACAGATTAAAAGCCGCATGCATAACTGTGGCGGACGTTTTGAAGAATCGGCTATGTAGGATTCTTCCAGTGGGACCGAACATTCAACACATTTTACCAGTCTCGGCGGATGCCTCGTGTAAAAAGTGTGGAAGAAAGCAGTCCGCCTCGATATCCAGATTAGATGTAACATTCGCGGATTCTGTCACTCAGAGCGGAAACAAGATCTTCGAATACACGAAATGCCGCTTCAAACACTAGTGGCCAGTGACCGACAGTTTGTTTTGCTACTCTTTTATACATCACCATGAAACAATAAAAAGCAAGAAAGAAATTATATCTACATATTTCGAGACTGAAATAAAGATTGGATGTTACTGTCTTCGAATAAAATAATCTGTTGAAACACCAACGAACTCACATCACGGTTCAAACACGGTCTGAAGAGTCAAGATTAGCTCTTCTGACTTGGAAAAAGAAACGCCAGCATGGGTTGAACGAACGGAAGCTCTGCTCTCAACCTGCACCAGTCACAGACATTTCAAGATTTGCAAGATGCTGCCTTCTAATGAGATCAACATATAATCTGTCCTGTCTCAAACACTCGTACATCAGTTTGACGAAAATATTGTAATGGTCACTGATCGCATTAAAACATGTGTGCGTAAGTGTGCGTGTGTGTGTGCACGTGTGTGTGTGCATGCACTTGTGAGCAACGTATACATACACGCACATTATTCTCATATCAAGGGAAGAAGTTATGTTACACTGTATGTACATACATGTAAGTACATGTGGAGGTGTCACGGTCGCATCAAAAGTAACGCATAAAGGAAGCGGAAAACTAGATTTCATCTGACAATACCTCTACAATAATCTCTGTATGAAGTTTGATTGACACCGTAAGAACGAGTAAAATCTTGTTATAACATAACCGCTTTGTAAATAACAGAAGCTTTCATTTCCTTCAGACGCGGGCACTAAAATGTTTGTGGTTCGTGGAGTGCCGGTTGAATAAACAACCTATTTGGTCCTCTAATTTCTCGCGCTCACACAACATAGTTTTCCCTCACATCTCAAAGACGTGTTTGCCAAACCACAGGGAGGAAGAAAATGTTTGCATAATTCTGAGGTGCGACCTCAATTACGGAATATTGAAATAAATATGGAATCAACACCGTTCTTCATTATTCACTTCGGCTAGCTTTGTTTGAAATGTCACGAATCTGGCTAAATCGTGTGGTGTTCACGAATCTTAGTAATATAATATTTGACGTATAGAGGCCAGGATGGCGGGAAAATATGGGTAGTACCGGCAACTGGTGACATGGGAAAAGTGCAAAATACTTGAGAGGTTTGTCTGAATATTTATTTGGGAGAGAATCTAGGGAATATTAAGGCAAATATTGCTTGTCATTGCTATTACAGGAACTTTCATTTTCTTTACAATGTCCTATTCACCCAATTTGTACTTGCATTTTAACGTTGAAGTAGTGACTGGTGCAATTAGTTTCAAATCTTTTTTACCCATTTTTCCGTGTTTGATGTCTCTGCGTCCTTAGAGTTGTAATAGAGCATTACACGTTGTTTTCTTTTAATCTGTCTAATATTCAGTATCTTCTTATGATTAATATCATATTTATCATTATCATCATTATTGTTATAACTGCTGTCATTATTATCGTAATCGTCATCCCTATCACAAACATGTCGTTATGGACAACAAATGATACCAAACTCATTTGTCACATTTATTCAAATAAGAAATATTATTGCAATCATTTATATATATATATATATATATATATATATATATATATATATATATATATATATATATATAATATCCCTATACAATCATAACATTTCATAATTATCACATTTTTACTAACTTTTGATATTTTGGGAGTTTATGAGAATAAGATGGCATGGTTGGGGGGAGGTTAATCCTGTGCAAGGCAATGATGAGCGGTAAAAGGGTCACTGTCGATTAAAGCGGTAGGCTGTTGGTTAAGCTCCGGTTCATGGAAGATGATATCCTTGTCATCGGCGGGAACGCTGCTCCCATGGCACCCACAGAAAGGTTTGAGAGAGGTTTATTTCCGGGGAGAAAAAATAAAAGTAAGTTTGCCTGGAGCGGATTCTACAGTGTAAACGTTGGGACCAGAGGGGCCAAGGCTTCTTGTGTTGACACGCTAAACACAGTGGGTAACTGTCGTGTGCCTGTGAGGTAGAGATACGTATGTTGCGTGTGTGTGTGTGTGTGTGTGTGCACGTCAGAAGGGAAAACACATGATGGGGGGGGGGGGGGGGGGGGGGGGGGGGGCGAGAAGGAGGGAATGGATAACCGAGATAGAAAGGTGTTGGTATTCTGTATCTCCGTTTTATCCCATTAACTAGAACGAACAAACCATAAATACAACAAGAAATTGCGAGTAAAACTAAGCATTCATCATCATCATCGTTATCATTATCAACATCTTAATCTTCAGCATCATCATCAGCATTATCATTATCATCATCATTATCACCATCATTATCATCATTATCATCATCATCATCATCATCATCATTATCATCATCATCTCTATCACGATCTTCATCATCATCACGATATTCATCATCATCATCATCATCCTCATTATCATCCTCACACTCCTCCTCCTCCTCCTCCTCCTCCTCCTCATCATCATCATCATCATCATCATCATCATCATCATCATAGTCCAACAACAACAATGGCATTTACATTCAAACACCTTGGAATTGCTCTACCTTTCGTCCAATTCTACAAACGCCTAAATGACCAGGATGAGCGGCGTGTTTGAGACAGATTTGGGTCCGACTTTACTGAACCAGAGTGGGTTCCTCGAGACCCCCTTCCCCTTCGGGAGAAAAGCGGAATCCGCTCATACTCCTCTCAGAGAAAGAGATGGGGGGGGGGGGGGTAGGGAGGGAACATGTGTACTATGTGTTTTGGTGTGTGTGTGTGTGTGTATACGTGTGTGTGGCGAGAGAGGGCACGTGGAGGGGGAGGGGTTTTTGACGAGGTGCAATCGTGTGCATTTTGTTGCATCCTGGAGGAATTGTTCACACTCCTTGCGCGAGTTAACCTCTGGGATGTTTACCCGCCCGAAAGCGACCAGAGAAGCGAGCAAGATTATCACCGCTTTACCCTACTTATCGGGCAAGATGACACGCCAGCAGCTAGCACAGTATAGTTGTACGTTTCTGAATGGTTTGCATCACACTAAAGTAGTTTGTTTTCATCATCAGGACGCTATTCATAACGAGAAACACATGCAAACATCGTAAGAATGAAGAAGGATTGTGTGCTCGTTGAACTGAACCGACGATTTCCTTCACAAAAAAGCCCCACTCCTTTCCTAAATGTTATCATCATTAGCTGATCATGTTTTTCCTGAAGTGAAATGAATCCTACCAATACACGCCATCTCCATTTTGAAAACCTGGATTATTACCTGTCAAGTTTTTCACATGAAGCTTTATGAAGAGACACAGTGCTATCATACGTAATGTGGGTATGCATGTGTGTGTTTGTGTGTACACCCCCTCTCTCATTTTCTAGCCAACTCTGTATGATGACACAACGTAAAACGTCATCACCTGTTCAATCAGCTGATATCAATATGTTCTGCCAGTGGAAAACGACCAAATGGACTGATTTTTGAATACATAAAAAGATCATTTTTTAATTTTTTTTAATACATAAAAAGATCATCATACTTTTAAGAAACTGTTACCCATGTCTGAGTAGACTGCTTGCTACCAAATTTCTTCTACTCTTCACTTCTTTGATCCTGACATTGCCACTGAATGAGTGTGTTGGGTGTGCGCTGTGTGTATGATGAGAATGTGGCGTGTGTGTGCATAGTGTAGGGCTGATAAGTTTTTTTTGTGTATTTTTTGTTTTCATTTTCATTTTTGCACAATATGCTATTTAGCAACTGTGTTTTGTATGATTTTGTTTTGGGCCCCAACAACAAGCACCAGATGCTTCAAAGGGGTCCCTGCATTAATTTCCATAATATGTGCATGCATGTTTATACACATTGCTTTTGTTTTTATTGTGTACATAATGTACTTTTGATTTATTGTGTGCCGAATAAAATTTGAATTGAATTGAATCATTCTGTTCGGGTTTTTTTTTTTTCTTTCAAAGCTTGGTAGCAGACAGAATGCCATTCGAAAACAACCATCTGCCACCCGCACTGCACTCAGAACGCACTTTTTGATTCTTTTTCTTCGTTTTGATTGACATGTGAATATTTTTCATTTTATATCATTATGATGCACTGACAAATCTTTAGTGGACCATTCGTAGATTCATATCAACGTTTTTGTTGAAATAAAAATCGGGAATGATGAATAAAACATTATTCCATGCAAATTTACTCAGGTAAAGCGCCAAAAACCTCTAGCGTTCCCCCGTGGTTCTAGGGTCAGGATTGGCTTTCTGTAGTGTCGATGCCCAAGTACGTTGACCCAAGCCTTTCGCACACGAAAGAAAAACCCATTTCGCCGTGCGAAAAGCCTGTGTCGATTTGTGCTGCTTGCTGCACGGGCGAGCTGGTGGGGTGATGAGAATGCTTGGTTTCTGAGTTGGCTCGATCTTTGTCGGCCAAAGAGCACGTTTTGCCAATCATTATGATGCGTACGAATCCGCGGTGGGTTAATGCTATGAGCATGGAAACGCCGCGGGAAGCCCGCTGGAGTTTTACTTCGGCTATTCGTCCATGAAAAGATTTGTCCTACCTAAATGATGCCCCACCTTTATCGGATATAAGAGCTTACAGTAACAGAAATACTTTGTGGGCCTTGTACTTCAAATGAGTGATTGTTGAGGAAGACAGGGGAGCTACCATGTAAAAGGACGTAAAAGCCCTCATACGAAGGCAACTTGCAGTCTGCACCACGATGGACATTTATAAAGAAAAGTCAATCCATTTTCAAGCGAACTCGGAGAAATGAAATAAAATCAACTAACAAAAGGTATAAGTTCTATCAGGACCCGGTATAATTTTTTCCATGATTTTAGAAAACTGTGTACACTTGGTCCACCAGATAAGCATATAGGCATACATGTTATGCTTCGCAGCTTACAGTCTGATCCAGTGAAATTGTATCGTTTGATAACAATTTTTATCAAAAACATTTACATGTACATTTACAGATATGACAGTACTGGCTATCATGCCTTCAAAATAACTCTTTATACGACATGCATATAGAACACAACATTATGATATGGTAAGTAAAGCGAGGACACTGGAAGAAACTACTGACACTATTCCCCGAGATATTACATTTGACGTGACATCGACATGTATACATGGTGTATTATAACAGTTTCAATATTCGCGACTTCGGAGGGGGTTGTTGTCAAGCATGGAGGGGGAGAACACTCACGACCGAGTCGACGGGAGTCGAATTGTACGGAGGCACACAACAAGGGGACCGACCGATGTTACTGTTTAGGGCCCAGCACGATATTTCTTCTGTGTGTTTATGGTACAAGGAAACCATTATCGCTGCAAGATATGAGACGGAAATGGAACCGAGACTTTAAAGGGAACCTCTGCTCAATGATCAAGTTGACTTAGCTATAATTTGGAGTCAATCCAAACAAGCAGAGTCGTAAAGCATGTGCTGTCAAACGTATAAAAGTCTGAAAGATGTCCATATTCATGCATTTCGAAGAGATAGTGGCAGTGGTCACTTATCAGGATGTAAATTCATAAACTGATTATTTTTATGAATCATGACACTTCCTATTTTATTGCATCAAAAATATCTTGTTTTTGTTGACAACATTTTAAAAGTCATCGTTATCAATAACTACTCGCCAAAATACCTACATTTGATGTCAAGATATATTTCCTTAATTCCTTGCAACCAAAACAATTGAGGAAGAGTTTGTTTGTTTCAAATCATTGGGATATTTGTGAGGCAATGACATAATTACCTAACCGAGTGTAAATGAATAATTGGTAGCTAAATCTGTTTCGTAAAAACATGACAGTGAAATTCTATCACTCCATGAGTTATTAAGAAAATCCGTTTATTAGATAGATTCGTCGTTCTGTGTATTACAAGTGATTTAGTTACATTCATTAAATTACGACTTTGGTCATCACAGAGTAGATTTTCACTTTAAGTCATCTCTGCAGCGTGGGGAAGAACGAAATGTTTTCCGAGGCAGCTATTTGCACGCAGACGGAGGACAAATTCGAGTGTTAAAAGCGGCGAGAGCTGGGAGCACGTTTGATCACGGCATGGAGTCACGCCTGCTGTTTACTGGCACTTGTCACGAAGACGCAATTGGATCCACGTGTCACCGAGGGGTTAGCGGGAGCTTGAGGCAAAGGTACATGGAACAAGCAACACCAGGAGCAATACTAACAACGACTTCCTTTACTGCATTAAAAAAACATTAAAAAAACATTTAAAAAACAACTACATTAACAAAATAGCTTTGTGTGTATGATGCGTAACCCGATATAACAGAGTATACCAACGAACCAACCCTTTTCATTTGCACTCATCAGTCCACAGTCAAGATATATCAGCAATGCCGATTTTTTCTTCCGTATTTGAATTTCATTCTCACAGGCCCTTGTTTTCGTTAAAGTGGTTGTATCTTAAGGCCTTGTTGTTATTTGTTCCTTTTTCTAAACCTGAGTGGACTCCTCTGAAAACCAGCCTTTGGCTGACGAGGGTGTTCCACCCCATAAAATGCATGAATGGAAAATAAAATTGAATTGAATTGAATTGAATTGAACGACTACCATCAATTATAGTAACGAAACGAACAACGAGGTGATGGCAAATGAAGCAACAATCACATATTTCGTCTGTTTGAGGTGAATCATTTCAATTAGATAACTTTATCAAAGTCAAAGTCACTACGCGAAGGTAACATAATCATGTGAAAGTCTTTTTTTTTAATGAAGCAGAATAAAGTCAGAGACGGGGGTGAGGGAACATTGTCATTGATACTATGACCTAAGCTACATTTTTGCTTGAGACATTCTAATTATACCCGTATCACTTTCACTGTCATCATGAAGTATTTGCTCAGTGTTGTTTTCGTTTATACCATCTAACCATAACCTTAAATGAAAACATCTCCGTAATGACTGTCGATCTGCATGGCGGTGGACACTATCATCTTTGATTTCATCAAACGTTCTTCGTCGGTCGAACCCTTTGTTACGACTTGATATTGCTGGACCAAGGAGCTTTTCACCAGAGTGGACAGAAGACTGAGACTGGATTTTCATATCCATGTTCATCGTCAGCATAGGAGCAGTATCTCTTATGCTTCATCCCATTAATGCTTTTGACGATGTCGGTGACAATTTAATGATCATTAACAAAATATCTACTCATCACTTACTGTCCTTATAGTTATTACCGCCGATTTAAAATCGGCGGTGAGAGGCAAGGCCTTTTTTCTCTGTATTTTAGCCAAGAATAAGCGGAACCTCCAATCTCTCCTTTAAAGACAACCGTTTGTTGTTTCGAGATATACGGTATTACTGTTCTTCACTTTTCATTCCCAATATGTTCTGCGTTCTTTTTTCTGAACTTTGACATTATCTTAGATAAATTCCTTTGCTTCTGTTTCATTTGAGCATTCGCAGACATGGCAGAAGCAGCGAATCCTTTCCTCGTCCCCTTGGTTTTATCTTTCCCCCATATTTTTCTCCCAAAGTAGATCATTCCAAATATTCTCCTTTTTTGTTTGTTGTTATTTTTCATGGCTATGTCTTTGTTTTGATCCATCAGGCGTCTTGTTTCTATCTGTTGGCATTGTCAATCTCATTTGCAATTACAGAAATACATTTATCTTGGTCGCTGCGAAGGGCAACAACACGACAAATTCAATGTGGCTGTTTGCTGTTTTCTTTTCTTCGTAATTAGATCATCCAAATCTTTTCCTTTTTGTTAAGATAGTCTTCTTTTCTTTCTATCCCTTTTTTCCCCATTTGTCGGACGCCTGCTTCTATCTGTCGACAATAAGACTGTCTCATCCGCAGTGACCAACCTACATTAATCTCGCCTGATATTGAAGGACAACGGCATAAACAGATCTATCATCTTCAGTACAGTCAGCTCGGAGGCGTGCTCAGCGCACCGTATTAGAGTCCCCAATGGCCAGATTGTGGATACTGGCGGAACAAGAATGCTTGTTCAAATACCCCTTTATGGTCCGATGTAAGGCTCTTATAAAAAACGACGACAACAACAAATGTAAAACAAAATAAAACAAAGCGAAACAAAAGCAAAGACATATCAGCGACACCAATGAAACTAGCAAACCCCCAAACAGACACAAAAATAACAGAAAATAACAGAAAACGACACATCAAAAACAAACAAACAAACAAACAGACAGACAGACAGACAGATAAACATACAAACAAAACAATGACAATCTTGCGATGTTTTTTTTTTTTTTTCCGGGAAAGTTAAGTGTTGAGATTTCGTGAGACTTTCCCCCAAACCTTGGCTATACACAGTTACTATGGTAATTGTAAATCCATCAGTCGAGTCGGTCGTACAGACGTTCCTGTGTCAGCTAGACGTGGTTCATTCCGCAGATCTTGATTCATCCCGGTCAATCGATAATTCGAACGATAATGACGACTAGTGAAAGTGGATCTTGACAAATGCACATAGATTCGTTTTTCGTTACTATTATTTGTGTTTTCACTGTAGAGAAATAAAGAAGGATGGCAGTAACAAAATGTTCAAAAGGCCAGAGGTGTGAAATTGCTCAGTCTTTTTTTCCCCCTCTTTGATTTCTGCTGTAGATTTGTGGATAAATTCATTTATTTCTGCTGACAAAGCCTGGGGCGAGATACACGTAGTGTAAACATGACATGAGAATCGATTCATGCATTCGTTATTTTTGTTTTCTCTCACTGTATCAGGAGAATAGTACGCATTGAGATCAGGCGGAGAATATCGGGCATTTGAGCTCCTTCTGATACACAGAAAGCTTCGCACCGCACGAATCGATGGCTTACAATCATTGACCAAGGCAGAAAATAAAAACATGAGCAGGAAATCAAGTTTTGAAGCATTGAATCCGTAATAAATGGCAATAACGAATGTTACTTTTAAAACCAGAGATATCTCTCGGGACGGGACGAGAAAAACACTGAAAGTTTTGACGAGAAAATTTCCCGCTGTTTTTGTTGTTGTTTTTTATTTCTTGTATATTCCAGTCGGTGTACCGTGTCTGTGCCAAAACGTAGAAAGACGAGATTATCACACTAAAGTTCTTCATGGAAGATGTATATCATGATAAGGTACTCAATTTCAAAAGCTGTAATACAATCACTATCTGTAATTCTGGCACACTGTAATGGATAAAACATCCTGAAACATTCAATCAAGTTATTTGGTGAAGCACATCAAGAGTTTCAGCGACACCTGCGAGCGCCGAGCTAATCTTCGAACAACGCTGGCGCAGAATGCACTCGACCTTGGTCTTAAAGTGAAACTCCATAATATTTTCAAGTTTCAATGAAATCTCTCCCAAGAAGGGGAAAGTGAAACAAACTGAGGAGTATCCACAGGCGCGTCAAATTTATCCCCCATAATATCATAAAAAGAGATAAAATTATGGGATCGAAACTTTGATATCTTCTCAAGATGAAGAAATATTGGTCACAATCACAAGATGAAATATAAAGATACAACATCAAATCATTGTTAATAATTAAGGAACTTTAGCCCATTCCCTTCACCGAGTGATTATTCCTATTATACTCTCTACATTTTTTTCTCTGTTTCATACCTTTGACATGAATACATAATTCGGATGAATCTATGTGCTTTTACGTTAATTTAGTGAGCTCTTCGTCGTCAGTGAAAATCTAAGAAACTACAGTTTGAAGTTTTGTTCTTGCCAAAGAGTTTTCCTTTGATAGATTATTATTCAATTTGAGATTTTCTTCCCCTGGTGTAAGTAATGGCCACCGATAATTATTTTCTTTTCTGTCACCTGTACCAAGATAAGGAGGAAGTATTTTGATGTTTTTGTTTCTCTTCGCATGACATATGCCTCGCCAGTACGCCAGCACATGGAGGAAAGGAAATGCCGAGTAATAATAGATCGGGATCCCAAACTTCCACTTCCAAAGGTTCTATCATCATTTACCCACCACCCGATCCGACTGGCTGTCCCCCACTGTTTTGATGTGGCGGATCGGTTATTGTTGTTATCATACGGAGGATCCCCCCGGGGTAGGTAGCACGCCACCGTATAATTAAAATCCGCAGCCTTCGATCGCCATGTATAGTACGTTCTATTATGAGTATGCATTAAGCCCACACGATCTGCATGTGCTATAGAATATCTAGAAGTGGAAGTCTGGTGGTTTAAAGGACAGGCTTAGCGTTCGTAAATATCACAGTAGTTTAGATACTGAAATAACGCAATTTATCCATGTACGAAGACTACAAAACTTAATCGTCCCCTGAATCACACTAGACATGCCAGTGTGCGTGTGTTCTGTTACGAGTAGTCTGCTGGAATGTTTCATAATGTTGAGTGTTTTTTTTTCTATTAATATTTCAATATCTTCCAGAGTATTGAAAGGTCATTGCTGTGTTTGAAAATAAGGATAAAGCTTTATGCTATCGAAATCTACTTGTCAGTGAGTGTTGCGTTATCACACACTAATCATGTATCTTTAGCATCAGCCGTGGATGAATGACATGGTCTATATCATGCACTGCGGTTTCACAGACAGAACTGGTATCTTGGCATAGAAAACCCATGATATCATCCGTCATTTTAGAGGAAATGCTAGCATTTGTAAAGCATGCCACCATCACTTGGGGTCAATCTACACTTGTCGGAGGTACAGACTTAAACGCACTTCAAAGATTAGGTTCGTAATTGCGAAGGTTCGGAAGTAGGCCTATTACGCACCCTCTTTTCATTTCTTGGATGAACGATCCTTCATACTAGTGAACCTTATTTCATTTTCGGAATTACGAACATTCGAAATAATGTCACATTATGTTCGAATTAACAAACCCTTTTTTTTTTCACTTTCGGATTGTCGAAGTTTTATAGGTATACGGACTTTGTGTGTTTCGGAACAACGAACCACCGGAATGACGAACCTTATTTCATTTTCGGATTAACAAACCTTCGGAATAACGTTCATCACCCGGACATTCTATACCAGAAACAAAAAGGGAACATCAACAGATCTTTTCTTTTTTCAAACTTGCAGAGAGAATCTGCCCTGGTACGCGTTGGCAGGTGCACCGTCTTTTAAAATATGAAGGAGGGGAAAGCAGGACGGGAAAGGCAGATGTAAACACAGACACAGTTTCATACAAAATGGGAGGAATTATTTATTGGGTTAAAAGTACTTGTGTTGATGGTACAGACACTTGAGAGTGTATACAGAGGAAATGAAAGTACACGTTTATCCATGATAAGCCGAACTAAAGGTCGTCTGATATAACAGTAACCTTTTCCCTCATCCTCATAACAAGTACATGAATTATTGATGATAACACGGAATGGGTCTGTAGGTCGTATATTGTACCAGTAATTCTTTTCCCCTCATCATAACAGCATAAATCGAAATATAAACACAGCCATAAACGAGTTAAAACGCATCTTCTTGTGTATGTGTGTGTGTGTGTGTGTGTGTGTGTGTGTGTGTGTGTGTGTGTGTGTGTGTGTGTGTGTGTGAGTGTGTGTGTATATATATATGCTTTTGATGTGTTTGTGTGTGTATGTGTGTGCCTGTACAGGAGGCTGTTCTGGTTCGCTTTGGTTTGTTTGGCAGGATGATACAAAATAAGACAAACGGTCGTCTGCGCTGCCCCTGCGCATTAGCTGTGCAAACAAAATTGTATGAACACAAATCAGTCTTATTTGGCTCCAACAATTTAATCCAACTTCCGTGTTATCAACTTAGTGCTCATATCTCTTTTTCTTTGCGTTTATTTTCAGAGCACTAGCAAAGACGTATTTCATTTATTTCTCCATTTACACAAAACAAGACACGCAATGAATTTAATCCTCTACTAACCAGATTCTGAAATACCAAAATAGACTTTCTGAATAACAACTAGGCTCCCTCTGGCTATAAGGTGTGGAAAACAACAACAGCACATTCGGTAGTCCACTAAAATAGAATAGCAACACAGATGGAGTGGTATCGCGGAAAGGTTTGATTTTCTTTTTCTTTTGAGAAACTAAACGTGTGCATGATAATTGCTCTCAATATCAATTGAATATTGTGTTTAAGTTAAAGGGGAAATAAAGGTCACGGTAAATGCTGTCTCTCTGTGCATAGTTCAACAAACTAACTTATATTGCAAAGCACGAAATTACTCGGAAGTTGAAATAATGTCAAAGTTGTTGATTTCAAGGATTTCGTTGTAAAATGAAAGAAAGGCAAAAGGAAAAAGAAAAAAAAAACCCAGAAAAATGAATACACCGAGAAGACAACCTCTACTAGAGTAATCGTACCCGGCTGTCGTTGGAAGTGGTTGTAGGACTTACACTGTAATTATAACAGACAGGGTATCTACAGACATGGTATCTGTAGATTTTCTCCGTAAGTGCACAACAAACTTCACGTAGGATATAGGCCCTAGACATGTCCTGCTAATTACAGTCTATAGTGTGATTCCAATTAAAAAAAATGTACCCAACACAAACTATATGGGAAGAGAATGTTCTATTACAACAGCACATACACTGTGCATTTCCAATGGCTCTACAGGCGCGTTTTCTTCTTCACTCGCGATTTCAAACTTTTGGATTTTTTTTTTTTGGGGGGGGTGGGGACAAGGTTGTTGTTGTTGTTATTTTCTTGTTTTTTATAGAGGGTCTAAGCTGTGAGGGAACACGTAAACCGTCAGACACCTATTCAGTCGTACGTGGCCATGCAGGAGTCTCGAGAGGAAAAAAAAAAGGGCTTCTTTTCAACACTTGTAGGTCAGAGGCAACTCAGTTGATGGACGACGGGGGAACGGTGGACCGAGGGTAGAGTATTACACGGAGGAATGGGAAAGCAATCGTTAAATCGTTAGGACCTCCAAGGTCAAAGTAGGTCACGTTCAAAGGACGCCTCCGATGAGCGAGGCGGGATTCACCGGGAGACCGGTGCAGACGAGACGTTGACGACGAGGGAACTCTGACAGCTCCACGCATCCACAAAATTAAGAGGAAGAAAAGAAGGAGAATGTGGAGTAGGAATTAAAGGAAGAAGAAGGAAAAATGGGGGAGGTAAAGAAGAAATCAAATGAGAAGAAAAGAAGGATAAAAAGAAGAAAGAAAAGGGGGGGGGGGGGGAGAGAGGAAGGGCAAATGTACGTTGAAATGACTTCTTATATCACCTGTATAGGTGTGGACACTATAGAAGTAATAAACTTTTCGAAACGTTGAGAGGCGTGGTGGGATTTTAGGACCAATTGTAGAAGATGACATATATTTTATAAGGATTAAGCCGATTTACATACGTGCAGAGATTAAACATTCTGCCATAACGAACAAACAAACAAACAAAACAACTAAAACAGAGAAATAAGCATGAAGAAATGTGCACGGGCTGCTTTTCTTTCTTACAATCTATAAGAATATATTGATGAAAGCCCATATATTGCAGCGCATTAAAGTCGACACGGTACGCCGCGCTTTAAAGAGTCAACCATCTGCTTTCCATGGTTTTATGTTTCTTTTTCGGCAAGACATTATCTAGACACTGATAAATGTGCATGCAATACAACATTTTCTTCCTGGAGATTAGTGAAAAAAACAATGTAAGCATGATAATGAAAGCAAAAGTAGAAGTCGTCACACTTAATACATAAGTGCTCCCTTATCAGAAATTGAGCAGATTATCTTGCTAGTGCAGCACACGAACGCACACACACGCACACACACACACACACGCGCGCATCATCACGCACACACATACTCGTGGTTTCGTGGTTCTTACAGGCCACTTCGCAAATGACTGCAGCCGTTCCGGCCAACGTCTATTGCCCTTTTATCAAATTTATGCCGGCTGTGTTCTATTTGCTTTCCATCAGTATCATCTGGTCCACATTTCCTCCTCATCTCTTCTTCTTACATTATAGAACTCTTCCAGGTGTCTGACCTGCAAGCCGCTTCCGAGATGGGTGGCGGGATACTACCGAGCTTTTTGTTCTTTTGCTGTCGTTGTTTTTATGCAACTGGTAGTCCCTTGCGATGTCCTCATTTCAAAGGCTGATATCATATTAATAGTGCATTACCTTGCTCCATCTACTGTGTACTTGCATAACGTGTACTTTCATTACGGATTCTAATCTCCAAGTTAGCAGTATCTTTTTGTCACAAGTTATAGCTACGCAATCTCACATTATTTTGTTATCTTATTTGTCTGTTTGTCTTTACGTGTGAGGACTTTAAAGTGTTATGATCGATGCACTCAAATACTAACAACGGCGATGACGATATTACTCTCCTATAGATGCAGTAGTCTATTTCCCTTCGGCGACATTGGGAAGAAAAAAAAAACCGCATGTACGTCACGAGTTCGACACCCACGAGTCATACAATAACCTACGAATCACACAGCCCATGAGTTATACAGCCCACGAATCATACAGCCTAAGAGCTAACCACTAAGTGAACTAGGTCCTTGAGCTCGACATCAACTAAAAAATTGAAGGCCCCCAGGCTGTAAGGTCTACCGGCTCGACACTAGGCAAACAAGACTCACAAGACCGACACTAGACTAAAAAGGCCCACGAGACCTACATTACATCACTGCCCTTAAAGGTAGGGGATACCTTTTACAGACCTCCCAAAATGCAGCAAAACATTAATATGAACCTCAGGGGACTTGCTTAGGCCACTGCTTAGACATTTGGAAGTCAACAGTTATCTAAAATTTGAATAATGCACAAAACTCAACTTCTCAGTAGTTCTGTGTGTCAGCCACACTTAAGCCTTTTTGTTGCATTCTTCTGTATTTGTGATCTATAAACACAAATCTAAAAGTACAAGAGCTGATGTAATAACATATAGAGTGCATGGCAAGAATGTATATAGAAATGTTAGTAAGTGTTGATGAACTTTCTTCACAAAATATACATGATGGACACACATGCAGTACATGGGTCTGCAAAGGTAGCCTAGTAATGTACTGGAATTTACGGTGAGCCCCGAAAACAATTCAATTCAAAATCTAACGGTCAAAAAAATGTACTAAATGTTACCTTCCACTTTCAATACTTTATGGGAGTTTCTAATATGATACTCTCTTCAACATACCGCTGTATTTATACAACTCTTCATTTAAGGCGTGCAAATGGGATTCCCTACCTTTAATGTATGCAGTGTCGAGCTCGTGGGCCTTTTTTGTCTAGTGTCGATCTCGTTGGCCTTGTTTGCCTAGTGTCGAGCTCACCGGGCTTACATGTGTATTTTGCCCTGTGTCGAACGATGAGTCTTTTTTGCCTATTGTCACCCTCGTGGGCTCTATGACTCGTGGGCTATGTGACTTATGGATCTTTGTTTCAATGTCGAACTCGTGAGCTGCATGACTCGCGGGTGTCGAGCTCGTAGGATGACCCGTGTTCTTCTACATCCCTCATCCAATCACTGACTCACACATAGACAAGTGAATGAAGGAGGCGAAAACAAATCAGTGTCGTGTTATATGTTTCCATAGCTAAGGAAAGGAAGGGCAACCTGATGCCAAGTGATGTCATCAGCTCTCCATTGTAATCTATGTCAGTATACTTAAATTAAAAAGTGTTTCTTCTTCTAACGTCAATAGCATAACGTTCTATGAAATTTCTCTCCATATTTTTCTATCTTTTTCTTATCTCATATAATCGTCGCTCCTACTCTCTTCGAGTAACAAGCCACCATTCATAATTTCAAAAGCGAACCTCGATACCTATCCTACATTATAGGACGATGATTACAGAAAGAAAGAACAACAACTGACAAATAGAAGAGATTGTCGTCATTCCTTTTGTGTGTGTGTGTGTGTGTGTGTGTGTGTGTGTGTGTGTGTGTGTGTGTGTTTTCCACTATATTTTCCATATTTCTTCCTCACTTTATCAATCTATCACTATCGTTTTACATTTCTATTTTATCGGAGTGGCCGTACTTCGCATGGAGTGGTAACTCAATGGTCCGTGACTTGCTTTTTAAAGTCTATACGCAGACCTTATCTAGGCACCATATCGATCAAGCCTGCTTTTCACAATTTATTGTCGCCCGGATAAATCACCCTCTTTTAACTCACAGAACGGAGGTTCCCTACCCCGATGGGTTCCACTGGAAATGATCAAAACTTCCGTAGAAAGCTATCGCATGATGAAAAAAGAAAGAAAATAGGTCGAATCTTCTCTTTCTTGTATTCAAAATGCAGCTGATACATCATGTTGCAGCGTGATTCGCGTAGAGTGCTTTGTTACTCTATATTGTAGACACACCTCCAACACTTTGAATTTCTGGGGACGTTGGATTGCAAGGCTGTGAAATGTGAACCACGTGACTTATAGCCGTATTTCATTAAGCCATTGTAGCTACATATATACTAATTATGATGCGATACAATTTTGTCGCCTTCTTCATGCCTTTAAGTTTATTTAAACATATAACAGGCAGAACACAACTCAACAGAAAAAAAAAAAACACACAATGATCTTAGGCGAAGTGACTCATTCTTCAAGTTGTGATTAGCATGTGCGGTAACATGTGGCAAATCTTTACAGTGAGAAAAAAACCACAAACAAACAAACAAATAAGTGAAGTGGGCATCTGATCTTCCACATCACAATTCTTTTGTCTTTTCATGGCTTATATTTGTACACATTGTGAAGAAGTATAATGAAAACATAATTTTGTATCATACAAATGACCATTGGTAGTTTGTCCTTCATCCTGCTCGTGTTAATTTAACATCTTATTTCAGTGTGATTAAGAGTGATCTTCAATCATTTCCACCGTTCGTTGAATTGACAGGCTGTTTTGATTACGAGAAATTAGAATCTTTGTCTAAATATGCACGGACTCGGTGATATTAGGGTATATGATTATGCGAAGGTGTGCCTGTCTATCTAGATTACACACTCTTTTCATAAACATGATAAAGGATAACGTTTTTGGAAGAATCTTTTACACACTATGGCCTGTTCTGTTTCAAAGTATAGAGTTTTATCTCCTCGATTGAAACCAGCCATCGTTGAAGTTCAGTTCGACAAGGAAATCAGACATATTATTCTCTTGATAGACAGGGATTGGACGGTCACATCGACGTCATCATTCAAAACGACGCGACGTCGTCTCAAGACAGACACGTTGGACATTGACCGATGATTTATTGTGATCAGCGTTCAACTCTCGTCTTATCAAACAGCGAAGTGTTACTTCAGATTTTTGAGTGTGGTTCTGCATGTGTGTGCGTGCGTGTGAGTGTGTGTTTGTGTGTGTGTGCGTGTGTGTGTGTGTGTGTGTGTGTGTGTGTGTGTGTGAGGGTGTGCGTGTGTGTGTGAATTTAATTGATCCGCGAGTAACTGTCATACAATTCAATATGATAACTCAAACTCTTCATCACAACATAATTTTCTAATAGTAAACTCCACTTCATGTGTGCAATGTGTGCGTGTCTGTGTGTCTTCGCACTCGGATGCATGGAAGCTTGATCGGGCCTTTTAAGTAGCATTAAAAGGAGTTATTTTCAAGTCAATTGTGCGTACAAGTAGAAAATCTTATGTCTCCATTTTCCACTCAGTCAATTATACCCTACAGGTCAGGATGCCAACAAGTTGAATGCAGCTCTAGAATGAATATGTGCATCTTTGTTGAGATGAGAGCTTTGTGATCTTAGTCTATTCTATTCCTGCGCTAAAAATGCTTGGCGGTGTCAAAAGCGACGAACACTTGGGAACAATATCTGTCAGAGCTTTTGTTAAAGTTGTAATGCAGAGGAGAGCGTCTTGTCAAGTTGATCAAAGGATTGTCGAAGGATCAATTCCAGTAGACCTGTCAGAGATATTGTAGTATTTACGTGGCTCTTCAAAATCTCTCTGGGAAGTATTCTACCTCAAAAATAGGAGATTATAGAAGAGTACAGGCCATCCCGAAAGATAGATAGATGGATGGATAGATAGATAGATAGATAGATAGATAGATAGATATATAGATAGATAGATAGATAGATAGAGATAGATAGATAGAGAAAGAGAGAGAAAGAGAGAGAGAGATGGAGAGAGAGGGAGAGGGAGATATATATCACACCGTGTGATACATGCAGTTTCCGAAAAAGAGTCGCTTTACTTGACAAAATGATGCTTCACATGAGAAAATATAAAGAGACATGCAGGGATATAAGAAAATTGGGTGAGCACTGTTATGTACGATCATGGAGAATAGGAGTTTTAACTTCGGCTGGGGAGCGAACATGAAGCTCATTTCAGGTGGCCTGTGCGTTCAGAGGCTACTTCAGGTCATATATTTCTTTCTTTTCTTTTGAGATTACGAAGCGATCAGATATTTTATGGTTAATTGTTGCTCAGTCACTATTCATCGTGCGGTGTTACATTGTCACCAGAAACAACAAACTAACCTACTCTGATTTAACAGGGGTATGAGACGGGGCAGTGAAAGAAGTGACGAATGCGTGTTATTATCGAATGGGAAAATAGGAACAAAATCTATTCTACTAGAGTAGAAACACCAACTGTATGGGAGTCTCCTGCGACAAGTCTGAACGCGTTTATTATCACAAAGTTAGTTTGCTGATGCTGTACGAATATCGATCATAATAACAGATACATAGATGAGTCAAGCATATATAGATAAAATGAATATAAACAATATACAACCTAAGCAATATAGATTCGAACTCAACAAGTGCCACCTAATTCTTAGATGATTCTTGGATGCATACTTGTGGCGCGTATGCAATCTATTACATTTTGGTTCACCGTCTGACTCTTACCATTGCCTAGTGTACGTTAAAATCTTGAACTAATTTCAAGACATGGCGGTGGATACAAGTTGAGAATATAACCTCGTATTTTTCTCAGTTTTTGGCGTTGGAATGATCCTGGGGCGATTTAGTACTTCATTACATACTACTGGTCTGGGTTTCCGACATCTTAGCTAATCGGTTCTCCGCCAAGGTTTGAATTCATCGGTATAGCTAACATGCACAGTGGATGGAGGATTGGGTATCATCGTTTCATATCAATGACAACTGCATCCGACTCTACCGCACTGCTTCATCTGACACGAGATAGTGCGCTCTAGCTCTCAGTCGAGCCATGAAATATCGTTTGCACGATCCCTTACCATATACTCATAACTTCAGACGATCTTTTGAATTTGTTACTTGAGATTTAACGCCACACGTGAAGTGGTGAAAATAAGAAGGGATACCGAGGATTCTCATTCTCATCCTTCTAATGAACCAGGAGCTCTTAAAAGTAGAGGAAGATTAAAGTAAATTGTCTCTAACTCGGATTCAAATTGATAGATCGCCATCGCCGGCTGCAAGGGTGACACGTGATAACTATCTTCATTCGAAAAAGGTATTTGGGCGGGGGGGGGGGGGCGAGGACATTTATAAAGCTGAATGATGTAATTTGCCAACATGTGATCGACGCGATATATATATGTATAAAAAAAACGCAACCTTAAAAGAGAGGATGATATCTTCAATAGAGCAGTGTTTCTAATTCACTTCGGCCCAATATTTCTATCGAACATATTTTCCGTCTACTGATTAGGACCTATTGTTTTGTCCGCATGTATTGTACTGCATCTTATGCCATGTAGTAATCAGTACTTTAGTTCAATTCACCAACAACGAAAACATAACTGGTGAAAACGCAATGCAAAAATATGGTGCGAATAAAAATGTCATGCAATCTGTCACGTCGCTATATTGAAGCTCAATAATAATATGTTTGCCCGTCACAGCGCACACAAAGAAAGTAGCAATATATCACAAATGCCCTTCGGCCAAATCAGTGACACGAAAAGGGTTAAGCAAGAAGGCCAATTTATCTATATGAGAGAGAGAGAGCTACAGAAACCGGAGGAGACTAAAGATTCTTATCGGGAGAAGTGGAGAGGATTGGCTTCATCGCAGCATCTCTTTCTGTGTTTTTTAAGGATGGCCACAAACAGGAAATATTCCCTGAGCCATATGAACATGCAGTACTGACGATTGTCTCGGGAAGAAATCATAAATTTCGAATTTTTCCTTAAAAAACGATGAAAAGTAGTGACAAAACAAATACCATCTGAAGGTTTCTGGTTGCCGACGTTTTTTGGCGTCAGACACAATATTGAAGATTGAGAACATCGGAAAGTGCTGTAAGATTACGAGATGTGGCGTTCATCTCTTCACAAGCGTCGTGTATAGGCTATCATACATGTGTATGGTTGGGGGCATAATTTTATCAACTTCCTTTAATAATGGATGCCAACTAAATTACTGATTACTGAAGGACGGTATGGAAAAAAAGAACGAAATTGCTGTTATCATGTTACTGTTTGCATAAACTTAGCCATGGGATATTAAGTTTGGCAGAAGCTCAGATAACGGGCTGAGCTATATGCTCAGATGAACCCAAGTGCGTGGTATGATGCGGTGTTGATGTTGATTGCCTTTCAGTAAAATGACAGATCGGCACGAAGCTGGCCTATAATGGGGGCAAATATAAATCATCAACTCCATTCCTGATTTACTGTTATTGTTCGCTCCACGGCCATCTTTCATCGGGTCTACATCCTTGACTCTTGAGGAGCGGTGGGTGTAGAGAGAGGGGTGCAGATTCCAGAGCGGGGAGGGCCAACAGGTCTCCCAAACCGACCTCTGGTAGATCAGAAGAGGATCACAATGCTGTGTGAGGTCCGGCACCTTTCCAAATACATCACAAACACCCTCATCATCCTTTCATCACTAGTCGCAAAGCGTGCTCATCGCTCACTCTAGTTGCCATGCTCAAATAATCCTCATTATATTTCGCAAACACAACTTTAGAAGAAGTGCATGCCAAAACCCAAGAGAACCATGCAGCCTGATTCTGATTTCAGTTTCTTACAACAAAAAGGAAAGAAGAATGTGAAAAGCGTAGTACGACTAGTAGACTTAGTTTTTGTTTTCCAACAGCTGTAATCTCACTTCATATCGATAGCATGTATTTCTGTCTATCATTCATACAAAATACCATTTACAATCAAAGGATTGACGTCATAATGAAATTTGAATTGTGTATTACCTAAAAGTCTTTCTGTTTGTAGACTTTAAGTATTTTCTTGCGATTCTTACGATTAATAGCCTTCCTTGCCCCTTTTTAGTTTTAGATATATCTTAAGCAGAAGTATGAAACAGAAAATTCAACTAGAGATTGTAATTTGTCATCACTGACAAATTAAGGTGATCCGATCTTTTTTTTAATTAATGATTCGAGTCCTGATACTGCAAAGTCTCAGCTACAACATATTAAAATCTGAGAGAAATTCACCGAAGCATAAGTAAGATAGTGCTCGATAAAGAGAGTCATGTCAATCTTCACATCTAAAAAATTCCCTCCCATAGAGATAACACGTCATAGCGAAGATAGAAAAAGAAGTACATATGACCTTTGACCCCACTTTGCACAGACAAGATGGCATCTGAGCAAAAAGTGGTTATTTTATGAAATGATCCCTGTAACATGGTCTTTACGTGTGCAAAATATGGGAAAGATAGGACATGTATTCACCAAGATACAGGATGAAACATTTATGACCTTTGACCCTAATTTACATACCCAAGATGGCGTCTGATCAAGTAGTTGTAATTTTATGAAATTATTTTCGTGACATGAACTAAACATGTGCAAAATATGAAGGTGATAGGGGCTGTTTTTCTTGAGTTATTGCAAAGAAAGTTGCAAAAAGAAAGAAATATTTCAATACATCAAAGATAAATTTTAATTTCAACCAAGTTTTTTCACGTGATCCCGACAACGTATGAAAAAACAAAGGGCACATTACGATAGCCCTACATCTCAGCTACAACATATTAAAATCTTAGAGAAATTCACCGAAGCATAAGTGAGCTAGTGCTCGATAAAGATAGTCATGTCAATTTTCATTTCCATAAAAATTGCACTCCCATAGAGATTACACGTAAACTGGTCAAATTTGACAAGGTTACCTTCAATCCATTTTTTCAAGGTAATGTCGTCATCAAATCAAAATTGTTTAATTACATTAATGAAAGAGTATTTCATAAGCTATAACATATTGAAATTTGGGTGAAAATTGGCAAAGGATTAGTGAGATACGCTCGAGTAAACTTGAAATTTGATGACGTCATTTTGAAAATTTACTTTTTTTACTTTATTAAGAAATTTGATATCTTTTAGTCATTTTATCAGCATAGCCAGCCCATGAAATGACATGTACAACTCATCAGCTTTCAGAATATGTAAAGAAAATGGGGGGTCACCGTCCATCCTGACGAGTAAAATCCGATTTAAAATTGGCGTTTTTTTGGCATAGTTGCACTGTGTATCCCCATTGACGCACGCGCGGAATTTTGAATTTGACGGGCCCGTATGACGTCATATTGAGTCGGATCGACTTGAAACTTGGTAGAAATATTCCTTGAAATTTCGGACATCCGATCCGTGTGAAAAAATTGAAAATTTCTATTTCATATTAGCTGTGCGTGCGTATATGTGCGCGCGCGTACGCGTCCGTCCAATTTTTTCAATTTTTCAAAAAATGCTCCAAATGGTCTGAAACGTGTGCAAAAAAAATTTGAGCTGGATTTGAGCATACAAATATTTCAACGCGCGCGTACGCGCGCGTTTTAAGAGAAAAAATGAATTTTGAGAATATGAGTAAAATGCGCATAACTTGAAATATATGTGACGTAAATTTCATTGAAATATTTCATTCCATTAATGAGATATGCATGAAAATGTGTTTTCATATAATGACGTCATAGTGACGTCACGGTCGACTGATCACTATGATTTTACTTGCGCTGTCGTCTTTGGGACATGATACATATATGGTATGAGTTTGACATTGAGAGGCAATGCACTTTCTGAGCTAACCTCTGCACAACTTTTGAGGAGAAATAAAGAAGAAGAAGAAGAAGAAGAAGAACTAGAGATTGTAATTTGTCATCACTGACAAATTAAGGTGATCCGATTTTTTTTTAATCAATGATTCGAGTCCTGATCGCAATAGGCATGACCATACAAGTTTCATCTGTGTTTAGAGACATTGGCCGTGTGATGTTTGCATTCTCATTTAGCAAAGGGAGTCATATCTGCCATGTTAGGTACAAAATTCTGTATACACTATAACGAAAAAACAACAACAAGTACATATGACCTTTGACCCACCTTTGCACTCCCAAGATTGCATCTGATGAAATAGTGGTTATTTTGTGAAATGATTCTCGCGACATCGTCTATACGTGTGAAAAATATGGGAAAGATAGGACAGGTATTCACTAAGATACAGGATGAAACATTTGTGACCTTTGACCCTAATTTACACACCCAAGATGTTGTCCGATCTAGTAGTTGTTATTTTATGAAATAATGTACGAGACATGAACTAAACATGTGCAAAATATGGGGGTGATAGGGCGTGTTTTTCTTGAGTTATTGCAAAGAAAGTTGCAGAAAGAAAGAAATATCTCAATACATAGAAGATAAGCTTTAATTTCAACCAATTTTTTATCGTCATCCCGACATCGTATGAAAAAACAAAGGAAACAAAACGATAGCGCAAAGTCTCAGCTACAACATATTAAAATCTGGGAGAAATTCACCGAAGGGTAAGTGAGCTAGTGCTCGATAAAGACAATCATGTCAATTTTTCACATCTAGAAAAATTCCCTCCCATAGAGATAACACGTCATAACGAAGATAAAGAAAGAAATACATATGACCTTTGACCCCGATCTACACAGACAAGATGGCATCTGAGCAAAAAGTGGTTATTTTGTGAAATGATCCTTGTAACACGGTCTTTACGTGTGCAAAATATGGGGAAGATAGAACATGTATTCACCAAGATACAGGATAAAACACTTATGACTTTTGACCCTAATTTACATACCCAAGATGGTGTCCGATCAAGTAGTTGTTATTTTATGAAATAATTCACGTGACATGAACTAAACATGTGCAAAATATAGAAGTGATAGAGGCCGTTTTTCTTGAGTTATTGCAAAGAAAGTTGCAGAAAGAAAGAAATATCTCAATACATCGAAGATAAGCCTGAATTTCAACCCAATTTTTTGACGTGATTCTGACATCGTATGAAAAAACAAAGGGCACACTTACGGTAGCGTAAAGTCTCAGCTACAACATATTAAAATCTGGGAGAAATTTACCGAAGCTTAAGTGAGCTAGTGCTCGATAAAGATAGTCATGTCAATTTTCATTTCCAGAAAAACTGCACTCCCATAGAGATAACACGTAAACTGGTCAAATTTGACAAGATTACTTTTAATCCATTTTTACGAGGTGATACCGTTATCCAATCAAAATATTGTAATTTTATGTTTGAAAGAACATTAAATAAGCTACATCATACTGAAATCTGGGTGAAAATTGACAAAGGACTAGTGAGATATGCTCGAATGAACTTGAAATTTGATGACGTCATTTTGAAAATTTACTTTTTTTACTTTATTAAGAAATTTGATATCTTTTAATCATTTTGTGAGCATTGCCACCCCATGAAATGACATGTACAACTCATCAGCTTTCAAAATATGTACAGAAAATGGGGGGTCACCGTCCATCCTGACGAGTAAAATCGGATTTAAAATTGGCAGTTTTTTGGCATAGTTGCACTGTATATCGCCATTGACGCGCGCGCGGAATTTCAACTTTGACGGGCCCGTATGACGTCATATTGAGTCGGATTGATTTGAAACTTGGTATAAATATTCCTTAACATTTCAGACAGCCGATCAAAGTGAAAAAACTGGAAATTTCAATTGCACATGAGCTGTGCGTGCGTATATGCGCGCGCGCGTACGCGTCCGTCCGATTTTTTCAATTTTTCAAAAAATGCTCCAAATGGTCTGAAACGTGTGCAAAAAAATTTTGAGCTCGATTGGAGCATACAAATATTTCAACGCGCGCGTACGCGCACGTTTTAAGAGAAAATATGAATTTTGAGAACATGAGTAGAATGCGCATAATTTGAAATATATGTGACGTAAATTTCATTGAAAAATTTCATTCCATTAATGAGATATGATTGAGAATGTGTTTTCATATAATGACGTCATAGTGACGTCACGGTCCACTGATCACAATGATACATTAGATTTGTCGTCTTTGGGACATGATGCATACATGGTATAATTTTGAAATTGATAGGCAGCGGACTTTCTGAGCTAACCTCTGCACAACTTTTGCGGAGAAATAAAGAAACAAAGAAGAAGAAAGAATCCGTACAGATACAGAAGGTGATCCGAAGGATACTCGGATCACCTAATTCCCTTTTTATATGTTTTATGAACACTGTACCACTTCCGACGCAACTTTAATGTTATGGGAAGTGGTTTGGCTAAACTCAAATGCCGACAATTTTTGCCCACTATTTTCAGCTGAGATGTCAGCGATGTGGAATGCGTGCATGCAGCTATTGAAACCTCAGTCATCACCCCGGCCACAACGCGATCAAAACTGGCTGATCACTTGGGATAAGAGGCGGGCTGCGCCATAGCCTGTGAGTGAGATACCAGCCCCTCGATCACACCCCTGACCTAGAATTTGTGCCTGAGGATCGCCTGCATACCGCGCGCTCAAAACGGACTTAATCCTGGAGCACACGTTTCCGGATAATGCCATCCTCCTTCCTGTACACTAGTCTCGCACAGATCATCTTCATCCGCCATAATTGAAATGATCTGTCCTTATGTCATCCGCAAATGACGGAGAAGGTATACATGTATTGAAATCCACACAAAAACACAATGGTCAGAAGAACGCATGGACGAGTATTTTGAGACATGTCCTTCGAGTGGGTGTGGCCATATGGGTATCCATTGAGTTCCATATTGACCAAGGAGGCGGCACGCCATGATTTGACCAACAGCATACAGAGTGAAGAAACCGGTCATAACAGTGATACTAAAGCTACTCTTATACAGCCAAATTTCAACCTATAGAATATTTCGTTACGCCCTTTCATACAATCACAGTGGGTGTCTATTGCTTTTGTCCTACCAGGTAGGTGGAACTCCTCCATCTCCCTGGTCCTACGTTACTTTCTACATGCCACACTATGCAGCTGGTAATGAAGATTTGATGGTTACAATAATCAGTGACGATTATCTGTCTTGTTTTCTACCCACTTGTTGCTTGTGTGATTCCATTTCAAACTATAACACGCAACGCTGGTACGCGAGTAATCACATGATCGTCTTTAAACATTCCTTCGCATTTCCTCGCTCTTCACTAGGGAAAAATAAAACTATTTGAGAAGGTGAATGTCCCAACTACCCTTCTGCGGTAATAACAGGGATTATAGTCCCCTAGACAATGATTAATGAGACATGTTTGCATCTGGCAATCACCGTCTGCCTACAGGCAGGGACACCTGTTGGCAACATTAGTGGCTTTAAGAGGGAAAGAACGATTTGAAATTGATGTGTTTATCGGTAGTCCTGCATGGTTCTCTCTTCCGAACCGAACTATGTCGTGTATGTGTTAAAACCTGGGCTTAGATGGCTGTAGGCATATTAGCTACTGCATGAAGACTTCCAGATCAAACTCCACCATTATAGTTAGCTCTGAGAAACCAGAGATTCCTATAGCATTCGATTCATATCCTTGTTCGTTGTTACAAGTCCATTCTTCAAATCAATTTCATTTTAAATGCATCATTTTATTACGGTAGGCACACTTATTGATAATTATCTTAAGAATTGTAATCCCTTCTTGTGGTTGTCGCCCTCTTTTCCATCTTAGGATTAATCTGTAAGATCGTATGACTAAGATGACAGCAGACATTCATAGCTTAAGGTAATTGACAATGAAAAACACATTGCAGTGATCTTACTTCTTTATGGCAATGAAAAACCATACGATCAAATCAAATCTTTTACTCTTCTTTCTTCGTTATCAGTTGATTTCTTCAAGTCGCTTGAAAACAAATCTCTATGAGACATCTTTAAGTATCAATATGAATGAAATTCAATAACACACATTTACTTTGGGATTCGTCATCTTCATGCTACAATGAGCCTTTGTTTGCAAGGGGACCAGCTCCCGCCATAATCATTACATCACGAGGAACTGTAACCCTTTCATCGAAGGTAATGCATAGCACCGGGGCTCCTTACCTGCTGGACACCCAGTCGCCATGGAGATCTGGAGGCGTGACAGCCTCAATGCCTTGACCGCCCTGCAGCCTCCGCAGCCTTCTTCTGCACTCCGTGCCAGGTCCCCACGTCGGTCCAGCGAGGTCTGGACTCCGCAGGCCTCCAGTCCTGGCCGCCTGTATGACCAGGAGCTGTGCGATAACTGCATGAAAGATGAGAAGCGATTTAAGCGGATGACTACATCAATCGACTAACATTAACGTTTCATGATTATATACCTTTATGACTGAGACTTTTATCAATAGACTAACATTAAAACTTCATGATTAAGACTTTTACTAACAACTAGAAGGCTTGCCCGAGGTCTGCCTGGTATAGCAACAAATCACAGAGCAAAGCGTATTTCATGCATTGAAATACATCGTGTATATGTCTTGGTAGATAGGAATAGCTCGTTACGAGGTTATACTTGCTATGGCGTCATAACGTTCCAGTCCTATAGCTCCAAGCGGACATAGGGATTTCTGCCAGCATTGCTAACACGTTTTTGAAATGGCGTTACGAGTAAGAAAACTAGAATAATACACTTCACGTCAAAATACATCGAAAAAACACATCATGATTCGGTTTATACTGTTATATTCACGAGACTTGGCATTATTAAACTGGTGACAAATGACCACATAGACAAAGATACTTTGAATAGTCTCGGTTGAAATCATCATCTTAATATTCTTATTGCTTCAAAGCTGGTATTCTTGAAAAATATCATGCTCTTTATGAGCCCAGTTGATGGTACAATGCCTAGATAGTTTGCAGAAACATCGGTTATGAATGAAAGTAAAAACTTTGTGTACAACTTCGATTCCATTAACAGATTTTGTCCATAATATGAACATACTGAGAGTGTTTATCCTGTTGTGTTTTTAATTTCTACATGATCACGGTCATATCCCCCTTTTTTATGAGCGAGCGTGCCGTGGCCCGAAATCGTTCTCTCAATCTTCACTCTGAAATCTGCAGAGATCTCGCTCTCCTGCTGCGCAGAACGTGTTGTCGCTAGGGACATGGATGACCGAGATTCTTTCGTAACTTTCCCACCTTTCTCGCGTCACGTCAGGTCTCCGTGTTCACATGCCCACCTCCCCTTTTCGTTTTCATTTTCTCCTCCTTTCGTCTCCTCTTCTTTTATTTTCTTTTCATCCTGTTTCCTTTTGCCTTCTTCTTTCTTTCGTTCTTCTTCTTCTTCTTTTCCTTCTTGTTCATTTTCTTCATCACATTTCGAAAATAATCTTTCGATCAGCCACGTCTCGCATTTATTTGATTTTACGTGTGTGCGTGTTTTTCCCCTAATAATTCTAATAGCACAGTTTAGACCACTTTATATGTACCTAAAGAGTAAAAATGCCATTCTAGTCCATAAGAATAATAAAGCTAATAAATACGTTTAGTTTTGAAGAGATACCGGCTATTGATGTCATCAAAGTCACATCATTGTAAGATAAGGATGACATTCAATGCTGATGCACGACAACGCAGTTAGAAGAATAAATAATTACTCAGTAAGTTTTTTTTTTTTTTCATTTGGAATATAATCTATGAATTCTCAATAACATGTTTCAAATGGCTTTGTGTTATTTTCGTGTAAAAAGAATGTAGAAATAAAACACAGTTTGAATCAAATTACGAAGTTTTGTTCGACATCCAACCTGGCTTGGAGAGCATTAGTTATTTTTTTCTATGCCTTGTCTGGCCTGGTGGGAGTTTTGCGCGTGACAAGTGCCATCTTTTCGAAACGTGGCGGAAAATAAGAGCACTTTACAAGATTGAGTTGCTTCCGTTCTCAGAATGTTACCCTCCCTCTTCACGGTTTGGACACAATTTTGCGTAACTCAGCGGCTGATAATCAAAATCCTGCCGTGACTGAAATGCAAAACCCATCTATATTTTCAGCTTAACTTGATCATCTACTTTAATTATTTCTGTCTGTCACTTCCTGTTGCGATAGCAAATGGATTACAAAATGATTTCGAAGTGAAACCCGGAATGTTGTAATGTTTTACAAAATCAATTATTTCATCATTAGTTTTCTTTCTATAACATTTTTTTTTATACCACTTCATCGTCAGTTTCTCTAATGACAATTATATCCTTTGTCATTAGTATATTTCTCAAATCACAGCTCACAAAATGATGCAGCATCTTTCCCGGAAATTTCATAAAGAGAAAATCATATTTTAATAGTCCATCATGCTTTTCCCATTATCATTTGTGTGTGTGTGGGGGGGGGGGGGGGGGAGTGCACTGTTGGTCAGTTTTGCTATGGATCTCGTCTCTTCATTTCGTCATTATCTCTTTCTCTCTATCCCAAAACTTAATTGATAGTAAACTGAACATAGACATAAAGAGATAAAGTCATGCATTGCAACTGATAGACGAATTGCCCTATATTGAAGTACATACGAACTAAATTAATCAGTGCTTTAGTAGTAGCCATGTGATTAAAAAAATATCATGGGCACGCACACTCTGGCTGGAGTAGAACCAACGGCCTCCTAATCACCGGACAAGTGTCTTACCCACTAGACCAGCGAGCTTCCGCCCGACAGTCAGTGCTGGTTTTATTATTTGAACGTCACGTATAGTGAATGAGGATAGAAAAGACGACCACTAAAAGTATGGGGTAATCAGACCATGTAAGGTAAGAGGCTTCTGAAACAATGTCAAAGTTGTGCATTCTCCTTCCGTCTCCCAGGGATTGCCTCAATCCTTTTGTCTTCCCTCTCCACTGCAATGATTTAAAGCACATCAAGTAAACAGGATGCCCCTTTCTTAAGTCACGGCAACATTTTCAAAACATTTTCATTCTCAAGAGAAAAAGGGAATAATAGGGAGAGGGAGGGGCAGGTGAAAGGGGGGGGGGGGGAGGGGCACGCAAGCAGGAGGAATGTCAAAGTCACGCAGGATTCTAACACACTTGACATTGGATGGTAACCCACTTC
Source organism: Diadema antillarum (assembly GCF_040938485.1). NCBI lineage: Eukaryota > Metazoa > Echinodermata > Echinoidea > Diadematoida > Diadematidae > Diadema > Diadema antillarum. Next base: position 71,126 of record NW_027272497.1, on the reverse strand, counting down.
TCCCACTTCCAGACGGATTGCTTTCGCATTCCGACACTTGTAGCTGTATGGCCGCGGAGAAGAATTTCGCCCCTGACGAACGACAATCCTCCGACATATTGACATTTGATCGAGAAACGTCGTCGAGATGGAGGCGGGAGAGAGAGGACATGAGAGGGACAGAGAAGAAGAGAGGAATGGAAGAGAGAATCATAGTGAAAAAAGAAAGAAAAAGATGAAATTAGTAAGAGAGGAACAGAGATGTAGTGAGATGAAGGGAGAGAGAAAATAAGAATAAAGTAGATGAAGAGAGATAATAGTTAGAAAAGAATAGAGATGTTTTAGGAGGAGGTGAAAAGAGGTGTAGTGGAATATAGGAAGAGAAAAAGAGGAAGAGAAAGGAAGAGCAAGAGAAACATTGCCGAGATGGAGGCGGTATAGAGATCATGAGAAAGATAGATAGAAGAGAGATAGAGCGAGAGATGAAAAGCGGAAGAGAGAAGAAGAAGAGAGAGGAGAGAAGAAACTGGGACAGGCGTGTATTAAGGACACTGTATCTACTTCTATGTAAGATGGGTGTATACCTCTTAAGCCCCTTACTTTTAGTGGTCGTCTTTTCTATCCTCATCGAATCCATGGCGTTTTCTCTCTTTATGCCGATGTTCCATTAAATTTGCTGCTATGTATTACGTTTTGTGATCGAGAGAAAAAAGATGATGATGGGATGAGGGTACAAGAAACATGACAAACCTGAAAAATGCCGCCCTTCAAAATAAAGAAAAAAAAAACCCGATAAAAGCAAAATGGTTCTGACTTCCAGGTAACAGGTATTCGGCTCGAATCCACCTCGATCCTATGTGGATTACATACTTGTATAATATAGAGGGTGTTTTACCCTCGATGTCCATTTTCCTTCGATGATCTTCATCGATACACTTATAGTGTCATACCGCAGCACAGCAATGCACTCCAGACTTGCACAGTGTGGAAAGAAATGGGTTAATCGCACTCTGTAAAACCTGTAACAGAGAATAGACTACGAGATGACATCCTTACGATGTATAGACAAGAGACATTTACCAGCGTATCATTACTATGGAGACGGGATGTTGTGAAAACCCAGGATTAGCCCTTGCGGAGGCGGATTTGACCGGGGATGAACCCAGAAAACAGTGAAAACAGAGAAGAGCAAGAAGGCAATTCGCCTGTGTTGCTAGACTGCAATAATCTGAATTCAAATATAAGCACTTAACAGGTTAAAGTTCACCAGACAAAGGTGAATAAAAATGGCGATCACTACAGCTATATCGTTATATTATCTTAATCGGAATAATGCTAAATACGTACGGAGTGGCGCACTCGAAAACATGCACTCGATTATTATCTTGTCCTACAAAGTATCGTTTTAGCTACAGGAAGACGGGTAAGGGGAAGGGGGTTGTGGAAGAGAAAAAGGGGTAGACATAGAATGAGAGGAACTAAGAAACAAAATCTATCTATCTATCTATCTATCTGTCTATCTATCTATCTATCTATTTATCTATCTATCTATCTATCTATTTATCTATGTATGTATGTATGTATGTATGTATGTATGTATGTATCTATCTATCTATCGATCTATCTATCTATCTATCTTTATCTACCAATCAGTCTATCTATCTATCTATCTATCTATCTATCTATCTATCTATCTTTATCTATCGATCGATCTATCTATCTATCTATCTATCTATCTTTATCTACCAATCAGTCTATCTATCTATCTATCTATCTATCTATCTATCTATCTACCAATCAATCAATCAATCTATCTATCTTTGTAATTATTTATCTATACTGATATCTGGTTTCTTCCACTCGCAATCAAAGAACTGCCTTGTGCTTGAAAATGCTTTTTGAATGTAGAATCTCTGTCTGTCTGTCTGTCTGTCTGTCTGTCTCTGTCTCTCTCTGTCTCTCTCTCTCTCTCTCTTTCTCTCTCTCTCACGCATGCACAAAAAATACGGATCCCCATTTTGACGGTTTTTTTTCAGTGCTGTATTATAGTGCATGACTGAACGGTTTTCCAAACACGATTCGTCGCAGCTGAACGGCTGTCTACACAAATCACCAGCTGATGAAGCAGCGTAGATCCCCATAAAATGTTTTGAACAAAAACGGGTAATGAGGCTTTGCTATAGATTTGAGGGATGCGGAATATGAGGGCAATGGTGAAGGGAGTGATAAAAAAGTGGGTGAAAATTCAAAGGAAATATATCAGAAAATATCATAAGCTCTATTGTGGAAGTTCAAGGAAAACAATCGGGAGTTTGCGTGTATGATAAAGTACAGCTCTCGTTCATGTCTAAAATTTTAAGACAAGTACTAGTCGTTTTTGTATTTTCAAACTGGAGGTTTGATGACGTGCCGTCAGGAATTAAACGTGTAAAAATAAAAAAAAGCTTACTACTAACATCATTGCTGCCACTACTACCACTACTACCTTGACTACACCCACTTGATAATATTGGTGATGATAATGATAATAGTATTAATAATGATAATAATGATGATAATGATAATACTAATAATAATGATAATAATAATAATAATACTAACAATTATAATAATGATAATGATAATAATAACATTACATAAAGAATATATTCATAATAACTACAAAGAATGTAATTGACACTTTTCAAGCATTCTTATTGTGCCGTACGTTTATACTATATCCACATTATTCTCTTACCGTGAAAAGTCAAGGACATAGGTCCTTGAATACTTGCAATTATTATGATAGTAGCTAATCATAGTAGCTACTATCATAATAATTACAAGTATTAATACATGTACATGTAAACATGTCTAGTGCAACTGGATATTTCCCAGTGTCCTGCTTACAAAGAAAACGTTCATGCCAGGTGAAATTTATGCCGCAATACTGATCCATATAATTATTTTTCTCGATATGACGATGATTCTTTGGGAGAAAAATTGAGAACAGTTTACCGTATCTCTCTCTGCATTTTGGTCATCTACACAAGTCGCATCACAAGTCAGCCAAACTCGTTCAACCCTCTTTCTTATCTCGGTGTGGGCATCCAGGTTTTGGGGCCACGCAAGCCGGTCGGGGGGCCCCTTACCGAAATTGGATTTGACGTATCTAGAGAAAGAGATTCCTATCTAAACGGGGTGTGAGATAAGGGGGGAAGAGAAATATGGCTACAATATTGCACCGAGCTATGACAGATAAAACCCAGAGGATGCACATTGCAGGAGGGAGAGGGATTTGGTTGGGGATGACTCAATCAATTCTGCGATTTTGTTTATCTCTGATTAAATCGCTCCACTTCTTCAAGCCCCTACCTTCCGCTCAATCATAATTCAACTCCAGTGTCCCTTCCCATCGCTTCCATAATGCGGGCATATCAGTGCAAGGCAATTGCTATTGTCTTGTAATGTTCTATTTCTTTCTTTCAAGTTTTTCTTAATTAGTTTAAAGTGTCAATTACATTAGCATTTCTGAACTTCGACCTGCATCAATAAAGTATGACGAATAGGTCAATCTTCAAGACTGCTATCACTTCGGAGCACACATTCAACACTGATGCCCCTTCCCAGCACTTTGGTAGACTTAACCTGCTTTTGGATTTGGAAAGATGCTATCTCGAGTTCGGATGTTACCTGGCACTTAAACTTTTTTTTTTTTATTGCAAATGTTCTGCTCTCTTTTCTTAAACTTGCTTTTGATGCATATCTATGAGTGCATCTCACTAGGCTGTGTTACTGCTTATGACAAGACCATTTGGGAGAACACGGCTTAAACCAAAAGGGTACCTGGGTAAATAAGACCATACTAGTGGAACTTCACGGCATGCACGGAGAAGTTGGTACTGAGTCTGCACTTTGGTGTGAATTCCATTGAATGGCTTTAGATTACTTAATGGCTTTAGATTACATTGTTGTGTTATTGTTGCATTAAAATGTTGTAATCATTATGTTTGAATCGAAATGAAATGGAATGGAATTAATCTAATTTCATTGAATGACTTTAGATTATTAAAGCAAGAGATTTTTCTCTAATTGTGTGTATGTGTGCATTGCACAAAGCGTCTTTCTCCACACACTTCTATCCCGTTGCAAGTGGTAACACTTAATTTGATGAGGATGGATGAAATTGTCATTAAGGTATATGAGCATGATGAGTGAAATTAACTGTGGTATAATAAGATGGAAGTGTAGAAGGTAGAACTGATCCATATTACTAGTGAAAATCCTTGTCCTTCCTTAACTGGTAATGTCTTTACGTAGGTAAGTATCTTTATTAATTTGACCTTTTCACAATCATCTCTGCCAACGGAACAGAAAAAAAAGATAAGTGTATTGACATCCCCTCCCAAATAAACACAGTACACAGTTCCCCCCCCCCCTCTCTCTCTCTCTCTGGCTGCCCATCTATCTACTATCTATATATCTACATGTGTATCTATCTATATTTATCAACCTATCTATCTATCTATCTATCTATCTATCTATCTATCTATCTATCTGTCTATCTACTATCTATTTGTATCTACTTTCTCTTTTTTTAATTCATTTATTTTTTTTAGTCCTCTTTCGACAGGGTAGCCCCTTAAGTAGGCAGGTACTGTTCTTCCTGGGGGCCCTGCACATACAAACATATAACAGATGACAAAACAATGACACTTACATTAAATGCAACATATCTATCTTTCTATTCATGTGTCTATTTATCTATCCATCCATCCATCCATCTATCTATCTATCTATCTTTTTATCTATTTATCTATCTGTCTATCTATCTATCTATCTATCTATCTATCTATCTATCTATCTATCTATCTTCCTTTCTCTCTGTCCCGCCGCTGCTTAAAGTCACGTTTGCTATTTTTGCATCCTTAGGTGTGGACGATATGATTCGCAGACGACCTCTCGTATGCACTTTGCTATATGAGCTGGACCCGGATTTGCGCGCGTTAATGTTTACAGGATCGATTCCTACCCACAATCAGTGCTGGTAAACGCTTCGACAAGTGGTCGTTAATTATCGTAAAGGAAGCCCTCGCTTCGATCGACCAGTTTGCCTAAATGGTATCGCGTAATCGATATTGATCGTTTGGCGGTACACAACCGAATTGGAGGAGGGGCCACAAATGTTGCCGGCTCCGCAGAGAAAGTATATACAGCGATCTACACAGCTTGCTCTACATTAAGTTCTCTATTTCCGTTGTAACTGCAAACCTGTAAAGTAAGCCTATAATTATATACCTCCTATGTCCTATTATGTCATCCCTAGTTATTGGTGTTTGGGTTATAATCTGTAACCAAATATATAGGTTCGGAGGGGTTAAGAACCTTGAGCGTTTTCAGACATTAACTCCAAGACATCAAACAAACAAACAAACAAACAAACAAACAAACAAACAAACAAACAAACAAACAAACAAACAATCCTTTCTCGAGCCCCACGGATTTATTTTCTTCCACTTCACTCTCTTAAATGGAAGTTTGGGAATTCATTGATGATACACTTTTGGTTCATTGCCCTATATGTCACGTGGTAACACATTTCAGTTGTGTTTCACGTATTTTTTTTTCTCTGCTGCTGCTGAAGACTTTCAACATTTAAGCTGGCACAGTTTGAGAATAGATAAAGGAAACCTTAGTTTAACTTTTCTACAATGGGATAGGAAAAACAAGATTAGTGTTTTTATACGCCGAAAATATTCTGTCCGTGAAACGGTGCATAAACTGAATGGGGGAGGGACCTTCTCTACTCACTGCGTACTGGGTGAGGAAAAAGCGATTAACATTTTTAAATGCTCAAGATACTATTCAGTGAAACCGTCGAACAATTGAGAAAGTGGGAGGATGGGCGAACGAAACCTTACTCCATTCACACTAAATGGTGGATGTGAGAATAGCGATTAGTGTCTTGAACTGCCTAAGAACATGTCAAAGGGTGGAACCGCGTGAACCATTTAAAAGATGGAATGACCTCGAAAGCAAGACAGAGGAGGCAACGTGTAGGATCATCCGAATAGATCATGAATTCCTTATCAATGTGGGTGACCGTGATATCGGAAAAAAAAAATAACTCAGCGGAAGTTAAAGGGATGGTATAGTTTTGCAAAACAAAGCAAAGCAAAACAAAGTGGTCCTCATAAAAGGTGAGTCCCACCTTTTATTATGAGACCTCGTTGGTTTTAGAAATATCTCAGCCGTTTCAAAACCGATTTTCATCAAATAAACGTTGATTTTCTTTTAGATTTGAATGCTCTTTGAAAAGTGGCGTCTAATTGTCTCGCAATAAGTCAAAACCTGAATCCCCATCTCAACCAAAATTATACCATCCCGTTAACCTATGCCTTACAGAAGAAACAAAAATACAACCACAATCCTGGGCAATTTTTTTTAACGCCATTAGAAAGGCTACTGGCATAGAAATGACTACAATAAGGACAACGACAAAATATTTTAGACTGAACATGCTACATATTTATTACTACGATATTATACTGAATGATAGGGTCCTACTGTTCTTGTTTATTCCACAATTTGGGTGCTTTTGTATACAAACAAAAGAGCGATGCCCTCATGTCTTAGGGTTTGCAGTAGTGACGAATCTTGGGAGATTCGGAGGTTTAGTGTATGCGTGCAAGATGTTAGCATGTGAAAATACTCTTAGATAAACCTCTTAATGAAATCTTCTGATGTATTGGTTTTGACCAAAGACTTGCACATCATTGTAATTGTAATCTGGGTATGGTGATGTAATGTCCATCTTTAGTGCATGCAGTGTAAAACCTTCAAAGATATTTAATTGAACAGTATAGAAAAACCACGGCAAAGTTTGGCAGTAAAGAACTTTTATTTTTTGTTTTATATAGCAATGCAGATGTTGAAACAAATGATTATAAAAAATGGGTCAGTTTATTTGTTCCGGAAAACAGGTAACTGTTTTGTTTGGTGTTAAACGAGACTCTCGTAGTCTTTATCAGTTTTATGATTTTAGTGAGATTGGAAACGTCACAATCTGAAACGTCAATCTGAAACTTTTTCTTCTCTTGCGTTGATAGCAAGTGATTTTGTGAGAGAAAGACGCTAGGTCTAGAATGTACCCATGGGCTATACAAGTGTTGAAGATAACGATGATGATGATAATGATGATGATGATGGCGATGATGATGATGATGAAGAAGCATTTATATAGCACCATTTATCTGTACAAACATTCACAGGCGCCCAAGCGATGATGCGTTTGACATCGATTTGCGTGATCGCCAATAACACTTAGCATTCGAACTCTCAGCGCTCGATCTGTTCATCCATACCAGCATGTGACCAGTTTCGTCAGTCTAATCGTTCTTCTCTTTTCTCCTGTATTTGTTATATTTAACAGTCTAATCTATATTTCTGTCCATCTGTCTATTATAATCATGAATTCTGTTTCCACTTCGGCTTAGTATCACTTCCTTCTCCCTTCCCAAAGCAGATCGCCTCCTGGGAAAGGAAAGAAAACAGCTTTATGTCAAAGCACCTTGAGGATCGACTACAATATTGTAGGACTTCGAGGATTGACTTTTAAAGGTGCCGATACAATGAAAAAGCCTTCTAAGCGTTTTCTTGTGCATTTTTCCTCCATTTCTTTACCTGTCCATGGAAGATTTGCCAGATTAACATGGTACATGAAAGTGGGAGGGCAAAGAAAGAAGAACAAAAAGAAGAAGAATTCTTAGGACAACAGGCTATTTGCTCACTTGGAGATGATACTCGAGGGGAAGCTGTCGTTTTCCTCTTCATGTGTCGAGCACAAGCGATCATTTACAGACAGCATGTACGATGTATTTCTTCCCTCTGTCCGCCTATGATATGGCAGCTGAAACGTCGTTAACGCAAGAAAGTGGCAAAAGCCTGTATTCCACATCCCGCTCATATTAATGGCTCCACACTTCGCATAAATGTATTCAAAAATGTCTTCGAGACAATCAATAAATATCAAGGTTGAAAGTAATAAAGAAAGTAATAATTTCGCTTCAGCGACACATCAAGAAGACAGAGATTTACTATGAATAATAAAGAAACTTAGCATGTGATCTTACCCATTGCACCACAGGAAAAGAATACAGAAAATTGTCACAAACACAAGGAAAAAAAATCATCATCATCAACAACAACAGCAGCAACAACAACAACAACAACAACGGAACAGTCATCACGTGCTGAATACTGGAAGTATAATGTGATAGATCAAGGAGTCTGACACTACTTGTGAACTTTTTTTTTTTTTTAGGAATATCAATCACTTGGGCAATAGTGGGTATTTGGGCGGATAGTTGACAATTATTTGACACCTTGGGCAATGATCAAAGATTGCAATAATGAAAAGGAAATAAAAATAGCATCTAGATAAATGCGGTACAAGGGAAACCAACATTCCAATAACGGGAGAAGAGGAATGTTTTTCTATTTGATATCAAATCGCTGCCATGAGGATCGTGATGTGTCGTCTTTTCCAATCAAAAACATTGCTAACTTATGTTAACAGGTTGCCTTTGACATCACAAAATAGGCCTATAAAATCACAGCCATTAAGAACAGACAAGTTGACATGAAGATTAATGTGAACTGATTTTCTTTCTTTTTTTTTTCATCAGGGGTGTTGAGTACCATGAATATCAATTAATCACTTTGGAATCGTAAGGCAATAGATGGGCAACTTCTAATTTGATCAAAGAGGACATTTTATAAGACAGAAATTGAAAAATGAAAAATCCCAAACAATAAAAGTAACATAAATCAACTCTTCCGTCAAACGATGAGATTCCAGCCATTATTCCGTTTGATTTGTTTGGACGGGGGAAGTTAATAGCGGTAAATGCCATCGATCGAATGTGGCATTTATAATATAGCATAATAAAAATGGGACATGCCCTTTTAATTTTCGTCGATGGACTCTATTTGATCCTTTTGGATTCTCCCCCAGCTTTTAAGTTGTTTCTGGTGCAATATTCTTTGGTTCAATAAAACTGCGACCCCTCAAGGGGCCACAGACTAGGGCAAATACGCGGGCGGCGGACCGGCAAATCCTCGCCCAAATATCGAATTACCCAAGGATCAAGTTAAAAAGGAAAACTGAGGCTGATGAAATATAATTACTGTACAGACAACCGTGACGAAAAAACCGCTCGAGGGCCGAAAAGCACTATAGGGAAGAGTATTCCCCCCAAAAGACCAATGCAGTAGCTTAAAAGCATCTTAACGTGGTATTTGGTAGACCTTTTTTTTTGTTTGTCATGAAGTAACGCAGAGGAGAAGAGTAGAGGTGAAACAGGCGAGATCGGTGGTAGACTGAAAGTAAGGGGCTGCAGTGTATGCCAATAGTACATGAAAATAAGGATCACTTGAAACCAGTAACCAGTAGAAAAACAATTTCTTTTCGTATGCTTTTATTGTATATTTTGTGCAAACAGAATGCACAGTAAACCAGGAGACTTAAAGTGATGAAGAAGACAAAATCGCTTTAGTCTAATTATGTAAGAGTTAGTGTATTTTGGTATGAGTGAGTGGATGTTCTCAGGGTCTCCACCTCCGCATCACTTTTGGCTATGAAAAAAGAAGACGAAATATTAAAGTAGAAATATTATTCTGCCACTGTTGTACTTCGCATCTTTATGCTATATCGCATTATTCTTCCAAAAGGTATAGGCCTATACAATAGTACATCTAGCCGATGTGAAACCACAGTTTCAGAGCAAACGTGAATGATTATCATCTGGTAATAATACTCCAATTTTCATTGCAATAATTTGAGCCATTTTCAAGTTATGGAAAATAATGAGTTAATCTTGGCATGTTCATTTCGCCTCTGACCGATGGCCTAAATCTTAAAATACAGAACCATTGTACGATATAATGCATGTAGGTCTACATAAGTGGATACATTCAGTCATTTCCAAGGTATAAAGAAAACAGTGTAAGTGGTGTAATTTTTATCCTTTTACCCTGACCTTTTGACAGTTGGCCTTTGAACCCATGATCCAAAACATCCGACGAGATCATTGTCCGGCAATAAATGTAGAATGTACTAAGTTTCATGAAAATACCTTCAGGCATGGAAGAGATATGGGGGAAATAGTGAACTTTTAGAATTTGACCTTGACCATTATGACCTTTGACCTGAGCGTGTACGCCCACGAGTTGATAAAAACACCTTCATCCACTCATACATACATTATGCCATGTTTCATTCGGATACCCCTACATCATCCACAAAAGCAATTGCGGACGGACGGACGGACATCCCGAAGACATAATGCCTCCGGCGACACTTCGTTGCGGAGGCGTAAAAATCGAGAAAAAAAAAAGATCATTTCAAAACCCATTATTTTCCAAAGGTTCCACCTGGAGATTGACCCTTGACCCAACCACTAGCATTACCCTTGAACTCCCCTCCCCCCCCCCCCAACACACTACTGTACATAAAAAGCGTTCCGCGGCCTCCTGCGTCTGTCTGTGTGTCTGTGCATGGAAGACGCCTCTGTTTACAAACATACAATGTACGTTGTCAGTTTGTTGCAATCTTATACTGGCAAATTATATGATTCAAGAAAAAAGTCCTAGTTAAGCTACCAGTGTCCAGTGGCACTAAAGTAAACATCCAAGCTTGTGCATGGATCATGATCCAGTCTAATTCTTCAGAATCACATGACAGAGTGCCTGTATCATAACATTTGATGCAACATCAAACTTGAATTTGGTTATTCCAGGGTACCCCTTATACTGTTACAAATGCGCTTCAACCTGGCCCCTTTTCTTCCTGGTCAGTTTCTCATTAAAAGTAGAAGAAGAAGAAAAAAAGAAAGAAGAAGAAACGACATTTACACTTTTGCGATCTTGTAACAGAACGCGTGAGTGTCCTATTGTTGACCAGGCGTCGACGTAACACCCTTGTTTCTAGGCGACTGTTAGTTGATAGGGCTTGTGGTGTGGTTCTAACACACCGCCCCGGGGCTTCCAACACCTGTGCGCTCAAAACACACAATGGTGTTGACGTTTACCGGTTTAGCTCCTTTGGCACTTGTTTGGTACCTGTCCTTCCATTCTTACTCAAAAGTTAATATCCATTTCCCCCCCCCTTTTTAAGTTAATCTCTTCAAATCACCCCCTCCTTTCTCTTTTTTTTCATATTTTTTCCATTTACATGCATGGATGCAATTATAATGTTTCATGATTACAATCATCACCGCATCATCCGGAAGTAAAGTGATCTGAGCTGAGTTGAGAAAGATACGCCAATTTGCTAGGCAGTTAATTCATTATGCTGTTTATGTTAATTCACATTAACTTGTATATCTCTACATTTATGTCTGATTATCATTCACAGATAAATCAAAGTCTAGTAGTGAAATGTCTAGATAACTCACCTAAAAGAATGGAGAATGCACTGAGTTCGGGCAGCATCCTTCTATTCCAGACGGTAATCCAGAAAGAAACAAACCAAAGGGTTTTCATCTATCCAGAATAGTTAAACATTGAATCGTGATGCGGTATCTCGCATTCCGCTCCCAAAGTTTCTCCGACGTATACGGTATCCTTCACTTTTTCGTATACATGTATCTTGCTCTCTCCGTTGTATTGTTGCGCTCTCCACTTACTAGTAATGTCTCAGTGTCCATGCACATGTGCAACTCCCAGATGGCTTTTAAGTACTCAGCGAGAAAAGTGACCACAATAAACTCATACTTCGCAATCTTTATCCAAGGGATGCTCGCACACGGGGAAAGAAATTAAGTGTCTGCTACTTTTAAGTATCACACGAATTGCACAGCGAGTAGAGCCGAAATGATATCAGCTTAAGTTAAAAACTTCCCATCCTCGTTTTTGTTTTTGTTTTATTGGGCTTTTTTTTTTGCTGTACAACGCAATCGAATAGGCGGAAATTTTCCAGTAGAGAGAACTCCCGCCTGCTTCGTCAAATCAAGTATTGTTGGTTATCCAAAGATATATGATATTTTCCAGCGCACGATGAACAACTCTATGCCATGCTTCTTCACAGCATGAGCCTTTTCTTGCAGGTGCACCAACGTACTTTCTCTTCTCGCCTTTTCCTGTTATCGGAGCGAAATATACCCGGCACACCAGCAGCCGAACCTCAACGCTGTGGTATGAGAACGAAGTCGACCGTATCCTGAGTTGCTCAACAATGAAAGCTTGATTCAACAAATCACAGAGCTGGAATGCAGGTGCTTTGACGGAACAGTCCCCTCAGTCAGAACGCGTCGTCTCGAAATCGATAGTCAATGATTGTCCTTTAAGGGAGTTTCCGATGGGATCGCCAAAGCATGCGGGAATAAAGTTATCATGTTTTCTTGGCTGCCAAAACTCGCACTTTATTCTTGGAATCCTCGACTCGGAAGTACTGGCGCTCATTCTTGTTGCTATGACAACTTAGAGAGAGAGAGAGAGAGAGAGAGAGAGAGAAAGAGAGAGAGGGAGAGAGAACAAAAGAGAGAAAGGGAGAGATTCCTCAAATAGATGAACACTACTTCGATCGATTCCATGGTCTTGCCTAGAAATCAGTCAACGAAATCCGCTGGCAATTTGGTTCGCACGTCATCAAGAATCATGTTTCCAGATGAGTGTATGGAGAAGGATCGATATGAACATTATCCGGAAGTATGGTTCCAATGGGCACAGGTGTTAATCACATACTTTTAAAAGGATTTTAATTCATCTCCAGCAAAGCGAATTGATCTTGCATCACACTCTTGACGCGAAGAAAAAAAAGAGACAGAGAATTACTGAAGAAATCTCATATCTTTCCCGAGTTGGATCAAGATTCAAAACTTCCCGAAGCGAGTCATATCATCAGCCAGCGATGCGGGGATATCGATTCATAACTGGGGAAACATCTTCGCACAACGCCTCTCAGCGACTGTTGCAGCGGCGTCTCGGCACAGCATTTCTGATACCATTGCTTTGCCCGGTCTCTACTTTTCCCGCTCCTCCCTTTTCTCTCACTCACTCCGTTTTTTCCCCGTCGCTCTAAAAGAGTATCATGCACCGGCTCTTCAAACACGGAATCTCGGCATTCAAGAAGATGCGATTGAACACTTCACTGGCTTCCTTCGGGCTGAGGTTGGCTGATGTTCCGAGTTAGACTCCTTGACTCGGGCGCTTCTATTCCCTTCCCCGTGGGTGGCTGGTGAAATTAGAAGGTCCGCGTTTGAAGGATGCGCGCGGGTACAATTTACTTCTTGACTTACAGTCTCACGAACTCGGCAACAGTTACCGTCCATTTCTTTTCCCCCGCACATTCATTTGAAGATGACAACACAAACTATTCCTCAGCATTCGTGTCCGACACAATTTCAATGTGCTGTTTATCCATTTGCGTCAACTTTGCCCAGCATCGTGAGTGTTTTGAGCACAAAAGTCATAAGGAATGACACTAAATCCTAAAGATTGATGCGACCCGTTAAAAGATGAGAAAAACAAACAAACAAACAAACAAACAAAGACATGTATCAGCACGCGAAAGTTTTATCGCTACACGAGTCCTGGACCAATATGGAAAATAATTGCTTACGCTGATCACTTTTGATAATCCGGTCGGACAAAATAATACTAGAATATGAGATGCTTGCACATAATGTGTTCACGTACCTCCTCCAATGGAGCGAGAGAGATAAATAGAAGGCAGCAACTCCCCGTCTGCAAGAACGCAGCAAGTGCTGCGACCCGTTATGTGTACAATCACCCCCTGAAGTGTCGTGAGTAAATAATTATCAACGCGTTCGGCCATCGGCGCACGTGCGAAAGTACAAGGTGTCACCGTACGTGTACGGGTGTCTGCGAAAAGTGGAGCTTATTTTACGCGCGTCATACGCAACAGCGGAGTATACAGACAAAAACAATGCAAAACAAAAGTGGAGACAATTCGGTAGAGGTGCAGTCTGTTACTAAAATATCGAAATGAAGAAAGACAGGGTGAACATGTTTGCATATACTGACTGCCAAGATCTATCGCGATGAATGTGAATTAACAAGATCACTTTTCGAGTGAGATGGGCATTCATAGGCATGATAGGTTTATTGTTTTTGCTGCAGTCAGAGGGATATAGCCGACCTGAGCTCAAGTTATGATATATATCTTCCATACTTCCGACCTAGCCAAAGCTGATGAAAGGAAAACTGGTGGGAAAACCAGGAAAGGATTTGATCTGATGAAATTTTTGTCAAAGGAACCCAACGACGTTTTCTCACTGATAAGTCGGCCCTCTCTCTGTTCCATTCCATTGTTCCCCAGCGAGCAGCGGCAGGATAAAAATCTTTCTGCACCAAATAGAAAGAATCGCTTTGTTTATTTGTTCATAAACCGACGATAATAGATGCACACTGGTGGAAGGTGGAAGAATACATCGGAAAGGGGAAGAAGATATCATGGTAACGATGAAGTGATTGATCACCGAAACGACATTTTATGATATTTCATCTATTTATTTATTTATTCTTTTTAGTTTGAAAGGTACACACGATTAATGGCGATGGAGATGTTTACGAACGATTAAGGGTGGAATAATAAGACTTTGAAAGCCATTGACACCGGATCACATCCTTTATCCGCCAGAGTAATATTTCATGTCAACAATCTTGACAAATCCGCTGCGGTATTTTTGTAATTGTTCAGAGAAAGAGAAAGATGAATTGATTATTCACAGCACTACCTAGGGGCATATGGGTCAAAACACCATTGGTCGGGAGAAAAAATTATAGCTTGCAATTCAGGTATGAATCTCTTACCGAAACATGGACAGATTACATACACATTTCACTTTTCAATGAAGTGAAAGATTCGCCACAAGATTTCGTTTATTCGTGTTTGCGCGTATGAGTTTGCCCAGGTATAATTTACAAAATTGCAACTTATTATGATAGTTGTCGTGGAGATGGAGAGTCCGACCAGATATCATTGTGGTTCTCCATATACTTTATTCTCTGTAAGGTGACAATCGCCACCTCCGCCTTAGCGATGAACATCCTTCCCAGCAAGGTAGTAACTGATCAGTGGGAATCAGTGGGAATGCTGGGGGATGATTGTTCCAATCCTTGTGGGATTCATTTAAGACTACATTATATGTCTATTGTTGTGTGAAAATTATTTGCTTCAGAATGGCCTCATATTCAAGTAATGTGCAGTTTAATGTTTCCGGGTTATCATGCCTGTACAGTGACGGGGCGATCGTTAACGGGCCGTTAACGATCGCCCCGTCACTGTACAGGCACGCTAACCTGGAAACATTGAACTGCATGCACAGTACTTGAACATGAGACCTGAAGCAAATAATTTTCACACAACAATAGACATATAATGTAGTCTTAAATGAATCCTACAAGGATTGGAACAATCATCCCCCAGCATTCCCACTGATTCCAACTGATCAGTTACTAGCCATCCCCTTTAAGATAAATGTGGCTGACAGAGGGTTAAACTTATTTCCTGTATCCCTCTAGTTCTAACGGGTTGAAACGAAAGTGAATTGATCTGATTGCAAATTGTACACTGCTGATTTGACACAGAGCCGTCTTATGCGAGTCTCTGTGGTCTTTGTTTATGTGACATCAAGTCTGTCAATTTCTAGCAGGAACCAGCAAGTGAGCAGAGAGTGCAGAGTTTTCAGTTGGCGTTGCAAACGCGAACGTGCGATGGCGCTCTTCCAATTCCCCTTTCCAGAGCTGAAACATTGGTTCTGTGGGGACTCGATACCCGTAAGTAATGCAGATCTCGAAGTGTAAATTTTGTTTAATTCAATATGATTTTTTTTTTTATGAACAATATTTTAAATTGATTTTTTAGACTTTTGATCTCGTATTTGACTCTATTCAAAAGTGGTCCGAGTTCTGAAAAAAAAAATACAAACACCAATGTCCCCCAGGAAAGCAACTGCATTCAAAGATCTCTGAATTTGGACAGACATTGTCTCAACATTTAAAGTTTTATTTCGGGAGAAATCTCAACTTTCACATTTGTACGGAATGGAAATACGAGTATTAAGCATTAAAATAGCAAATTGTGTCAGTCGGTTATCTCTAACCACAAACTTCAACCGATGATTTCATAAATGAAAGAAGAATATGCGTAACCTTTCCACTGTTTAAAAGGAAGACCTATCAATTTCATGTAAGTCTTCCTTTAAATCTTTATCTACATTTCTATGATGTAAACTAGTATCAGCAAAATGAAATGAGATAATAATTGATCCCATTTTCATTCTAGTCGATATTCGGTAAATCACTAAGATTTTTGTCAGTACACACTTCTTGCTTTGTGATTGCTTACATACGCGCACAGACACACACACACGCACAACACATTTAAACACGCACATTATAATAATATTATTCACACAACTACACACGATGATAATACGCGAGAAATCGGCAAAAAGTAATTACTATCAAATTGTATTTTCTTGTTCAATATTCAGAAATTTAAGGGTAGTACTATCTCATGAAATTCAATTTTTACACATGCTCGTAATTAGGTAAATTAATATTGTAAAATCAATGAAATTAAAGAAGTGAACTGACTAAAATAGACACATCAGTACAGCCTTAAATCCCGTTTTCATTTTTGAAGTAAATGGAAGAGGATTTTAAATTCCACAGCTATGAACGGTCAAGTGAGCTGACAACGTTTTATGTGATTCACTGCACTTTTAGAGAAGTTTGACACATACTATCTACGTTGAATAAAAGAGACTTCCCCAGTTATGATAAGTAAGACGAATACCCCCTACTGGGTACCCATAAGTGTTGCACCAGTTAGCGAAGTTTACAAACAAACACCGTATTCGTATTAGATGCCATGATTTTGTCAATAGCATGGGCGCACGATATAGAGAGAATGTTTCGAAGCGTATGTTGCCATCTTTACAAAAGAAGATAGCACACGAAACGTAACGTCTGTGTACATAATCAACTTTCGTGATTCACTTATTTGTGTTTGTGGAGGAAGTAATCTCTGATAAAAAAAGTTTAGTCTACAAGAAAAAAAAGAAGAAAGCTTACATATCATACATTCAAGAAAAAACAACAACAATATTCTTTCGTTGCCTTGTTTACAACACGGGATATCACAGGATGAGAACACTGAATTTCACATTTTACATATAAAGTTAGAAACTTCACTTTATGTGAAACTTCAGTTGAAAACAAAAACATTATATGTTCACATCATCAAGACCTGAATGACGCATACAGCTGGTATAGGAATATTCCATAGCAATTAAAAAAGTTTCGTGATCAGGTAGTTTAATAACTGATTGCGTTCATTCAATTTCCTGATTCTGTGCGTAAGACTGTGATAACATACTTTAACATTGTCTTAACATCAACACACAACCTCAAAAAGTCAACAACGATATCGCAGCGACGGGTTAAAAGTTGAATTGGATTTTCCTGAATGCAATATCTCACATATTGCTGGAGTAAAATATAGGTATAGGCATAAACAAAACAGACAAGAAGAAATAATCATTTAAAAGCTTCAAAGTTAAATGAACACAAGTGTCTGCAGTCAAACCTGTTTTCCCTGCCTCGTTCAAGATTGTCAAGTTTTTAATAATGATGAGAATAACAACACAAGGAAAATCAAGAACTAAAGAAGAAGTACAAACAAATATACAAACAGCAGATCGAAAACAAAGAAAGAAAAAATGAAACGAAAATTTACTGAGTTACAAGAACAATAACTATTCACTTCACACAATCAGATGAAATGTTTTCAAAATGATTATCAACTATAAGTTGGCAAAGCAATGAAAATGGGCGGAATCATCAGATCATGCGAAAAAGAAATGCAAGAGACAAATTATTTGTTATGTCTGTTGTTCAAGCAGAACGGATATGCAATAATTTGCCTTCATAGTTTTCCTCTCAAATCAACGTCTAGTACTGCATGTGTTTTTTTCTTCCCTCAAAGTTCATACTAGCTCATTCTTCTGAATAGAGGATATTTGCCAAAGGTATAATCTTTCTAACAATGTGAAATATTGTATTTTGCACTTATCATATATATTTTGGTATACGGTACTGAATTTTTAGTACGCCTATACAGAAAAATCAATAAGATTTTTATTTGGCAAAGATTTCTTTTCAGTTGCCCAACAAAGACTAGAATGATGACTTCAGAGTCTTGTATAATACTGACATAGTTGTGAAATTCCATTTCTAGCTGTCTTTAGTCAAAAAAGTACTCCTCTGGCTCATTGAAAGCGACGACGCTAATGCGAAGTGTGAGAAAACTTATACACTCAGGTAAAGCTCTTATCGATCTTTCTGAGTCGAGTCAAAAAACCGTAAAAATCTGCATACATGGATAAATGATTTCTAGAGGAATGAGGTGTTTATGATATGACCATAAAACATACAAGGAAGATAACACGGGATCTTCAGCAAGGGTTTAGCCGGGCAAGCTATTTGCGAAGCAGCTTGGGTAGCTGGTCCTTGTGAAGGTACAGCAGTCCTCCAGCAGCCCCAACGACCGCCCCGAAACCCATGAAACCAAGGAAGCCACCGACAGAGGGCGACATGCGCTCGAAGAAACCAGACTTGAAGTCTGTATAAGGCCAGTTCTGAGAACAGAGGTAAAATGCGATGAAAGACAAGGTTAATATCCTTTGTAAAGAAACATTAATAAATCTCCCGCTTTTTCTGTGATTATTTCTTCCGCGTGCTATCATTCTTATATAAGTCCTTTTACTTTTTTTCTATGAAAGATCTCATCACCATTCTTGTCATTATTACTAACATTACTGTAACTGTTTGCAATGCACTTCCCCCACTACTATTATCATTACGATCATCAGTATGATTAGTATTTACATTAGTAATATCATAACACTCATCCATATCATAATTAAATGGGATGGGTGCATTATCAGTATCAGTCATTTATTGTTCGATTACCAACTCCAAATCTCATTTTGTGTAATTGAAAAAAAAAGACAACAACATAAAACTGCATATTAACTTGTTTTAAATTCTCTTAGCATTTTTTTTTTGTTATCTATGACTGTCGTATTTTCACTAATGGATTATTAGGTCTTGAATTCTGTTCCGTCCCTCTTTAGTTTATTTGCGGTTTGTTATTTTCATTACGAATTTAACAGGAAAATGGATGATTTAGCGATTGATTGAATCATTAAATAGTTGCTATAACGCTTGTCCATGACTTGTGTCCTGATTTTCATTCTTCTATACTTACGGGGTTGTCTGGCTCACCCTGCCAGATCTGATCTTTTCTGATTCGACCTTGGGCATGAAGAATCTGTAGTTAACCATCATATTGGAAAAGAAAGAAACTTTCAGTAAAGCTCAACACTATTAAAATATACATCGTGGCCTGCGGAAGCACCTGAACACAAAAGTTAACATTATTGCACAACGTTCCGATGTTATTAATGTAAAAATAGATATTCTAGCGCGATTAATCTTCGTCCAACACTTTCTCCACGCCCTCCCCTCTCTCTTTCACGAGAAACAGAGTACCAAAATCCGAAACCACCTCCACTTATAGGACATGTATCTCAATATTTTTCCTGTCTATAATTTACCAACAAAGTTTTAAGATACTATTTAATCATTTGTATAACCATTTTAAGGGGACTGTATAGTAGTGGTTGAGGTGAGGATTCAGGTTTTAACTTTTTGCTATATACCTAGAAACCATTTTATAGAATGTTAAAGAGCATAGTTCTAAGAGGAATTCAAAATTTATGTAATGGAAATCGGTTTTGATAATTATGGCTGAGATATCTAGAAACAAAGTAAAACAAAACAGTCTTAATAAAAGGTGGGTCCCACCTTTTATTAGGATCGCTCTTGTTTTGGCTATCTCAGCCATTTCAGCCATTTCAATTTTCATCAAATAAACTTTGAGTTCCCCTTAGAATTGCTTGCCCTTTCACATTTCATAAGAGATTTCTAATTATCTACAAAAAATCACAATAAAAAACGATGAAAACATCTAAACCGAGGCTGCACCATCCCTGTAATGCTCCTACCTCTCGAGCGGCCCTCTCGCCTGCCTGGATTGCGCCCTCCATGTAGCCAGACCACCAGGTGGCTGTCTCGGTTCCTGCGAAGAAGACCCGGCCGGCTGGCTCCCTCAGCACCCTAGGTAGACAGATACCACATGCCTAGTTAAAGGCTCATAATATAACAACTCGTCGGCCCGAATTCACAAAGGTGGTACAATACATTTATTGAAACCATGGTTTAAACCATGGACAAAGACCATACTTTTGTATGGGGCGCCAAGTGTCGCACGGCCTATTTCGTTACGAAATCAGTTATTTTTCATTTCGTCGACGAAGTGTTATCATTTCGTCGACGAAAAGATCATCTCGTTAACGAAATGGTCAACGAAATGACTGATTTCGAAACGAAATAGGCCATGCGACACTTGGCGCCCCATACAAAACTACGGCCTTTGTCCATGGTTTAAACCATGGTTTCAAGTGTACCACCTTCGTGAATTCGGGCCTAACAGTTTCACGTAAACTGCGTAGAAGAACGCCATGTGTACAAAAAAAAAAAAATGGAAGAAAGAAAGGTTGCATACATTGGTTTTAACTAGTCGCTCTAATATTGGAGCTCACCTCCGCTTATTTGAGACACAGAAGGGAACACTTACTTGCCGTAGGAGGTGAGAACACCAGGGGGCGTGGCTCCCATATAGCAACCACCGCTATACTCCTCCTCCATCCAGTTCTTCTCCACGTAATCGGTCGGCTGGAAGATGAAAGACGAAGCAACTAACTCCACTGATTGTCATACATTACTATACAAATGACGCACAAGACAGAGTGGAGCGGTGGGAATTGGACGCGGAGTTTAATTTTTGAACCATTAAACCCACGAGCTCAGCAAGTTGGTTTTAGACTGTTCCAAAGTTAAACGAGAATATCCAATTCTCAGCGATCCACGAAATGGGCCTGTATGATTCGTTTTTTTTTTAAAAGATAATAGAATGGGCCCGAAAATTCATGAAATTCGACCTTTTTCCCCATCATGCGTCCGGGCCACCAATAAGGTTTGAGCCATGACTTAGTGTGGGTCATTAAAAACCAATGCATGTTAATTGACCAATCAGATTGCAGAAATTCTAAAGCCCATTTTATACATTAGTAATGGTAAAGTAATAATAACGAATTGTGATGATATGATCATTATGGTCTTCTTAATCTAGGGTAGCTGCCATACATGTACTGGTACTGCCACTACCACAAGACCCCGCCATTACCATTACCTTAGCGTTGGCAGGTAATCATTTTTATGGCGGGTAAATATCACCCTGTTTATTTCGGAAGTAGTCGCTTGACGGGACTCGTGCTTGGGACCTCCGATTGAACGCCAAAAGTCTGCTTTCATCGGTTTCGTTGTTTTACGCGTCGTTGTAAACAACAACAACAACAACAACAACAACAACAACAACAAAAATAATAAATCTTGGTTTCATCTGAATAACTTGTAGAAAGAACTAGTAACACCCCCCCCCCCCCCCCCCCCCCCCCACGCACACACACACATCCTAGGAGCATGAAAGGGGCTTTACCTTTAGTGCTTCGTTTGTTCCGAAGGCCTTGGCGTAGCATCTAGCAACCTTCATCTTCCTGGATGACAAGATATGTATGTAATGTAAGTATGTACAAAGTGTATGTTACACATGTATGTATGTATGTATGTATGTATGTGTAGTATATACATGTATGTGTGTGTGTATACGTAAGTGCATACATCTACATAAATAGATTTATTTTCATGTGGTATTAGGTTCGTCTTCTACTTAAAAAATAACTTAACTGGAATTAAACATGAACGTTCTCGGGCTAGAACACTCATTTCAGAAATAGATTAAGACAGAAACTTCATGAAAAATAGGCCTAAGTATCCAGATGAAGAGCATTGTTACCATAATGTACCTTTTTTATCGGATTAGATGGATAATTCTTATGTGGAATTTAACATCACTCTTGATGGCATGATAATACAAACCTGCGCCTCTTTAAAAATTCGAAATATGGACGGACTAGTATAACACGTCAGATAGAACGAGAAATCTCACAGTGAAGATGATGAATAGTAATTTTGTGTATACAAAAAGATAGACGCCACAATACACGTGCACATAAACAACTACAGTGGATCGAATTGAACTAAATAATGAACTGGTATCTGCAGAAAATAGCTTGAATGTACGTACAAAATGATAATAACAATACCGAAAAGAAGACAAAAAAGAGAGAGGAAAAAAAAAACCCAGAAAACCTTCCATTATTTTTAGGTTACCTTTCTTCTTCACTCAAAGTAGCAAATTTCCTTGCGAAGACTCCATTGATGAATCTGCGATGAAACAAAGTGTACAAGTCGGGGGATGATATGTAACTAGTTATCTTTGTATTCAATGAATATCGTTTCATATCACATTTTTTTTTTTTAAGATGAATTTGATGAAGGTCGTGGAGACTTGTGGGGTAATGTCAATATTATTAATAATTTTAGCTTGCATATGCGACTTAGGCAAATTTCTTTCCTTCGCGAGTATGTAAGATATTTGTAAATGCCAAGTTTTTTAACCGTATGTTCGAAGCTGATTAAATTTTCGATTTTATATTTGCTTAATCTGCTTCATAGACTGAAGTCAACATCACCCCTACCCTCCTAAAAAATAAAGGCATTCAGCTTCACAGTACCTGAGGGGTCCATGTCCCCACAACTCACCCGACGAGGCAAGGTAGAGATCCGTCTGGCTTGGTGTCATCAATGGAAGCTGAAACGATGTCATCCGTCAGGACAAACCCAGAGCACTCTAGTTAAATGAAATATAAGTAAATAGAAGAATTAAAAATAAAATCAAGACTTTTGTGTGTCTTAAATTTTAAGACTTCTATTTACGCTGACAGCGTAATAAAAATGATTTTGGTTCGTCAGTAATGTTTGAAAAAATGTAGAGCTATTAGATTTTTTTTTTGTTTTAATGACCCCATCAGGGTATTACAACTTTTAGACTGTTGTGTTGCACTATTGCGCCTGTTGTGTTGTGAAGGTAAATAAGCAAAATAATGAGTATGGCTACTGCACATTATTATCTCTCTAACTGGAGGATGCAATGATTACACTGAATTACATTAGCTGTTTCCATGGAAGCAGGCTAAAAACAAATAATCAACTGTCAGGTAACATTGCTGCCATGACAACAGCATATCCCTAAACTCCTTGAAACTTTGTGTGGGAGAACCCAGCCACAGATTTCACTACACGGGCAGAAGTTTAAATACAGCATAATGTGCTTGAAATGAATGAGCAGTCATCTTCTATACGTCGAACGATGAGGAGGCTGAACCTTTGTACCACTCTACATTATTTATCTCGTCAAGTATTCACAGTGCTCACTGTTGACCTTTGAATTATGGAAATTTACATGTTGCACGTGGATATTACTCACCTTGTACATTACACCACCTGTTAAATATTACTCAAAGTAGATAGTACTAGTATTCACCTTGTTAATTTCCTGAAAAGCAAATCTTGTACTACAAATTATCTGCTGGAAATTAACCCTTTGGGTTTTCCTTTTTAAATCAAACACTTTGTGATTACTTAAGTATTCTCACAAAACTCATAATCTTTCCGATTATTTTACGACGGTCAGTGTAAAAACAAAAACTCGGTCTCGATTATACGATAATTGCCATCTTTACCATACGGTAGAGAGAAATACGAGCGTACGTATTTCAGACACTCGTCAATCAAATCTAATAGGATCGAACGTGAAACGAGAGAAATAATGTATATTGGAAGTACACACACAAAACACCCTCAAATACGTACACAATAATTCATAATGTGTTGCATAGATCACACATACATGAAGACTGGTCGCCAACTACATTCTCCGAACTCTGAAATAAGTTGTCGGCAGTTGGTTGTCAGACTTTCTTTTAATTTCTATTTCATAAGTCAGCGAATACAGCTAGTTGTAAGCGTTCGGGACCGATAACCGTGCAGTCCTGGTAGGCTAGAGATTTTCTCATTGGACTCATCGGAACGCTGACTTTCCCCCCCATTTTTAGTATTAGATGACCTTCTAATGGTAAATGAAAGGGGCATATTAAGTGCATCTGCCTTTAACCGCAAAGGAGCACATTTCTTGTGTTTTTCTTTAACAATAGCGCTAAAAATATGTTTGTTTTAGGTTAATTTTGCACCATAGACGACAATAATTCTGGGACTTGATTTTTCTTACTAATTCCGTAAAGACATTTCGTAGTAAGTGTGATTCGCCAAACAGTTGCCGACAAGTGCCACCCTTTCTGGCAGCAGTCGCAGACTTGTTGAGTTTCCTGTTCATTGCAAAGCATCCACAAGGTTCTCGGCAACCGGTCAGTAACAGATAGTATACTAGTTGCCCTTCAAAAAGTTGGGACATTTTGGTCACCGATTGCTAGGCGATGGTCGCCTGTGCCTTTTGGTCGCTAAATATCGGCGACCAGTCTTCGTGCAAGTGTGAGCGGGACCTATAAAAGCACTTGTCACAGCTGTGATGTGACTTACTCAAGTCACGCCAGAAAGGTCTGTCGTAGTAGATCATTGATTTGATACAAGACCCCATCGGGATTCTCTGGCACAACTGAAACGAACAAAGAATAAAATATAAATATTGTGAAGGGTTTTTATCACTTGTCTTCCCTCTGTACAAATGTATTTGTAAGAGTGAACCTGCTAGACTTATGAACTGATTTTGTATAACATGACAACAACAATAACGACTTCAAAACGCCATAATCATTTGCATGTCCTTATGGACAATGGTATGCAGGATCCATCGATAGACGAGCATGGTCACGACGTTAATGAGTTCCCTGAGAGATTCTGAAGTTCCCGTGGATTTTGAAATGGACTTTTGAGGTTACGTTAATAGGCTATGAGCAGAATGAACTATTATTCCTAACAACCTGAAATTCACAAGACGTGTATTTTGATTCTTTAAACTTACTACAATCAGAAATGTTTCATTATATTTTTGCTAAGGCAGAATAGTCATGACTGTGTGATTGGCCTACGATATTTACTGACAGCCACAAAAATTTGCTACTCAACATTGCTACAATTTTTCTAACACTTACCACCTTATGAAAGCATTTAGAGTAAAACAATATTCAACGCATTTTCTAGAATCATGTAAAACAGAGTTTTGAAGAAAAGTGTATGAATCAATTACTTCATTTTGGCAGCTCGGCTTGAGAACGTTCTTCTGATTCTAAAAAGGTCATTTTGACGCCCTTATACAACAGAATCCGATTAACGCCGTTTTCTCCCAATCTATTGATATTTACATGATTGACTTTTCACCGTTGCTAAATGATATTTCTAGCATCATACTACTTTCCTATAGTCGCTGAACCAATACAAACCTGGTTCTTGAGAGGGGAAAGGGGTGGATCAAAGGAAATCTTCCCGAGGAGAGCCATCGGAACGGCGCTGATAACGTGAGATGCCTGTGTTGACGAAAATGAAAGAAACATATGGGGGGGGGGGGGGAATCAGGGTCTCCATCGCTGCTGTGATTGATTATGCTTTAACTACAAACATGACAAACAAAAAGGCAGAAAAACCCAGAATACATGAATTCTATAACGGACGAAAAAATAAAACCACACAAACTATAACTACAATATTTCCACTTATTATCATTGATCCTAGGCAGGGCTCGACACTAACGGTGGCCCGGTGGCCCGGGGCCACCAAAAATGAAAGTCGGGCCACCAAATTTCAAAAAAAGGCAAATTTGGTGGCCCGCCTCGGGCCACCAAAATTTTTTGAAAAGTATGTCAATAAATTCAAAACTTTTTGCGCCGGAAATTAGCAGTTAAATTTGTTTAAAGGATGGATGAAAAGGACTGAATGAGTGCCCGAGAGTGAGTGTTGCAAGTTTGTTGAAGTTTATTTATGAGTAGATATGTCCAACTTCTAATTCTTACTATTAATAAAACTTCGATATTTGATTCATTAAAAAAAAGGACTTTTAATGTTTTTTATTGTTTCTTTTTTCGGGACACCAAATTTTTCTCTCGGGCCACCAAAAATTTGAAATTTAGGATTTTGGTGGCCCCATCGGGCCACCAAACAAAAAAGTTAGTGTCGAGCCATGTCTTAGGCGATTAGTTTTCGCACAAATACACTTTATACAACTTCCTTTCACATATTTCACAATTAATGGATCACTAGACAACCATAATTGGAGCAAAAATGCTAAAAAAATCCATAAAATTATCATATTTACATAATTGATTAGCATACATCAGAAAATTATGGTATTTTTTTGTAAAATTAAGTATGCGTTCTTGTAGGGCAAGTCATAAAGTAGATACATGCCGAATTTGGCGACAATCGGACATTCCATGGCCGAGATCTTAAGGGGCGGGGACATCATGCCCCCCTCCCCCCCCCCCCCCCCCCCGTCCTCAAAACCTCCAAAATAGCCCAGTCTTGATCATTGCGATGACAGTTTGATTTCGACTTTAGTACAACTATACACCCAGACGTGTAATAGAGCACTATTAGTATGAGAACATCACATCATTTTTTTTTTCATGGTTACCTTAAGAAATTGTCTCTACAATTCATTGACAACCACAATTACATAAAGAATACCCATACCCCCAATGACTTAACGCTACAGAACAGTGTTCATGATTCTGGACAATAGATGGCCGCCTGTACAGGGTGTGTGGTCGCAAAATAGTTCCTAGAAGGAAAACCATTCTCAGGATGCACTGCTTTTTCCCCTTTGTTGAATTTGCAATTGGACAAAATTCGTTTTGATATGACAAAGAACGACGATCTGGCGCACCTCGAACGTATCTCCGTTCATCGTTGTCACGGTAATCGTGCTACCCGCCTGCGACACGCGCTTCACAGGGTGCTCAAGCAAGACGTTATCTACATAATGATAAGAAAATTATGATAATCACAATATATATGAACATCTGATGGTATAGTAACAATAAGACTAATGATATTTCATTGTAGTAATAATGTGATAATGATAATGATAATTACAGTGTAAGTATGATAACTCCATCACGGTCAAAATTGCTTTCATCATGATCAATGCACACATGGTTATTAAATTTATTAATACGGATTAGAAATACATATCTATGCCTGATAATAAAGGAAATATCTTATACGAAAAATAGAAACTTAATATATACGTCGAAGAAGTAAGAGGGCACTATGATTAATTACAAAGGATGTATTTCGAATTAGTGAATGCAGTTTATCAAGGGAAAATCGGACTGAAAGCAAGTTTTTCCTCATTGAAGAGGAAATCCAGTCCAAATATAAGTTAGTCTGATAGAAAAGAGTAACATTTTACGAGTTCAAGAGTAAAAATTTGACTGAAATTCATGGATTAAAAATAAGGAACTTATGACAATTTCAAGTTTTGATAATTTCTCCAAAACAGTTCTTGTACGGTGGGCATGAATATGCAAATGAGTGAGCTAACCATGTCATACCCTCACAATCTTCCATTGATCGTATACGAAAAAATGATGAAAATTCAATGTTTCTGTCATTGAAGTGTGAAACATGATTTTATTCCTATGGTTGAATAACTTTAGAATAGTGATCAGTTAGATATACGATGTTTTGAGCCTCGGGCATGATTGCGTTTGAATGAAAAACTGGAAATTTCAAAATGTTATGTACAATCTAGATGGTAAGTTGTGAGGGAATGACATGGTCACTTTGCCATTTGCATTATATTCATATTGACTGTTCAAGAACTGTTTCCCCCCAAAATAGCAAAACTTCGAAATGTCATAATTTCCTTATTTTTCATCCGATTTTAATCAAATTTATACTGTTGAACTTGTAATATCTTACTCTTTCTTATCAGACTAACTTATGATTATTTGGACTGGATTTCCCCTTTTATTGCGTATGTATGAAATCAGGGTTGCTCCAGCGAAAATGTTGAATTTTTCGTCATTCAAGAGCGATTGCTCACATGACGAAGGATATTGACGTAGTTTTTATTGATGTTATATAGCATACTACATTGCATGGAAAGTGTCTTTATTGCAACAACATTGCAATGATAGTTCTACCAGTGCTTATATTTCTTTTAACAACTTCTAATCGTACCATACACCAGTGTTTTAACTGTATACTACGGTTGATAGAAGATACCTGAAACTATGGAGCTACATCACGAGGATTTAGCGCCATGCTGCAAGACAAGCCATTTCATGATAGCATTTGTGATGTCATGACCACATGGTATTATACGGTTATGTCTTTACCTTGTCCTATCCGTTGAGCCATTCCTTCGCTAAGCAGCTGGGAGCCGCCAATCATCTTGCGCTCCTGTAACGGAGTAAGAGAGGAAATCAACTTTTTTTTTTCTCCAACGCAAGCAGCAAAGAAGCAAGCGAACCATTAACTACAGAAGAGAAGAGATGAATTTTATTATTATCATTATTATTACACTGTATTATCATTTATTCGGCTGCTCTCAATCACAAATATATTACATTTTTTTTCAAAATCAGAACATACACTGGAGTGGTAAGGGTGCACCAGGTTGGGCAGCCCGGGTCTGGAATGAGCCAACCTAAGGACTTGGGCCCTCGGGCCCAACCAAGATGAACGTACCGCCGCCTCCAGGAATTCCGTATTTATGACAAAAGTAATTGCAGTATTGCTGAATGAGATATAAGTTCTAAAAAAAAAGAACAAACATTGGCTTGAAACATGACTAGACGAGAAGCGAGTGATAACCGACAGTAAGATTTAGTTAACATTTCTACACTCTAATCAAATGTGACAGAATATCGGCTAAAGATCGGTAGCAGCCTGCAATAACTCTTATGGGGAAGAATGCGCGCTATTCCCAAACGGTGAGAGAAACATCGGTGAACGCATTTTTGATCGGGCAGAAGACTCGCCTCTAGCTGAAAATAGCCTTACACTGTAAACAATCTACATGTAGTATTGGAACGACAAACGACCGAGGTGGAATTCACTATAAGGGAGAGTACGTACCTGGCCTCCGTTGTCGGTCGCCAACATTCGGCTGATTCCTGAAAGAGAGCAAGGGCATAAACGTGTCATCGGATTATAAACAGTGACAAATCATCATGTCTTAAAGCAAACAATGCAAAACACATCACTGTGCTCAAAAAGCTATGTTGAACGACCAAGCCACCTCTCTAGAAGCACTACGGTCCATTCAACTGACGGAGTCATCCATACAGGCTTGTGATTTGCCCATAACATTATTCTCTTACGCCATCTTCTCAAACTGACACTACTACCGCTATGGTGTGCAGCTTCATTATTACCACCACTACTTCTAAAACTACTGCTGTATTTTTACTGATGAAATCGTAACTACTCTTCTCCTGATACTAGTATTGTTGCTACTAATACCGCCACATACTATATTACAGAAAATTACAGAAATTTCCATAACTATAAGACTGCGACTTCTATAATCGTTATCATACATACTGGTAATACGGGACGATTAAACTATAGTGTCTTTTTTTCCTTCTATAACTATTAGTACCACCCTTACCATACTATAACAGCTGTCAGTCTTAAATACAGTAACCTTGACAAAGGACACAGCGTGAACTTGAAGAGGACAAAAAGTATTTCATGTTATTTTTTCAGATACTATCTTTTATTGAATGGTAAAGAACAGTCAATAAGGTGAAAAAAAAATAACTGCGTCCTTCTCGTGTACCAATAAAGTGTCATCAGCGGCCTAAGGAGGTTTTGGGAGCAGTTTTGAGTTCGAGCTGAAGTGTCCCTGATACGACCTTACCTCCACCACCCCTGATGTACCAGAGGAAATAGAGGAGGGACATGTTCTCGACCTCAGTGGCGAAGATGAGCCTGGCAAAGACCGCGGCCACGGTCCTGGTGTAGGAGAACCAGCAGACTTTGTCCAACCATTCCGACACTGACATGTGATCCCACTCAAGGGCTTTAGGGCAGTTCCAAGGAGCGCCGAGAGGTATCTATGTACACACACACAAAGAAATAATGGATGAGGAAACAATAGAGAACAACAATAATCTTCTAAGTGCATGATGAAGTCATTACTGTTGTTCTTTTTTTTTCTAATTTATAGAACCACAGAAGAGGCCTGAGGATATGTCATGTATGGGGAAAATGATGATGATGTTTCATTTTGTCTTCGATAATTACACATTATGTATGGTTTACCCGGGTTTTTTTTTTCACAAGGCTGTCGCATCTTCAAGCTATTTGCTTACTCGACAACAGCTTTCTGCATATGCATCCCACAATACACATGATGTACATGTACCCTAATTCATAGCAGACCATCTGTTTCACTATCCTGACTAGCTCCCAATCGACGTACGTGTTTTCTGTTTATTTTCTTTAATTTGTTAACAGCTCATTGCTACACTGCACGTGTAAATTTCAATTATGTTCGGATATACCGAATGTACAACCGTATGCCTTATTGTGTTGGAAAAAGAAATGACTGTATTTCATTTGTAATATATATTCAATGCAAAAAAAAAAATCCGAATAATTTCAATTAAATCGAATAAAAAGAGAAGACAAAGGAAAGTTAGATGGATAAGCGGGATCGGCGGGAGGATCAGAAGGGTAAGTAGAAGAATAGGAAGGCTAAAACATCATCAAAATGAGAAAAGAGGAGAAACTAGCATGAGAATAAGAAGACGGAGAGAATGGGAGTAAAACGAGGACAAGCAGGAGGAGGGAGAGTAGGCAAAAGCTACATGTTCTGCCCGCAAATGCCGTCCCCAAATGAACAAACTAAGGCAATGAAGCAAGTATTCACCTTCCCGTTTTTGTACAAACTTCTCTTGCAATTATCACGATTATTCTTAATTCTTTTAACCTTTCCAAGCGCCATGGGCCAGCTTAGAAAGAGACCACGAAAAGACTGATTGATATTTGATTGGCGTTTACGAGAAAAAGTCTCCTACAAGGTGTCATCAAACGCAATTGCCTTGAAATGGCGAATTCAATATCAACGTGGCAGGTTACGGCACATTAAGATTAGCATGTCACTTTAGATAATGTTAGTCAAACTTACCTGTAGCTACACAGCAGTATTCTTTAGGTAGACATGAATGATTAGTCGACGTCTAAAACAAGTCGGTTGGTTACCACATGGCAAAAAGCGTTTTCATTGTTACATTACTATTTGGAACTGTGAATATTTGAGAGGGTGTCTTTTTTCATGGTCACGATATTGATATTTCATGAAGATGTCTTGTCACTGTTTATCATTTTGCAACGCATCTTGAAATTTCTTAGGATCGTTATCATAATTCTTCTGAAGAGCAAAAAAAAAAAAAAAAACCCTCACCAAATACTGTTATATACGTCCTCTTATTATTCTACAGAATGGAGAGTAGAATGACATGTTGATGAGATTAATAACAAACTTTATTCACT
Source organism: Diadema antillarum (assembly GCF_040938485.1). Classification (NCBI taxonomy): domain Eukaryota; kingdom Metazoa; phylum Echinodermata; class Echinoidea; order Diadematoida; family Diadematidae; genus Diadema; species Diadema antillarum. The sequence goes on along the minus strand of NW_027272497.1, from coordinate 39,593 downwards.
GAAAAATTAAAGGGACTTTCCAGACGATTTTCATAATTTCACACCATGTAGTACATAAATCGACAACTCCCTGTATAGATTTGAGGAATTTATTGTGGTTCTTGAGCAGAGAAACAATACTTTGAAAAACCTTAAACAAATTACACTGAACAAGGATGATGACATAGAAGGCTCATATATTTCAGAAATGATAGCAGTGTAATTCAATTACAATACCGCTTGCTTGCGAGTTCACCTGTCTATAATCTACGCATGCCTTCTTCTTTTGTTCTGCTTCCTTGAGCCCCAACTCATGCATTCTCATGGTGACCCTGCCATGTCATCATCCTTGTTCATTGCAATTTGTTCTATTCTTTGAAAATATTCTTATTCTTCATCCCAATTATCACAAATTCTGAAACTCTGTCGTAAGTATAACTGATTTATAGTTGTACAAAATATTTAATGTAAAAATCTGAGAATCACCCGGAGGTCTCCTTTAAGTAAAAAAGGATTGAATATTCAAAACACAAATGGCATCCAACATCATTTTGATAACATTCAGCTTAGCCTATTTCAATTTTGTCCAACTTCAAAAGTTCGATAAAATTTAGCTTAGTTTCAGTTTCATCCAACTTAAGTTTGATAAAATCTAGCGTATTTTCAATGGGTGCACTTCACGAGAACCGACAACCACGAGTCATACAGCCCACGAGTCATACAGCCCCCGAGTCATACAGCCCATGAGTTCGACACTAAGCAAACAAGGCCCACGAAACCTACACATTAAGCTCCATGTTGTATCAGTTGCAGCTCGTTATTCCGAAGGTTCGTTATTCCAAGGTTCTTTGCTCCGAAGGGTCGTTATTCCGAAGGTTCGTTATTCCGAATGTTCTTTGCTCCGAAGGGTCGTTATTCCGAAGGTTCGTTATTCCGAAGATCCGTTATTCCGAAGATCCGTTATTCCGAAGGTTCGTTAATCCGAAAATATGATGAGGTTTGTTATTCCGAAGGTCCATTATTCCGAAAATGATATAAGGTTCGTTATTCCGAAGGTTCGTTAATCCGAAAATGAAACAAAGCTCGTTGTTCCGAAGGTTCGTTGCGGACCCTATATCACTTCGGATCAACTCATGGGTCTTATTTGCCCAGTGTCGAACTGATGGGCTATATACTCTCGGGCTGTATGACTCGTGGGCTCTATTACTCACGGACCTTTTTTTTTCAATGTCGAACTCGTGGGCTGTATGACTCGTGGGTGTCAGTCTCGTGGGATAACCCCTTTTCAATCACATCAATATTACCTCTTTCCCCCAACTTGTCTACCAGCCTCCAGAAATTGACGATGTCCATGTTGACGAGTGGATTCCAGGAATTCGGCACTACACCGTCATACCTTTTGGTCCGGCCCTGTTCGACATGTGAACGAAAAGTAAGTATCGCATTTTTTGACAGTTCTTTATAATAATTATACACACAATAAAGAATAGTATGTCTTATATCTAAATCGATTAATGACCTAAGGATCTACCTATTCCTAGTCATTCCACTAAATCCGGCACATAATAAACTCGAAGGTGCAGGATCTCAAAGGACAGTTACATTAATTCTTTCTGTTGATGCTGTTATTGATAACATTATCGAGCTAATGCAAACAATATACGTAGATTGATGATCAAGAAATCTATTACTTAGATTCACTCTTTGAACAAGTGTTAAAGACTGCTACTGTCTTACGTTGGGGCGATAAAGAATTGCCAAACTGAAGCAAGAGTCAATCTTATTTTAAGCCCCATTTATTTTTCAGTCATTCTCATTACGAACATAACAACAGCCATGGCTTTAGATATACACTATCATGTTTCCGCGAAGAGAATAAAAAATTCTTTGAAAGAAAATGTAGCATTGTTCATTCAATATATCGATGTAGATTTTGATTCATCCAGGTATTAGACTTGTATTATGCTGTAAAGAAGTTACTCGGAAGAGTCACGAAACTGTTCTCTCCGTGATTTTCACAAGTTAGTCCAACCGAACACATTTAATTCATACGCTTTTATGGTTCATTCAGTAATGCACAGTAAAACAAGTGGTCGAGTAACTTCCAGTATTATTAAACCTACGTGGAGAGAGGCAATGGCCGCGTCCTCATCGAAAACTCGGTAGTTCTTGATGCCGAGCTCGTTGGCCATTCGGATGACGCGGTTCTGCGTAGGCCCGATGTAGGATCCACCGATGTCGACATATTTTATATTGTCATTCTGAAGATTGGAAGGCGAAACGTTTATGAACAACCAAGTTGGTCGATGATATATCCATGGTAAAAGGAGAACAAACATTGGTGAGCTTCCGTATATAAGATACATTACTGGGTATATCACGAACATTTGCCAATAAAAGCTTATAATAAAGACAGATAAAAATATCTAAAGTTCAGTGTCGATGGTCCCTACCATCTTAACATGAGTGGTAGAATGTTCTGGAACCAAGTTCGGGGGGTGAAGCGATGTCAATACATAATGGGACTTGTTTTCTGGAGAGCATCATAAATTCATGTAACATTAATATTCTGATTTTATCAGTTTAGGCAATTAGATAATTCAGATATGATGTGTTTTGCTGAATTGAAACACAACCTGCCTTAACACAGTGGGAGACAGCCCGCCAAGAGAAATAAAAAGCCAAAACACAATCCAGAAGGTAAAATGAAGATAGCAGATATGAATACCTCACAACATACAATCAATCATCTAAATATTAATCCTTATAGTGCAGTTTTCTCGGTTTAACAAAAACCAACTTTATCAGCATAACGTGTCTCGGGTCGTACAGATAATGATAACGACGATTGATTGAGCATGTATGTTGAAATCCAGTTTAGAAGCGAACTGTTGAAGCCTACGACAATGTTCTGACGATGTAGCTCGGTTGGTAATTCCGGACGACAATGTGCCACGCCCCCTGACCCGCCCTCACAGTATAGACCCCTCCCTTTCCCCTCAAACTCCTCCAATGAGAGATTCTCACCCTGAGGGTATGCGTTCGTCCTCCGACTCTGTTCCGTGCCTCAAGGACCAACACGTCAACGCCCTCATCATGAAGTAGCTTAGCTGCGGATAAACCTGGAAGATATGACAAGAAGTCAAAGTTATTTTTATTGGAATTTATTTTTTTTTTCATTCGAGAATGAACTAATGAAAATGACACAATGATTATTGATGACGTGGAAATGATAGCTAGAACATGGGCTGCTCTATTTAGCACTTGCAAAGCAAAGGGAAGGGCAAATGAGAGCGAAAGGGAGAAAGAGGAGGGGGGGGGGGGGCAGAAGAGAGAAAGAATGAGAGTGAATGAAAGTTCTTTATGTTCTACCAACTGTTATTTCGAAAACTAGCTCCCCGTCACGGGCATTGCATATACAGTAGTTGTGATGCAAGGTTTGCGGCCTAAGTTTGTTTTCTATCGTCCTATAAAGAATTTAATTCAAAATGAAAGTCGCAGCGGCTTATGTTCACTCTTTCAAGATATCGATTCAATGAGTTTGATGTTTCTTTATCAATAGAGATGGAGAGGGGGATGGCGAGGGGAGGGGAGGGGAGGGGAGGGGAGGGGAGGGGAGGGGAGGGGAGGGGAGGGGAGGGGGAGAAAACACAGCTGAATTCTGCGTGACATAGTCTACTTACTTTGTCTAGAATATGACAGAGAAGATGTATTTGAATAGTAACACGCCTGCATGCACGCTGTTGAGACATAGCGCCAAAAAAAGTGATATTATACACTTGTGTGATGAGAAATGTTGTAGAGGTGAGTCCAAATATAGTATCATGAGTTATTGGAAACCTGCTTGCAAACCTTTGGCTTGCATTCTCGTGCCTGCTAAATATAATCTCGCTCTTGCCCCAAAGGTTTCGACTGTGCTAACCTCTGTCACCTCGTATAAACGTCTATCTCAGAATGATGTATCTGTTTGCCAAGCATTGAATTGAGTCCTGCCCGATCGAGAACTGGCATTATGTGACCCCATGTTAACCTCTGTCTTCATGTTTTCGCCCATGGCGTTATTCTAGACGAGATATGATGGGAGGAAAGGTTTATATTCCCAGCCAGTCAGTCCTGGTGCATTGACAACATCCTGATTTCAAACAAGCTTGCATACTGGACACCGCGAGTGTGGCTAGAATAGAATAGCTTAACAGGCTACGACATGGTACAGGATAACCATGGCCGCTGCCATTGAAATGTTAATGTATTCGTACATAGATCACATTCACAATACACTCGTACGTTTCTCTCTTGTACCCCCCGCCCCTTTTTAAACTCTATAGTCAATTATGTAGAGCAGGTAAAGTGCGAACGGCAATAGCTGAAAGTGTTCAACTACAAAATAGGAGCATATGTTCCTGTCGAGGCTTCGACTGAAACAGATTGTTCAGCTAAGTCACTATTAAACAACACTTTCCAGCCTATTGAATTCTCTACTGTTTTATGATAATTATATATATATATATATATATAAATATATATATATATATATATATATATATATATACATATACACGTGTATATATATATGTATATGTATACATATATGTATATGTATATATATACTGTATATATATACATATAAAGCTATATTGCTTAATGCATTTATCTATTTGTGTTTAGATGTAGGGCTACAGATATGCATTTTTTCTCTCTCAACATATATCAGGAATAATTTTTTTTTTTCATGGTGCATACTGTACGTTCAATTTGGGGATACCTTGTTGGACGGAGTGCCATGATTATAACCTAAACATTGAAGTTTTCGCAGCGAGACAGAGAGAGAGAGAGAGAGAGAGAGAGAGAGAGAGAGAGAGAGAGGCAGACAGAGACAGCAATGGAGAAAGAGAATTAAATCTTGAACTGGTGGGTAGAAAGGTTAACAGTACGCCGGAAAGGAAACGTTTAGCGAGAGGCCTTTTCCTTTCTCATGTTTTCTTTTAAGGAGTGCATGGGTGAAATACGACATTCAGATGTGTGATATAAGACATTCCTGCGCCCCTTTGCTAGAAACATTGCATTTCAACCCAACTCAAAAATCGAACGCAAGTCTCTTTCGGCAAAGAAACGCAAAGATCAAACGCAATTTGCGGGCGATACATGTGTTCGATGAAAAGGTGCGTGTTCAATCGCAAGTCGAGTTTCTAGCAATGGGGCCAAGAAAACTGGTGTGATAAAAAGAAGTCTCCTTGTCTTGTAGTTGCCTTCCACAGTTCTCGTGGATGACAAAGACAAAAATAGTATGATTGGTGTTTGCTTGTGTTCTAAAATTTTATTATGTCGAAAGAATACATAGAATTTATGCATTTTTTAGACATGATAAAATATTGCTACATTAAACTAGAGGGTGACATAGATTATAATTTTAAAGCGGATTTTTTTATGAACAATTTTCAGTGTGCCTCTTCCAGCTACCTTATTTTAGGTTAGAACTCTTGCAAACGATGGGTAAAATTATGGACAGTTTTGCAGCCGTCTGTGTCGTGATTCTGCTTTCATGTTCTTTATTTGCTCAAAGCACAGTTCTATATTTGGCAATGACTTTATCAATTTAGTTTGTGAGAAGCTATTATGACACACCCAAAGGCTACAAGCATTGGATGTCTGTGAGTCCTTCTATTGACACGGACCCGAAGCATTGAATGTAAGAATCATTTCAGATTTTGCCTTTGTTCATTCTCAGGAACAAATCCTTATAAAAAGAACATTTAACGACTAGTAAATTTGAGAAGTCATTAACTACAACAAAGTTGTTAACAGCTATTTTTTTCTTTACTGCTTACAGATGTTCAACACTCCTTGTTACGTTTTGTATCATGACCATTGAGTAATCTCATTTTAGGTCATTCCACAAAATCAACGAAACAAAACAAAACGACGTGTCCTAGCTTGTCATGCTTGTTATACTGTCTAGAGTGAAAGAAACGTTTTTCTTCTCTTTTCTGGTAATTCTACGCCTTTGGTACTGGTAGCACTGCTCGTTAAAGTTGACTATTAGACATAATATGTTGATCAGAAATGCGGCAAGTTCATAATATCAAAGATGTCATATTTGCTGCTGTGCTAAACAAAATTTTACGACTTCTATACGTTGGCATTGCGTGGTGTCATGTTTTATGTACACGGCGGGTCACAACTATAGGCATTCTGATACGCAGACAACAGCAGAACCCCTTCGATGAACTTGTACAATAAAGTCGTAATCATATTTTCTTCATGTGAACCAGTTCACATCGTGTCAAATGTTAATAATCATTCCACGCTTCTCAAGTGTCTTTCAGATGGACTGGATACAAAGTGTGAACCATACACAGAGCACCAGTGACACCCAGGGGCTTATGAAGTAGTCAAAAAGTGAAAAACAAAAACAAAACAAAAACAAAACAAAAGACTGAAAACAAGAACCAGTAACCAAGGAACTTTTGCTTCGGTATTGTCCTTATAGTTCGTGGTACGGTCCATACAATTACTTCTGCATGCATGTGAGGAGGATTGTGGAAAGATATTAAAGTGGAAGGCTTTTTTGGCTTGACGTTTCATTGGCATGGATGGGGTAATAATTATGTTCAGACATTCGACGAGGAGACTGATTGATTGATTGATTGATTGATTGATTGATTGATTGATTGATTGATTATTTCTGCATTATAATCATAAACATAATACATAAACTTTATATAACACAAAGTCAATTGAACAAAGGTATTAAGCCCGGGTATTAAGTACAGTATTGTTTGTAATCTAGCAAATGGATACGTGAGTAATTAAGGGAGAAATCGTGAACTCTCCGTCCAGTGATAATTACCCTCTCGCTTATATGTTTAGCATTTCATGGATGTTCATAGTGAGATGTGTAGAAACGTAATTAAAAAAAAAAAACTCAACCCAACGACAACACATGGCCAGTCTTCATAGAGCCTTGAACGCCATACCTATGGTGGGCGTTTTGTTGCACAGAATTATCATCATGATATTCAATAATTTACAGAAAACGATACTAATGGAACCAAACCAGTTTATATTCTCTTGGCATTTCTGAAAGTTCTATACACTAATAAAACAAATCACTGCAACTTCACCATAATTTCGTTATTTTTGTATGTTATATTCTGTCAGTCAATTGTATGTCACGTAGGCCTAAATAAAATATGCTCCATCTTTTCATTGTTTGAAAGTTGCTGTAATTCACGCAAATAAGTCAATTAAATTGATATCATTTTTTCACTTGTTGTAAAAAGAAAAAAACACGTTTTAGTGTTTGCTTTTCATATTTTAGTTCTCTTTAAAACCTCTCGGTCTGTTCCTCACCACCTCCGTGTAGACCCTCTTCCAATGAAAACTTACATAAATGTAACACTGCTCCCCCAATCAAAAAGGAAAACGTCATGTAGGTCAACAGAATATATGTAAACACTTGATGTTGAGAACACAGTACATATGGCGGTAAGAGGTGGGATATGCTGATATGGCATGTCTGTGAGTACACGTGACATGACTTCATGATGACAGGTAACTGATACTGGTTGCGTTCCAGAGTCCATTAGACTGTTAGACAGTGTTTCTGCTGTTTCATTTTCGGTTGGATTCCTGACTGTATATAGCTAGGTTAAGCATAATTCACAGCTAAGGTTCAAATTATTGCTGTAATATAAATATTACAAACCTATACGTCAATATATTATCATATAAAGTTATGTTGTATGTGATATACGCCCATCTCACAACACATCTCCATCCCAGCAAGAAATTAAAAAAAAAATCAACTATAGTACAGGGATCGAATGGGGATAAGTGTAGAATGCTGGTTTCACGAAACTTGTAGAAATTTACGAGAGAAGAAATTTAAATAGACCAGATGGTCTCGTGTTTGGTATCGAGAATAAAACAACTGTAAATACAAAAATATATGTATGTAATATAATATGATACACCTTTTTACTGTCCATTCTAATCCCAACACCAGCAAGAAGAACAAAACAAAGAGGAGGTTGAGAGGGTATGCAGCAGAATGCTGTTTTCATGAAACTTATAGGAGATAAGAAACTTAAAACGAAGAGACAGTTAAGGACAGATATGACAAAGGTAATAGTTCTACTTTTCATGTTTCCTATGGAATCATGAATCGCTGACTACTGTCTTAAAGTGGAAATGTAAAAAAAAAGATTGACCATAACTATTGCAGTCCCGGTCACACATATGCCATGGCCGGTTGTCGACCATTCTACAACCTCTGAAATCGCAGGTAGGCAGTTGGTTGTAAGAGGTCGTAAAAACTTTTTTGGAAGGCGGTAAATGGTTTTCAGATTTCGGCGACCGGTCACGGATGGGCTTTATCGACGGCTACAGGTTTTATTTGTTGCGTCGAAAACCATTTTTCCCTCTTTAAGGCAGGTCTTCAATGATTTCTGGTCCTTGGTATGAACATTTTTGGTTGGCAAGCAGTTGCCGGACAATTGCCGAACAATTTTCGACCACTGCCGACCGTTTTATTTTTTGCTTAAAGACGGACAGGCAACCATTTGCCAAGTCGTCAGATTATATCACTATATCTTTTTTTAAATAACGAGCAAAAAAAGCTGCTGAAAAAATGCTTGTCCTACAGCCAGTGGAGTAAAATGGGGTCAAAAGGGCTGATTTTTCGATCCTATAGCAGAATCTTTGTCAGACGCCTCTGACTATAGGATCCTGTGTGACAGGACACTATCAATATTTGGTGGAGTTTTGACCGTGTTGACGTCCGCCTGGTTGAAGACACGACGGTCAGGTGCTGACCCATAGCGACAACGTCCACACATTATAAACTTAACACTGTTGTTATAATGTAGTAGGCATCAATCAACGACACCCTGCCGAATGATGAAAAACCCCTTTGTAGCTATGATTGTACTTATACTGAGTTCTGAGGGCATTCGATGGTGACATATGTCATTTACTATCACCAATGAAGTGTGTGTGTGGGGGGGGGGGGGGATCCCATCTGCTTCAAAATCTTTCCCTGAGTTGCCGTCAGTCATGTATTGTGCTGGGCAAGTATTCGGTATGGACACCACTTAGCTTCTATTCTTTCCACATTTTCATATTCTACAAGTATATTATGTAACCCAGTGTATACTGTGGTCTAGAATACCAGATGAACATGATAAATTGTTTCTGTGCTATTGTCACAGGTACCAACTTTTGCTCACCAAACGAAGAAAATTAGTAAGCACGATATTGGGTTGTGTGTTTTTACGATGGAGGACTCTACAAGAATTGTACCTTCCCTTTGTCAAGTATATGCAGATAGAAACCGGACAAAAACATTAACACGAATATGCATAACACCTTGCTTCTTCAAATAACTATCATCCACGGAACTTCTACCGATTCAAGTCATGTATCACGCTCTCATGTGAAGTATACACGTATATAACATAATCATGTGGTAAATGCGAATAAAATCTACCTCTGCAACAGTTCATGGAACACGGGAGGTTCCATCAGGAGATGAGAAACACGGTCTCCCCATGCCCTTCTTTCTCTGCTATGAGAATCCCACTCCCCAAACACTACCCTCCCTGATATCCATAGCCTCGCCCATGCCGCACCATTTTTGTCCCCATTTGATCAATCAGCAAATACATGACCTGGACTTGTTTGAGCAGAACCATGCTAACAAATCATTTTCAGCATGTAGAATACGAATACTTGTATAGTGCTATTCATGACTGTGTAATCCTGTAACAAAATGGTTGCCGAGCGCCAAACGGACATCAGCAACCAATCGACGACAGATAGGAAGTGGTCTCCATTTAGCACTGTTTAGTCGCCGACCAATCGACGACCAGCTACCGACCAGCTGCCGACCAGCTGCCGACTAGCTGCCGACTATTTTCCAAGCCTTATGCGGGCTAACTCCTATTAATTATTAGATCTTGTGATGTTCGCAAAAAGTTCGGAAGGTGCTCGACAACCGATCGGAAACTAATACCGACAGAATTTCGGGGCTTGGTCGGCGATTGTCAATGTTTGCCACAATTTTTTGGTTGCTGAATGCTACTCAAAAAAAAAAACTTTATTAAAGCAGATCTACCTGCGTTTTGCTAATTCAAATCTAATGTGATTATGAATGATGCGCTTTGTAGCATTTTTTATATACTTTATAGAAATATGAGAGTAATTAATAAGTCATTCAAACATGCAATTCCTACGTCGACTACAATTTGAGTCTTCCCCCACCCAAATCCTCGCTATCTATCAAGATTATGAAGATTTCATTCATGAGAGCCGAAATATAATCTGCGTCATGTTTGGAAATTGCTTCTGGTCTTCCGACAATGGCAATGCTGTAAGATAAGTCACGTCATTCGTCACGTGATATGAAAGCATTAATTGATGGGAATAGTCTAGTACTGTGTTATCGCAGTTCGTCTACGTCTTAGTCAAACAAACCTACGTGCGATCCACTATCTCGGCCTTTATTCATATTCAGCAATTCATTCTCGCAAATGACTGATATGACTATAGACATACGATTATGCCACATTGACAAAAACTCAATGGACACGAACGTCTGGTACAGGCAATATGTAACTGTTGAGAGTCATTTCAATCGCGATAAAACATAACGTATGGCCAGTCGCACACAGCCCCTCTTGAACACAGGAAAAATGAAGGTAACTATACGCGCATACAGGTATGCTGGGTGACTTGTCATTATTGTCTAAAAAAAGAGTGTTTGTCATAAATTGGCATGTTAACCTGTTTTCCTTTTTGTTTTCTTGAGCGTTATAATTTTGTCTGTATCCTTTACCTGAACATATACGTGTATGCTATCTTACATTGCCATGAATTAGCCCGTAATCAGTACATCGTCCCTCTTTTTCTTTCTCACCCCTCCTCCCTCCTTCCCTCTCATTATTTTCCGTCTGTCTATTATGTGTTTCTTTTTGTACGCACGCAAACACACACACCCACACACACACACACACGCACATACACACACACACACACACACACATACACACAAACACACGAACATAATATTCGTAGATTAATACATTCGTTTCCGTCCCTGGTAGTTTCCAAGGACCTAAATGCCGGCTCTGCACGAAGACTAATAAAGGTCCTTACCCCCAACTCCCTAATTAGGGACGATCGGCATTGCGTAAGGATTTCATCTTGCCCCGTAGGTTCGTCCTCTTTTCTCGCCCGTCCTCATTAGCGTTTCGCTCGTAATTAAATTCGCATTGTGAATAGAGAGTATTTAACTCGATGCGCCCATTTTCTCTATCTCCTTCATCCTACAGGTCTTCACCGTACGCCATTAAGTCACAGTCATTATGGGCTTCCCGCTTTTCTCACTTTTAGCTCCCATCCCCATCAACTTCTTTCGACTAATCAAGGGAAATATCATACTACAAATCGATCATCTGATTCTCGAATATTGTTACATCCACTCCTACAGTAGTGGAAGATTCAATGTTTATGGTGGCACAATAATAAGCCCCAATTTATGGCGACATCAACGAACATGATAATAATCCCAGCAAAAGGGGAAACTCTCATGAATACACTCGAAAATATATTATGGTAATAACAGAGACGATTTGCACGCATCAATATTTGAATTGTTTCTGCTTTTTTGTTTTTGCTTGACAATAATGACTTAACCTCTGTTATTTTACCGGAACAATGCTATAATTCAGTAATCTCATAAACAACAACAACAACAATAATAACAACACCAACAACAACACCAACAACAACACCAACAACAACACTAACAACAACAACAACAACAACAACACCGATAACAACAATATCAACAACAAAGAGAAGAACGAATCCGTTCAAACGTGTATACGTTATTTTGAGTACAAAAACAGTGAGACAAACGTTACCATAGAAGCAATTAGGCGCAAAGGCGATCTGTATAGGATCCCTAACACCCTAGACCTGTGCATGCATCCTTACAGAAAAAAAAACCCAAATAAACAACAGCAGAACAAAACCTGCTGGATCAGAGTCATGACTTTATTATCGACCAGAATCTAATTACATGTTTCTTCTTCGACAATGGACCTATCCTGAAAATGTTATCAATATATTATTCCGTTCAGGGTTTTTTTTTTTGTTTTAGTAACATTGCTAACAAACAAACAATCACACATATACACTGGCAAAAAAAAATCAACAACAATAAGAATGTTTTCTTGGAAATGTTCAAAACTTAGTCATAAAAAATTGTAGAAGAACCATCCCTTCGAATAAAAGAGACCAAAACTGTTAAAGCAAGCTTTGGCACCCGTCTGTTACGATACACGAAGAGTTGCCTCATGACTATTATGTAACATACTTTGTAATGCTAAGGCCTTACAAAAATTTAACATTCAGGAACACCACATGTATGGTTTCTTTTTGAAACGTATATAACTCTTATTATCAAATACCACTTTGCGACTAATATCACCTCTAAATAACATGTTTTAATGCAATTCATACTTACTGATGGTACACCACAAGCGACCGTTGTTATACGGTTAACACTTTTTCTTCTGTTACTGAGACGCAACAGACATTTATTTTTTTTCCTGGTATTTTCCAAAGCCGAACGCAGACTATGGTATTTAAAAAAAAAAGAAAACTATGGGCGTAGGAGTTTCTACGTCATCTCCGTTGGGCGTGTCCCATCAATTTGAATGTCTGCTCTGTGGGAGTAATGAGGCAGCTTTAGATAGCTGACGCGCCTCCTCCAGGCTTTGACAACGTGAGCTCTATCATCATTAATTATTCATTTCTCTGTTTTTAATCTTATTTATCTATTTTGGTTTAGCGTCGCGGATCTATAGCTGCCAGTATAATCACACTTCATAGTCATCTACTGCATGTACTGAGCGCATTAGACATTATTTGATGATCGTCATTTTGTGCTTGCTGTAGACCCTGGGTCGTAGGGTGCAAACCTTTGCCCTGCGTTTAGATTATATATGGGTAGGTGCCTGGATGATGATTGTTAAAGTCTCGAATAACCATTAGAAAGCCATGTCTTATCTCTATGATGATAACAACATTTCAAACATCTTAAATCAACATAGCAAAAGAATTGTACGGTGTTCCATTAATTTTGTGATTGTCCGTGACAGTTGTAAGAATCAGAAAGTAGCTAGTAAAATGCTTGATGTCATACTTGTTTAAGATACATCAAAAAGGACAGTTTACAGGTAGCCACCAAATAATGCAACTCCGGTATTGTAAACGCGTCAATCATCACCAGGAACTGTATTCCTTATCAGTGAATTATCTTATATCTTACAATGTAATATTCTCTGCAATGAGTAACGGAATTTGGCCAAAGAATTCTACAGAACCTTATGACTTGCGAACAATAAATTACTACGCCGTATGCACTTTGTTCAGCATCATGTGAAAAGAATTAAACAATAGTATTACAGAAAGGAAGAAGGGAAGAGAGAGAGAGACAGAGAGAGAAAGAATGAATGAAAAGGGAAAGCGAGATGAGATATCTCTGATAGGCCCTACATGTTTAGGTTCTCGGAGATTGAAGACACGCCTGTCATCTATCACTGGTCATCATCATTTTATGAAATGGAAAAGTGGGGGAGGGGTGTCAGAAGCGGCACAGACCATACGAGCAGGATCTCTTAAACTTACGTCAGACTGGCCTTTTGTTAAGGCCTTCTCGCTGTAACGGGCGAGCAAAGCGAGCCCAGCCAAACGCGACACTCGGCAGGGCTCTCTTCAACATTCAGCGAGACGGCCTTGCCAAAAGGCTAATGTCAGACGGAATCGTCATTCATAAAGTCGACTGCAAGTTTTCAAGCGCAAGTGGTGAAAATATGTGAGTCTTACAAGGAAATGTTTCGGTAGAAATACATTTTTTGGGGGGTCATATCTAGTAATATAATATTTAAGTCAATTCAAAACGAAAAAAAAATCTTTTCGTCCAATAGTCTCCCAAGCAGGAAAGATATGTTTTCTCTCATTCTCGGATGCATACAAGCATAACTATTACCTCTCTTATGTTTAGGAGCCTATTGTTTGAGCTCGGTCGCGAGGTTTTACAAATCAATCAAGAAATAAGTAAAGCAATCTATGCTATTTGTAGGCCTATACGTTTTCACTTAATCAAAACACCAAAACAAACTAATATTGACTGTAATCACATTCATTTCAGTGAGTCGCATTTGCCAATATACATACGAAGATGCTGTCCACGAGCACCCTCAATACCGTATATCCCAAAAAGAATCAAAATGGGACCCTCAGCGTGATATCTTTAGAAATAGTAAATCAATCTAAATACAAATTCAGGGTATGAAACTATAACTCATTGCTCACATCTTACAGAAAATTCCATTCGATTTGCTTCAGTGGTCAAATAGAAATAAGGAATTTTGTAGAAGATGTTAGGAATCTCTTCCCTCCAAGTTCTGTCTATTGTATTCACACACAGCATCGAAGTGCTAAAATTTAAAGAATCAGGCTCATGACATGCTTTACAACAATCTACATTTCTCTGTGACCGCTTAACCAAATTGAATGGGAATTTCTGCAAAATAGAGCTAAGATGTTATATTTTAGGACCCTGAAGTAGCATTTAGACAGGTCAATCATAATCCCCATTGGGTGTTATCAATTCGAAAATCTGATTGTATTTTTTTTTTTTTTGGGGGGGGGGGAACATACTGATAGTGAAATAATTATACCCTAATTCTTTGAGCAACTATACAACCTCATTAATCAACAATTAAAGGAATGCATTAAAAAGGAAGAGTGTTTTCATCAACCCTGGAATTCATGATTATGAACAAACAATAAATAAAAAGATATATCTCTTTACTTATTTCTAATCACATACTTATATGAGATCGAGTTCGTAAGCATTCTCGCATTCTTCAATGTCTTAAATCTACAGCTTTTCATCTTGTAAGCACAACGAGAACTGAATAGTCACTATATAAAGTGATGAATGATAGCTTGGCACTTTTCATACCCCCCCCCCCCCCACCCAAGAAAAAGAGAAAATGTCACAAAATTTATTATTCTCAAAGAAAACAAGGGAACACAGATTGACTAATAATATTGGTCGTATAAGAGGAACGCTTTCCTCATTACTCGTAATCAATCTACCTGGATGCGATACAGTGTTACACTTTATACTTCGTCCATCAACCCTTGGAGTCGAGGTGCTTGCAAATCAAACTCAACGAGTGGGGACAGGGAACCTCGCTGTTGCTCACGCTCCCTCTCTCCCTCTCTGTCTACAACTCTGTCCATTCTCGCCTCAAAGTTCAGAATTATACGGGCTCAAAACCACACCAACAAACTCAATAATGATCAATCCGGAGCAAAAACATAATGACAGTATCATTACCGCTAATGCCACCTCCGATGACGATAACCTGCCGCTTATTCCCGGGCATCTTTCCTCCCTGGCTCCTGATACGTCCTCCGCGGATCGTCGAATGAAGGGCGAATGACGGCGTCGTTGCGTACGACACGATTTACAATGCGTACACTCTTTACAGCGGTAGAGGCCAAGAACGCCGCGACCATGTAATCGATCAACTCACGATGATAATAATCGACCGATCGACACTAAAAAGATGAGCGATTGGCAAAGAGAGACACGAGTGGATTGGATAAAACTCTTTTGATTAAAAAAGCTGTGCGTGTATTTTGATAGAAAATACGTCAAGGGGCATTACATGAAATCATGAATTATGAAATCCAACAACGGTTAAGTTAATATGGATCCGCTGCCAATGAAAACCTTTTTCAGCGTTATATAATGACATTTGGTGCAGAGGGTCAATTAAGTTTTGGTATAACTTTAAGCCCACTTCCAATGTATTGATAGTGTCCTCTTCAATTCTGCATGGGGAGACGTATATTCCCTATAATTAAATTTAAACACACCTTCAGTTTATTGTGATAGGGCCTACTACAAAGGAAATCAGTTCTTTTCAAGTAGGTACGATGAGGGCACAAAGAATTAAGGGTTTTTTTTTTTTAAATGATACTAGATGGAAAATCAGTTCGTTTTCAGCAGGCACAGTTTGGGTAAGGTGAATGGACTGGTGCACCAGAAAATGTTCTGTTTTCAGAATCACTAAGTTTGATTTTATTTTTGCATTTTTTCCATATGACAAGTATACATAAAGTACGATAAATACAGTGCATTTTGAACAAAAAAGTGCATAATGAATTCACAACATTAAACGATAATCATTAAAGTGTTTAGAAAATACAATGAAATCAAAGAAATCGGCACCTCCATAATGGAGAAAGAAAAAAATGGAGGAGTCTGCCATCCTTAAGAAAGCGCTGGGTAATGATGGCAGTCCGCTGTAGACAAAGAGAAACATATACGCAGAGATTGGCAATTTGCCATCGAAATCAGCATTTGCATGCGAGTGGGGAAAGAAGAGAGAGAGAAAAAGAAAAAAAAATATGTGCAGAGTGGTGAATTAAGTATCTGGTCGTGTCTCGCGGTCATGTTCTTGACAATGTCGATATCTTCCAACCTCGGCCGACTTTTGGAAATCCAGTGTCGAAAGATCACGGAGGGCAACAAATTGACTACGACCTTGGGACGAGGAATGAGTAGAGGCGGGTCTTGAAGAGTCATGGTGTGTCTATTCTATCCCCCCCCCCCCCACGGCCCCTCCTTCACCGGGTGTACAAGTAATGAAGGGGACCTCCGCAAGATTTTCAAACTTATACATTTAAACAACTATAAATAAGTTATACTGAGTACAGAGTTTCAGAATTCATAGTGACTCGGATGAGGAATAAATAATGTTTTCAAAATAAAATTGCAATGAACAAGGATGATGACATGGCAGCCTCACCGTAAGAATGCATGAGTTGGGGCTCAAGGAAGTAGAACATAAGAAGAATGCATGCATAGATTCTACACAGGTGAACTTGTTAAGCAAGCGGTATTGTAATGAAATTACACTGCTATATTTCTGAAATATGTGAGGCTCCTATGTCATCAACACTGTTCAGTGAAGTTTGTTTAAGATTTTCATATTATTGGTTTCTCTGCTCAAGGGCCACAATGAATTCCACAAGTCCATAAATGGAGCTGTTGATTTATGTACTACAAGATGCGAAATTACGAAAATCGTCTGGAATGCCCTTTTATGCTCGCTCATGTCTCAGACGTATTAAGAATAGGCCCTTAGGTATAGTAAACGCGAGTATGCATATCCTGACATGACAACCGCTTTATGTATTCGCTACAAAATTTGGAGTCAAAACGCCTCAAATAAACTTTGACAAAACGGGCTATAAATCAGGCCACCTTCTAACAATGTGTGTCCGTTGATTCCATTTGCCGTTTTACAACTGGTCATAAACCTTATACTCTGTAAAGCAGGTAATAGGCAGACTCCGACATAGCTTATCACTTCCGATCTTGTCAACATTGTTTACTGTCCCCGGAGTAATTTTCAAGAAGAAAATGCAATGATCATGTTCAAATATTGCCAATGAACTTTGGTATCATGGGTGCCGGGGCTGAAGTCCTGGATAAACAATCTAGAATCGAAGGAGGATCCTTGAGAAAACAATATAGTCATCCAGTCATGTGATTTTTAGTGACCTTAATGAACCCATGCACCCCTTAAAGGGCCCCTGAAATCCAAATGCATGTTGCTTTGTGTTGATTCATGACACCCTCAACATCACTTTTGCGGTGAAACGAATATTTAGAAACATTCCATATACTTTTAATTTTTTTTCTTCTATTTTTCTTTAGATAACTTGGGAACGCCCACAAAAAATCGTTCCAAACCAATATTTCTCAGATGACCTCATCTGTCAATCATTGCTAAAGTACTGAAATGTTTTAAAAAAAGACACTGGAATGTACCTTTCCCTCGACTCAGCATAACTTGCATGTTTTTGTCATATTAATGTGACTAACAAAGGACATGGCGAGGGAACAAGAATTCCCTTTAGTCCATGTAGTCCATGGGCCAAGACCCGAAAAATGGGTTGTTGGTACCATCTGAGGTGGCACAACCCTTTTGGTGTCAGTTTGTTTGTCGGGCATAGATATGCTTATCAAGCTATGATAGCATTTCCAAATGAGTAGCTTAGTCATAATAAATGAATTTTTAACCAATTTGGTCTCGTTTTTATATCCCTATACTTCTGAATCGAAGCTAAACCGCTATACAAAGAAAAACACTGCCTTCTGTATGTCCACAGGTGTTCTGTTGTAAACGCGGTGCGCTTAGTCTTTGTTCAGGGCAGCGAAGGGAATATCGTCGCTTGCCCGGAAGAAGGGAACGAGCGCGCGAATACGCGTAAAAATAGATTTCGAGAAAAGACCTGCATGAGGTAAGATCATAAGCAATATCATAAGATTTGTAGATTATTCATTATAGCCACTTTAGCTAGTACCAAATTGGAATATTATCTGTTCACTTGTGAATTTTCAGCAGTATTGATATTCAAATATCAAAGATATAGTCAATTGAAACTTTAAATTGCGATTTTCTCGAAATCTATTTTTTACGCGTATTCGCGCGCTCGTTCCCTTCTTCCGGGCAAGCGACGATATCCAAAGGGTTATGATGTCCACAGCTGTCACGCGGTGCGCTTATTCTTTATCTAGACCAATGTACCGTTATCATATCTAAAGTTCCTCATAAAAGGGATTATCTATACTGTTTTTATACTACCCTATCAACAAATACATCAGTTTTAAACAAAAATCACTCTGTTCATTTACAATATCATTCATTATATTGTATCGTAGTGTACCAGTACATTGTTTTTGCATTATCTTATATTGTTGGAGGGAAATAAAGCGACATTGGCGTGGTATCAGCATTTTCACCGAAGCGTTTTGGCCGGAAAATGATAAATAATTGAAAGATACGGTAAAATTCACGAGGAATTGCTTTTGTTGTTGTCGTTGTTTTTAGATAAAAAGATATACACTGTATCATACGCTTTGGATATTTCCTTCGCCGTCTAAGATAAAGACTAAGCCCTGTGGACATCATAACCTTGGACATTCCCTTCGCTGCCTTGAATAAAGACTAAGCGCACCGCGTTTACAACAGAACACCTGTGCACATACCATAGAGCTGCATTTTACAGCTCTATGGAACACACAGAAGACAGTGCTCTTCTTTGTATAGCGGTTAGTTTCGATTCAGAAGTATAGGGATATAACAACGAGACCAAATTGGTTAAAAATTCATTTACTATGACTAAGCTACTCATTTGGAAATGCTATCATAGCGTCATAAGCATATCTATGCCCGACAAACAAAATGACACCAAAAAGGTTTTGCCACCTCAGATGGTACCAATATCTGGCCTGGCCCATGGACTAATGGGCCAAGAGCCGAAAAATGGGTTGTTGGTACCACCCGAGGTGGCAAAACCTTTTTGATGTCATTTTGTTTGTTGGACATAGATACGCTTATCAAGCTATGATAGCATTTCCAAATGAGTAGCTTAGTCATAATAAATGAATTTTTAACCAATTTGGTCTCGTTTTTATATCCCTATACTTCTGAATCGAAGCTAACCGCTATACAAATACGAGCACTGCCTTCTGTATGTCCACAGGTGTTCTGTTGTAAACGCGGTGCGCTTAGTCTTCATTCAAGGCAGCGAAGGGAATATCCAATGGGTTATGATGTCCACAGCTGTCACGCGGTGCGCTTAGTCTTTATCTAGAACAATGTACCGTTATCATATCTAAAGTTCCTAATAAAAGGGATTATCTATACTGTTTTTATACCACCCTCTCAACAAATACATCAGTTTTAGACGAAAATCACGCTGTTCATTTACAACAGTATTAATTATAATGTATTGTAGTGTACCGGTACATTGTTTTTGCATAATCTTTCATTGTTGGATGGAAATAAAGCGACATTAGCGTGGTATTAGCGTTTTCAACCCAGCGTTTTCACCGGAAAATGATAAATAATTGAAAAAGACGCTAAAATTCACGAGAAATTGCTTTGTTGTTGTTGTTGTTGTTGTTTTTAGATAAAGGGATATACACTGTATCATAAGCTTTGGATATTCCCTTCGCCGTCTTGAATATTAGACTAAGCGCTGTGGACATCATAACCCTTGGATATTCCCTTCGCTGCCTTGAATAAAGACTAAGCGCACCGCGTTTACAACAGAACACCTGTGAACATACAGAAGACAGTGCTCTTTTTGTATAGCGGTTGGTCTCGATTCAGAAGTACAGGGATATAACAACGAAACCAAATTGGTTTAAAATTCATTTACTATGACTAAGCTACTCATTTGGAAATGCTATCATAGCTTGATAAGCAAATCTATGCCCGACAAACAAAATGACACCAAAAAGGTATTGCCACCTCAGATGGTACCAATATCTGGCCTGGCCCATGGACTACTTAGCTTGTCACAACTATAACAACTTGTTAGTGATAACAAGTTTTATGAAACGAGGCCCAGGAGTCAAGCGCCAGAGAGCATCGCCATTGAGGAGGGACACAGTCAAAGAGCATAGAAGCTATATTTGGTAACAAATGCAGACAGAATAAAACTGACCAGAAAGAATATAATTATTATATTAGTGGAAAAATGAGCAAAGAAAATGGGATTACATCGGGATGCGAACCCAAGACCTCCGGAGATAGCCCGGTGCTCTACCGACTGAGCTATAGAAAGCCCTAGTTCAGTGTTCGTCCAAGAAACCCTAAGTTCTCAATGCTAAATTCTCAAAGCTATATTTTGGACACAAATTGATACACAATGTCACTGCAGATCCTCCTGTGAAAGTCTGATACACGGAGTATTACGGGAAATAGCTCGAAGGCAGAACGAACATAACGCACATAACATGCACAAGAGGGCGCCACAACCAAGGCGTGATTTCTCTTCTACGAACCACATAAAACTTGACTATACAACAAAATATCGAATCAAATAATGAACTTAACCTCAACTACTTCATTTTGAACAGAATGTTGGGAGTTGTACCTAATGTGTAACATAGGAGATGTATGTAAGTATGATACTCATCCCTTGACTATAACTTCTGTATACAAATTGATATAGTTTCCTCTTTTGAAAATAAACGTAGTTCTGGTTATGATGAGATAGATAATTTTGTACTTAAGGGTGTTATTTCCTCGGTTGCTGATCCACTTGCTCATATATTCAATTTGTCAATTCTTAACGGTGTGTTTCCCGATAAAATGAAATTAGCTAAAGTAATCCCAATATTTAAGGCAGGTGATAAGTTTGAAATCAGCAATTATCGCCCAATTTCATTATTATCGTCATTGTCCAAGGTCTTAGAAAAACTCATTTATAAGAGAATGATTAATTTTTTGAAGGCACATGAGGTTATTACGAATTATCAGTTTGGTTTTCGCGAGAAACATAGTACTACGCATGCTCTCTTGCATTTTGTTGATAGAGTTGTTCATGCAATTGATAACCATTCTCATTTAGTTAGTATTTTCTTGGACTTCTCCAAGGCCTTCGACACTATCAATCATGATATCTTACTTTATAAGTTATCGCATTATGGAATACGTGGGAAGGCCTTGGAGTGGTTCAGGAGTTATTTAGTTGATAGAAAACAATTTGCAACAATTAAAAACTATGATTCAGATGTCAGAGAAGTCAAATGCGGCGTCCCACAGGGAAGTCTTTTAGGGCCGTTATTGTTCATTATTTATATCAATGATTTTTGTCGCGTATCCGACAGCCTCTCTTTTATTCATTTTGCAGATGACACAAATGTATTTTTTACCCATAATGATATTGATTTTCTTGTTCATAAAATCAACATTGAGTTGAAGAAAGTGACAAATTGGGTCAGGGCCAATAGGCTATCACTCAATGCTCAAAAAACGAAATATATGCTTTTTAGTAACACTGTTGACAGTTTAAGTATGAATATAGTATTAGATGACTCTCATCTACAAAGAGTCTCACATACCAAATTTTTGGGTGTCATTGTGGATGACAAACTTTCCTGGAAATCACATGTTGATAATGTTTGTAATATAGTATCACGTAATATAGGTATAATAAATAGATTGAAATTTTATATTTCACAAAAATCATTACTTATGTTATATTCGTCGTTAATATTGCCTCATCTTAATTATGGAGTATTAGTTTGGGGCAACACTCATCAGAATTTATTAGACAAAGTGTTTCTTTTACAAAAGAAAGCTCTTCGTGTTATTTGTAATTCCTCTGTATGTTCTCATACAAATATGTTGTTTGCCTCCAACAAGCTCTTAAAAATGACAGATTTGTTTTTGTTTAATTTAGGGCAATTTATGTACAAGTATTGTAATAACTTGCTTCCATCTATTTTTGATTCTATGTTCCTCAAAAATCAATCATTTCACAAATATCCCACTAGGCGATCTGGTGAATTTCATTTACCTCTTTTAAGAACGATTTTTGCTAAAAACTCACTTATTTATGTAGGCCCAAATTATTGGAATTCTTTGAATCATGACTTAAAAGATGCTCCATCCATATACTCTTTCAAGAGGAGACTGAAGTCTTTTTTATTGCAATCGTATGACTCTACAATACTGAATTAACCTTTTGGCTTTTTTTTATACTAACCTGTTTACTTTGCCCCCTACTCGAAGAGGTTTGCAATGTTGTCATCTATGCCATTTTTTACCCATAGAGTCTAGTAGATGACTCTCCGTGTGCTACCTCGGTTCATATATCCCTCTATTTTCTATTTTCTTGTCTTTCTTCAAGGCGTCAAAATTTCGCTTTCCCCAGCAACTATCTTCTGTTTCTCTCGGCATGCTTCTGCCGAAGATCGCTGTTTATGTTTATGTTGTTTCTGTTGTTCTGTTACTGTTTCTGTCTCTTGTTTGCGTTCTTGTCTGCTATTTTGTCTTCAGTTCGTCAGTCTTGTCCGCCCGTTTTGTCCTTTACAACCTTTTCTTTAGTAGTTGTCTTGCTGTCTAGTCCTGTTTTATGTTAGTTCGCGTCTATGTAAATGTATTTATTTGTTAATCTAATTTCTAGTGGGCTTCCAGACTTCTTCCACTTAGTTATCTGTTTGTATATACGACGGTTCAATTTAGGATCTTTTCGTTGATGTTCTTCTCCAGAGGGACCCACATACTACAAGCTCTGTCTTTTTAGTGGGTCCCTCCATTTTTCGCATTTAAAACAACGGTATACATGTATTTCGCTTTGATCACTTATGTTTCTTTCTTGCAATACAATGTATGATTACTTTAGGTCCTCAATTGTTATACTCTTTTTATTTCACTATGTTCTACTTACCTTATTTTCTGCTACAAAATGAAGTGAAACATATGTTTTTTGTTGAAAAATGAAATAAACTTTGAACTTGAACTTGAACTAGTCGAATAAAATTTCTATAATCCACGTATCAGGTGTACATCGCCTTGTCACATAACACTTCCTGCTGACGGACATCATACCTTATTACAATCGAACGAGTGACATGTTAACATGCATACAAAGTAAACTTGCAAAATAACAAAATTCAAAACGCATGATTTACACCGCACCTAAGGATTCAGATGATATCCAGCGCAACATGTGGCTTTGATACTTGTACAGAACAGAAATTTACAGTTGGAGTTCAAGAGGCCAATCAGAGCTTGTATGGATCATGTAAATGCTGCTTGAGGTTCTGAATTGTAGAGTCAAGTGCATGTAGGGAACCCGGGGCAAAGAGGAACACAGGGCAAAGTGAAACACCCCCATTAAACCTATAAATATTCAATCTTGAATCTAAAGCTCGTGCACCAAGATCCCTTTAGGGATGCTCCATCTTTTGATATCAGAGCTGTGTAAATAAATAATTGTATGTGTGTCTTTAGGGAAAATAATTATCTGTTTTGCATACCTCAAAACCAACAATTGATGATTACATATTTTATGCCAAATTATCATGCATACCTGAAATAGTATCTCGAAAACCACGGTAACAACGATGCATGGATTTCAATTCAATTCAATTCAGTTCAAAATGATTTTATTTCCATATAAAGTAATACAAAGTATGTTAAGCTTCCATAAATCGTGATATCAGGGCTAGCAAATATTGGCCATCGTCACAGTGATGCGCGTTGGAAAAATTATACATGATTGGGGCAAAGTGGACGGGGCAAGGTGGAACATGTTAACTAATGGGCTTGTATGTAAAATGAAGTTTGGTGCGTTTCCACGCACGCCGCATGCCTTGCGTTTTGTATTCCACTTTGCCCCAATAGTCTGGGACAAAGTGGAATTTTCATACTTTTTTACAATTCACAGTAATTGATAAAACTGATAATTTGAAAACAAATTTTAGTTCCATTTTTTAGCGGTGGTCCTCAGGAAATAGTATAAACAAAAAATCTTGCTTTACTCTGCTTCGAATTCCCGTTTTGGCTGCACAAACATTTTTGGTCCACTTTGCTCCGGGCTACGTGGTGCTAATGCGTGTGTGTTAGTGGGGATTGCTCTCGAAATTATTATGGCGACAATCTTCCGTCTGATGGCTATCGGTTGTTTCTCTACACCTCGAAATAAGCCTTGAATTATACTCATTTTGTTTTGTTTGTTATGCATGTTATGTTCTCCTTATCATAGAGATACAATGTATGCCCATTACTATCAATTTCTTCTCATGAGGAAAATGTACTCTATAGGCTTTTTAGTAGTTCCCTCCATTTCCGACATTTCCCATAAACTGTATTATACAATTCAGTTACAGTCTTCCTATATTCATTTCCTATAGACTATGTTTTGTTTTACTGTATTGTTAAAAAATGAGCTGCATTGATTTTACTTGTTTATGAAAACGTCATATTATTGTACTTTATACTTTTGCTGGAAATGAAATGAAATGGAATGAAATGATAACTCAACACAAGAGTAAGAAAAATGACAAAGCAGACAGACAGAAAAACAAACAAACAAACGATGACAAATTCCCAAATTAGACCATGAGTCATAACAAGAACAGTAGCTACATTGCTTTCACTTGTGTATGAAAATGCCATATTATTGTACATTATACTTTTGCTGGAAATGAAATAAAATGGAATGACATGATAATTCAACACAAGAGTAAGAAAATGACAAAGCAGACAGACAAAAAAAAAACAACAAAACAAAACAAAACAAAAAAACACCAAGCAAACACAAACGAAGACAACTCCCAAATTAGACCAGTCATAACAAGAACATTGCCCTAACAGCATCATGATGTCCTGATACCGGTCTCACAATTGCACATGTGGTATGTATAGTATAATAATTATAGTAGAACGTATCGTTTCTAAGGGAATTAACTCCATATCGTAGGAAAGAAAGCCGATTAATAAACTAAACTGCATACTTTTGGGAAAAAAAGAAGAGTAGGCCTACGGTCTTTTCACAATTTTCTTCATCCGGCAAATGGACATGCCTCTCTTCAAATGTACCAGGTTCGGACTATCTACAAGACAGTCAGTGTTTGTTGATGTTCCCACAAAGTCACCTCCAAAAGAAATGAAAACGTGTTACATTGAACCAGGGACGTGAGGGAGGTGGGTCTCTTCCACCTCCATGGTTACAAGTCCTTTGTATCTGGATATCCACCATGGGAAATAAAACCGTTCGAGGATTTCACAGTAGGGCCATATTACGTGTGTCTATTAATGAAATGCCTATACCACTCACTTTGTTTGTTTGTTTGTTTTTGTCTTTCTTGGGGGTGAAAATTATGCCTATTGACTGTAATAAAAGTTATCAAGGGTGGACACTGGGAGAATGAAGGACTGACATTATGTTCGTAATTACTCGTCAGCAAAACTTATCCCATATACCTCGTACACGCACCACCTTTGCACAAAACGCTGTTATCTATTCTGGTCCTCAGCTTTGGAACAATCTGCAAATTGATGTTAATCTTCCCCAACTTATCTGTATTTAAAGAGGAAATCCAGTCCAAATATAAGTTAGTCTGATAAAAAAGAGAAAAAATCTTATACAGTTCAACGGTGAAAATTTGACTGAAATCGGATGAAAAACAAGGAAGTTATGACATTTTGCAGTTTTGCTAATTTCTTCAAAACGGTTCTTTTGCAAATAAGTGAGCTATCCACGTCATACCCTCACAATTTTCCATTGATAGTGCATGTACAAAAAAAAAAAAAAAAAAAATGGCGAAAATTCATTGTTTCTGTCATTGACGTCTGAAACATGACGTTATTCCTGGTTGAATAACTTCAGAATAGTGATCAGTTACATATACGAGGATTTGAGCCTCGGGCATAATTGCATTTTAATGAAAAACTGGAAATTTCACAATACAAGTACAAACTATTAGGTAAGTTGTGAGGGAATGACATGCTTACTTTTTCATTTGCATATTCATATTGACTGTTCAAGAAATGTTTTCCCAAAATAGTGAAACTTCAAAATGTCATAACTTCCTTATTTTCATCCGATTTCGATCAAATTCATATCGTTAAGCTCGTAATATTTAATTCTTTCTTATCAGACTAACTTATATTTGGACTGGATTTCCCCTATTTAAGCAAAGATTTAAAAAGCACCTTCTTGCATCTTATGCTGATTGATGATAATGACCTTTAATGACCAACGTGTGTATTTACGCATACTTGTACCGTATGTTACTACTCTCTCCGTTTTTGTTTCTTTTCTTCTCTTCCTTCCCCATCTCCCTCTTGTTTTTTGTTTCTCGATCACCTCAGTCCTTTATTTATTTTGAAATACACTGCATGATACATGTATATCATTTCCATTCATCTGCATGATTTTTTTTTTTTTTTTGGGGGGGGGGGGGGGGACCTGCAGCTGTGCTTGTCAAAGTTCCACACAACATTCCATGTAAACATCAATCTGGTTGTAATTATGCAAAACAATGTACGTGTCCCCACAAGGGGTTTGTATTGAATGGTTTGTGAAAATAGATTGAAATTGAATTGAATTGAATTGAATTGAATGGAATTGAATGTAACTGCCAACCACTTCAAAAAAAAACAGCAGGGGAAGCCACGTCCTCCGCCCGGTAACAGTCAGACTGGAGTGCAAACCAACAGTACAGCCTTGTAGGCCCCTACATGTTCATACGTAGTGTACCGTTGCGTTACAACAACCTGTACCTGAGGTCTGACTGGGATGAGCGCTTTGGACTAGCTCTACTATTACACTAGTAAACTAGTGTACGAATGAAGGTGCTTTTCGACAGTTTTGACGATCAGTAGCCCCTTATTACCTTTGAAACATTATCATCATGAATTTTTACAAACGGCAGACGTCACTGAGTGATCTCGAAATATTTCTGAAGACGTCCATAGAAAGGAATGAGGGAAATGACATCAGTGACGCGGTGAGGGAGAAGGAAGAGCAGTCGCCGTCGTACCAGCCGCAAATCTACGGACGGATATGCACAACCAAAAACCCCGAAACTCCTCCGGTGAATCTGTCCGACGTGCCCGGTCGGAAGACTGCGTTTCTCTTCGGCCCTGATACTGTGTTCGGGGCGTTGATTCGACACATTCATGATCCGTATGCGATGCTCTTGAAGTTGGGTTTCCTACCAGAGTACATCCACATGAAGGTAGGGTAATATTGTACAATACGAGACAATTTAAGTAGATTTCCCACATTGAGCCCAGACAGTTGCTTGAAGGAATGGATTGACTATTGTAGTCCCACTCGTATTAATCTACGTATGTTGTCCATATGCTAAAAGAACTGCCTCAATGACTATTGACCTTCTTGCTTTGACGTGGGATAGCTAATCTAGACAATGGGAAACAAAATCTTGCTTGTTGAACAAATGAAGAAAATGCTGTGAGACTGCAGTCGACTGCATGAATAATGTCTGACTCTGATGATGAACTGAGGAAATGTAGCCCAGATACTAACCACAACAGCGACCCCATCAAGGATCCGGGCTAACTCGGCCCACGGGACAACTCGTCCCACCCGTCGAGGGTGGGCCGAGTTGTCCCACCCGTTGGTATCGATAGTGATCGTGAGCGCTTGTCTGTGTTTGAGGTTATTTTGTCTTTGTGACGTCTTTTTTAACCGTAGGTAACTTTTATGGCATTGTGCTCAGTGGTTTCTGTAAAGAATATTTGCTAACTTTTGGGGGATACAACGACGTAAAAATGAAATTTCAGACGTTTTTATCGCGGTTCGCGATCCCCATAGGTTCACGTTCATTTCGCGCGGTGGGCTAACTCGGCCCAACTAAGTTTTAGCTGTTGTTTTGTCAGTAAATCTCCGTAAAACTATCAATTTTATCATGTATAAAGGTGTATTCAGGGTACCTTCAACTAATTTCATCTTCGAGGGAATTTAATTTTGCGCATGTTTGGGGAAATGTTGGATATTTGTTCGCATGGTTTCATCTTTGCCGTATCCGCACCGCACCGGTCTCGCCACCAGCAGCTCGTTCAAACATCACTGTGGCAGAGCTGAGCAGTGCCATGCCCATGCCCACTCTCGCCGAGGCACGGGGCGGCGCGGGGCACCCGCGCGAACGGCACAGAGGGAGCAGCCAGCCACTCCGTAAACGTCGCTACGGATACGGGCGGTGGTTGAAATTGGATGAAAGTGTTTATTTAATGAAAGTGTTTTGTGGTACATATTACTAAAATATGTATAACAGACTACCCCTACTGCAAATATCACAGGGCTAGGCCTTTTTATCTTGAAAGCCTGGACATTTGAAATGTCCTCTAAACCCAATATGTGATATTACATGGGAATTTGGCCATTTACGACCATTTTCGGTAGGGTAAATTTGCCATTGAACATTTCGGGAGCAAAATTTCTTTGGTAACCCAAGATAATATAGGTAAATGTCTGTCAATACACAAAAATTGGTGCCATTCCTAGGTGGGACGAAGGGTGATCCGTGACCTTGAATTTGGCACATTTTTCATTTTTGTCAACTTTGAGGGCGCTCTCCGTAAAAACGGTGGGCATGAATGCGCCAATTTTTTTCAAAAATTACTGAGCAAGTTAAAGCCTTCAATAGCATAATATTTTAGAACCTAAGGTGATGAAATGTGGAAGATATTAGCCTCTAAATATGCATCAAAATTGTGGAAATTAACATTTAACACCATTTTCGGTGACCTCGTGCACGTTAACGAAAAGTCAATTTCGCGTCACAGTCAGTTTTTCTTGCAAAGACTATAAAGTTCTCTCAATTTCCTGAAAATGAACACTTTTGCATAAATATCCATGCCACCACAATCAATCAAAAATGCCTAATTTTCTTTCAACTAATTTTTCTGAATGCGCACCAGTTGCTATGTGAGGCTGTATCTTAGCAACCAATTGACCTTGGGGCAAAATATTTTGGGATTCTCCGTCAGACACTTTGGGGAACATTAATTTGGTGCGATTTTAAAGAAAATCGGAGGGGGTCGGGTGACAACTTTTCTGAAAATTGGATGATTTGACGTGGATTGACCCTTATGTAAATATGATTTATAGAGATAATTATTGACATCGATGTAGAGTTCTAGGGCAATTTGTCAATCACTTGCATTAAAAAACATCTCGACGGAAGAATTTCATGAATTTGAAGAAATAATGTTATACCAGTACTGAAATGAATGGAATATATAACCTTGTAACGAAAGCAGCAGATAAAGCAGTAGTAAATTACATTGTGATTGAAGTACATCTATGTAGCAACCTATCACTTTATCATTGAATTGTCATATGTAGACTGCACCTTGCTACTAACAATGAATACTATTGGCCCTGAAATTAATTTTACATTAGTACATGTATGTTCTTTCTTTCTTTTACGCCCAAGTACCAGGTATTACTTCTCTGGCAGGATAGACCAGTAAACTCTGTGGTATTGAATTGCATGCAGACTTGTGCAGGATGGATACTGCATGCTAGTATAGTAGGGCCTGGTAGGGGAAAATATGACCAGGTAAGCTCTGAGATTGTACTGTACACTGTAGTACTAGTTTTGGAACTACATTGCATTAAAGATCAAAAGTGGGATTTTTTTTTTTTTTTTGTAACACCTAGAACTTTCGACAAAGCTTAACATTTGCTAATATTTCACATTTTTTCTTACCTACGCCTAAAATTGTATTATGATGGCCTGTAGGCCCACGGTAAGACAGCAAACTTGAATTTGTTGAGCTTCTTGGCTATTTCATTCTTTTCAATCTCAGATCATTATATTTTGTTCAGTTTGTAATTGTATAGATTCATAGGTTGACACACATTCTCATTGACCTGTATGCTGTTTCTTTTTATCGCCCTCATTGCTTTCCCATTCATGTGTTCATCCCTTTCACACCACACCTACTCTTTTGTTTAACATTCCATATTAAGTTCGGTAGTCCAAACTTAACTTCCCTTGTCCAGTCGGCCACTACATTGGGATGTTCGACAGTGACATAGAAAAAGAAGAAGTTCTCACCTCAGCTTGTTGACACCTTCGTCCAGTTTATTTTCATTTGTAGTCATAGTGAGTTGGGTTTTTACATTTTAGTTGGTCTCTTCCATTTCTGTTACTCTCAATTTCAATTTCAATTTACATGTATTTTCATATTTCTCATGAAAATAGTACAGACAAAATAAAAATGTACAGCAGTCTGTCTCAGCATGAAGTCAAAGGTGAGTTTAGAATTTGGCTATGGTACTAGAAATATGATGGGGCCTATACATACCAGCAAGTTTGTTCAGCTGCAACTCGTACATGGAGAATAAGCTCATCAGGAGTCACATTCCAGCAGGGCTCCTAGTTAGAACCAGACTGTGTGACCATGGTAACCGGCAAGCTGCCACGTACAAGGATTCTGAAATCAGGTACAATAATGAAGGACTTGTGGAATGTAACAGGCAGGCTGATCAATACCTGCATTCCTGGTTAGGATCCCTCCGGAGTAGAAGAATAGACTTAAGGAAAAAAAGCAACAAGTTTACTACCAGGTACCCGGTATGCACTTGCGTGCCGTAGCTGCTAATAAGATGTTGCTTTAAGGCTGCGTTCACATAGAAGTATACTATTCGGGTATTCGGGCTCGTTTTTCGAGGGCACACGAATAGCTTGAATCGAACGATAGGATTTCCTCACACCTGTTCACATAGGAGGGCACTATTCGAAAGTACCGAATAACTGCGAAAAGTATAGCAAAGTGGGAATTGAGCTTGTTCGATTTTCTTGCAGCGTATACCATCTCTCGTTTATGAAATAATGACACTTTTGGTCTGGATTTGCCCTTTAGCAAAAATAAGCATGTAGACTGACATTCTGATGCAGTTTAAAACTTGTTAGTAAGATTTGCTGGGATGTAGGAGGAAGAAATCCTCACTGCATGGGATGGTGAGTTGACGGTGCGGGTGATGGTGTACTCGGTGCCCGAATAGCGAATAGCGAATATTTTTATGTGAACGCAGCCTAAGGCTGCGTTCATTAGGCTGCGTTCACATAGAAGTATTCGGTATACGGTATTCGCTATTCGCTATTCGCTATGCGCCATCAAGTCGACCCAGTACACCATCACCTGCACCATCCGGATTTCTTCCTCGTACACAACCATCCCAGCAATCTTATTAAAAATTTCTAAACTGCATCAGAATGTCAGTCTACATGCTTATTTTTGCTAAAGGGCAAATCGAGACCAAAATCGTCATCATTTCATAAACGAGAAATGGTATATGCTGTTCGAAAATCGAACAAGCACGATTCCCACTCTACTATTCTATGCTATTCGGCATTTTCGAATAGTGCCCTCTTATGTGAACCGGTGTTAGGAAATCCTGTCGTTCGATTCAAGCTATATTTGTGTGCCCTTGAAAACGAGCACCGTATACCCGAATAGTATACTCCTATGTGAACGCAGCCTAAGACTGTAAGAGTATGTTTGAAAGAAGGTGGTGCGGTGCAGCATATTGGGAAGTTCATTCCAATAATTAGGCCCATGGTGAACATAATACACAATGTATTTTTTGTTTTGTTTTGTTTTGTTTTATTGTTTTTTGCGTAAATTGTTTCGGGTACATGGAAGGTGATATGCATCCTTCTGACATGTTGGATATTGGTCCTATTAGTTAATTTAGATATGTTAAGTTTATGTAAATTATGTTTATGACTTGAAGCATGCAGGACTAATGTTTACATTGCTATCCATGTGCAAATTCATAGAGCAAAAATCAACAAAACACTGATGTGTACCCGGTACCTCCAACTTCATAATAAATGGGATCTGGCTTCTACACTGTGTAGCTATGGAGTAAGTTCCTGTTGGTTTGTTGGGCCATCTCTGGTGTGCTTTGGATATCCTTTCAGTCCCTTAATATGTTTTGCAAAGTCTCCGTGGCCATGCCTCAATCTTGTAAGCTGCTCTTTTTTCTAATCTTTACTGTAATTCTTATTTTGACTATTTGTAATCATTTTGATTTATGGTTATTTGTCTTATACTGTATTGCAATCAGTGGAAAACCAATAAATACAAAAAAGATCAACAAAACACCTAACAATAATGTCAGAGCATTAATGTGACCAGAAACTATTTTTTTTTTTGTGTAGCTTTGGTTTGTTGTTGTTGTTTTGTGTAGCTTTCCATATTTGTAGTTTACTTTTCAGACATACCCCTAATGAATTATCCACATTTAGTTTTCCACACAACCTAATTCTCTCCACTCACCTCCACACCTATGTCCTCAAACTCTTTTGATATGTTTCCATTCATGTTCAACTTCACCTTGTGATCACCTGTAGGCCCTACCTTTATTTTCCATCGGTTCCTTCGGTCCTCGGGTGAAACTACTTTCCTCCTTTCGTTTTGGTTGATTTGTCTATCTTATGATTTTAATATGTAAATTAACTACCCTGGAAAAAGTAAGAGGGTAGAATTAAGAAAGAGTCTACCACAGGAACTGACCGAGAACAGATCTGCTTTCTTCAGCCCCTACAGCTATAGTGAATATTCAGTTTTGAGAGGACATTGTCTGGTTTTGCGGAGTGACTGAGCATAATGTTGGACACCGAAATGAGTGTTACAATAATGCAACATTTCATGAAGTGTATCTGGATTGACATATGTACAATAATCTCATTTCCTGCGATGCACCTCACCTGGGGCAGAGTTCATCAATTGGCAACTATCTGGTAAACTACATGTATGTTTTACAGGTAGGTCAAGAGGTGAAAATCTAGAAGAAAGCAAACTATCGACTGAAGTAGGCCTATTAACTGAAGTAGGACTGAAGTCAGTGTCGTAATGGTTCCATGACATTTGCTCCTGCAACAATTGTTCACTTGAAATTCTGCATGCTAAACCAAACATAAATTCTACAAAGGAGCATTACTCTAACCCTACTCCTATCACAATCCTAACCTTGATCCCAAGTCCTTGGAGAAAATAATACACCAGAGCAATTGTTACAAGGTCACAGGAACAAATGTTGTATTACCGTTATAACACACTATAAAATGTGGTGGAATTAAATTTACATTTTATTTTTATGAATGCACACTATTCACTGATGATGAAGTGTGATGACTCTAAAAAAAAGATGATGTTTTTGTCACATATGTTTTTTAATCCATAGTACAGCGCTACTTGAGACTTTTTTTTTTTATTAAAGATATCAAATTTGTCTACATTGAACATCAGTGTAGATATGCACACACTAGTTGTTCTATGCTAAATATGAATTCGGGAAAAAAAAATACTGGTGTGCAATTCACATGAAGTATGCAGTGTTTCAAATCAAATCTCATTTGACACTTGACAAACACATTGATCACGCATAAGAAAAGAATGGGTTAATGGAAGAGTGAAAGAGAGACGGGGAAAGGAAGCGGAAATATTGGCAGTAGGCGATCTATAGAGCCAGACGCGATCTATAGAGCCAGACGAAGAATCATAATAAAATACAGAACTTTACAATGCAGTTGTGGAAAGAAAGCTTTGTACACAGATGATACTTGGTAATGTGATAATTGAAAATGAAAGTATTATTTCAAGTCAAATGAGAATGTTCTGTTATTCAAGAAAAAAAAAATAGAGAGGAAATAATAAAGTAATAGATGTTAAAATGACAAAACAAAACAAAACAAAACATACTTTACATGCTCACATTAATATTATTCAACATTTGCTGTGATCTTGCAGTCTTGGAAAGAGCAGTACCGGTACATTGTAATCAAGGGCAGGCAGGGCAACAGTCGAAAGGATGCAATGGCCACAAAACAACAGATTCTTTCGTGAAGGAAGATGAGAGCTTATATGCATGACCTTACCAATGCCTACCAGTGCATGTTGTAATGTTTCTTTTGTGACCCTGCATGACTGCAAATTATGTAACACTTTGAGTACCGTGCTTGAGAAGGAAGACCATTTGAGAAGCTATTCATCTTTGCTGCTTGTTGAAAAAAAAAAATGTGCATGAATTCAACAGTATGAGTGCAGGACAAGCAAGGATTTCAGAATTTTATAATCAGCCTTGTTTTGTACAAATAAATAAAAATGTAAAAGATTAACACATATAATAGGGCTAAGGCATGGAAAAGATTAAGATATGAAGTCCAAGTTTGGTTCATTAGATCATCACAGTATACATAACATAGCTAGAGGGAGAGAGAGGTATACACTGTATATACAGTACATATAAAAAAAAGAAGAAAATTACAAAAAAAAGAAAAAGAAAAAGAAAAAGAACTTGACGTTTGGCCATTATCGTGCAGGTACAGGTGGCAGAGGATTTTTCTCTTGAATTAGGGTAAGGATTCCCATGGCAAAAATGGCAATGTCATCAAAACAAAAACAATTCCTTTTTATTTTTGAAAATACACACAAAAGGTAGGCCCTACAATCATAAACAAGGCCAATCTAGCTAGCACTACATTTCATTACCGGTTTCATGATATCAACCATTCAACCAAACCATCCATATCTACAGGTCAAATAACTGACCACTGGATATCAAACAATTTATTAATTTCCACGGTAATGCCCATAAACAGACTCACCCCTTTGACTTTTGCTTGTTTGTTTTTACTATTTATTGGACAGAAATAACTTATGAGTAGAACGCAGATCTATACATAAAATCAGCAACAACAACAGCAACAACAAAACATTTAACAGTTAAAGTCAAATGCATATAATGACCTTCATGTAGTTCACATCGAATGATCTGCTATTTTTACATAATTTGATTTCTTCTCTACTGGGGATACGGGTACGGAGTGGCCGGCTGCTCCCTCTGCCGCTCGCGCCCCACGCGCCGCGCCCCGCCGCCGCGCCTCCCCGAGTGGGCATGGCGCTGCCAGCTCAGCTCTGCCACTGTGTGTGTGAGCGAGCTGTGGCGAGACCAGTGCGGTGCGGACACGGCAAAGATGAAATCATGCGAACAAATATCCAACATTTCACCAAACATGTGCAAAATTAAATTCCCTCGAAGATGAAATTAGTTGAAGGAACCCTGAATACACCTTCATACATGATAAAATTGATAGTTTTACGGAGATTTACTGACAAAACAACAGCTAAAACTTAGCTGGGCCGAGTTAGCCCACCGCGCGAAATGAACGTGAACCTATGGGGATCGCGAACCGCGATAAAAACGTCTAAAATTTCATTTTTACGTCGTTGTATCCCCCAAAAGTTGACAAATATTCTTTGCAGAAACCACTGAGCACAATTCCATAAAAATTACGGTTAGAAAAGACGTCATAAAGACGAAATAAACTCAAACACAGACGAGCGCTCACGATCACTATCGATACCAACGGGTGGGACAACTCGGCCCACCCTCGACGGGTGGGACGAGATGTCCCGTGGGCCGAGTTAGCCCGACCCCCCCATCAAGTACTAGTACAATAGTAGAGTATCACAGCGCTCCGCCGTGGGGTTATCCAGATACTTTACTAGATCTAGATGTCTAGACTTGAGGTTTAACTTTCTATGAGATAATTAGAAGCCACCTACATGAAATATTATAGAGCATACAATTCTAAGAGGAATTACATGTCTGTTTAAATAAAATCAATTTGTTTTTTGATAAACTTTGAATTGCTTGTAGTGGGGTGGCTTAGTGACAAATATACTGATAATCGTGACACGCCGGACAAAAGTGTCATTTTTTCCTCAGACATTTGTATATATATGAGGATCAAAATTAGGGGGTGCTCCAAGAAATCCGCTAACAGAAAAAATGAGAAAATGCCCTTAATTTGTACATAACAATAATGTCTGAATTCAAAGACTATACACAGGGCATTCAGTACAATGCAATGCAATGTACATGGTTGCTAGTCTTAAAATTCAGACCCATAATGCGACATATTATGTGCATGTTTACAGTAATACACCATTTTTACTGGTTTTCCTATGGTAACAGGTGGTTAGTCTGTGTTGCAGACCTGAGGGAGGTGTGTTGGAATAGTCCAGTTTTCTTAAGCACCTTTTCATTAAATAATTTGATATAATTTCTGGTAAAGGATTTTTTTTTAGTACTGTCTACCTCCTGTAGAGAAATGGCAAAGAGTGACATATAACTCTGGCTCAGATACTTTAAATCTTGGGCAATGACTGAGCCAGGTGTAGGACTATGTCACAGCTCATTTTTTCTCCCAGAACTACTAGTTTACCAGCAGTAGAAGAGCTGCATATTCCATTGAGAACTTAAGGTTTTGGGTATTGCCCTACATATTTCCTAACAAATTTAACCCGTTTCCTCCAATATTGTGTGAATTCCATAGGTTTAGTGCAGGGATTACCTGGTTCCCGTAAGCAATTTTTATAGTCTGCACTTCCCCTCTCTATATGTTTCTTATTTCTTATGGGGGTTATTCAAATGTTTAAAAAGGTTAAAAGTTTGTTTTCATAGATGAAGTTGAATTTAGACAATTTGAATATTTTTAAAAATATGTTGATATTTGTAATTTCACTCATAAAGACTTAAAGCGGTTTGAATATTTTTGGTCTGATAGCTATGTATAGACATGTTATTAAAAAGTAAAAGCAATGTTTGATTGGTTCACATTATCCAAAGAGGGAGGGATGTAGTTGGCTGGGGAACAAAGTCTATGGGGAAGTTTAAAAAGTTGATAGAAATAAAACAAAATCGGCATAGAGCAGAATCTAAATCACAATATAATATGACAAAATTCCCGACCCCAAAGGCGGTTGATTCTATGATGCTTTATGTCAAAATACATTCCACCCAAAATACATGTGATTGATAGGAGGAAAAAGTATAGTACATTAAAAACAATATAGTTCAACTAACCCCATTAGTCCAGCAGCATAATGAAATGATTGTTAAGTTTTATCGCCTTGTCAATTGAAGATGATGTTACATAATGATAATTATCAAAGTCAGCTAGATCTACTAGTATATCAAGAAACCAAAAAGAAGGGGTGGGGTGGGGTGGGGAGAGAAGAATGAAGTAAGTTATTAGTATCTGTAGTTTTGGTTTTCAGTATATTCATTTTAATTTCCTTAATTTCCGTTAGGTCATCATGGATTGGAGCATTTGTGTACTAGTAATCTGCCAGGAACAAACACAAGAAAAACTTAAGGTCCTATATATACACTTTTGGGAGAGTGACTTGAAAAAAATGTTCAGGATATCACATTTTATGCATAATATGTGTAGGTCTGGGGGCATTTCATGAAGCATTTTGTCCGACAAGTTGTCGGACAAATTTGCTCTCTGCCAATCAGATGCAAGGATTTCTGTAGTTTGTAACAGTTTGTCAGAAAAATATCTGACCAAACTGCTTCATGAAATGCCCCCCTGTTGTATCACAAGACATCCTACAGTACCATATACAGTTTTTGCAATCAGAGCAAACATATAAAGAGATATCAGTATTTTTCTCATTAAAGCATAAATGCGGACGGTTTAGTCTGGAAACATGTTATCATAGAAATATTGTTCACATTTTGTGTTATTAACAATACTTAACATTGATTATACAGATTCATTTTGTTACAGAGGTTCTTTCTGTCCGTAACTCACACTTAAGAATAATTTTCAAGCACTAATTTTGGGTTTTTGCCTTTAATTATCCACAAAAAGGAGGACTCAATGCATAAAAGGTGTATGCTTTATTTTTGGAAAATGTTGAGGAGATCAGGAAAATTATATATATTGATGTAGATTTTGGACCTGAAGGAGCAGTTGAAGCATTTTTAAGAAACAATGCCTTGTGGCATCGTTCTTATCATCAAAAATTAATAATGACAAACTCAAATGAAAATTGGAGGGGGGAAGAAAAGATGAACATAATGACATGAGACAGCTTGGAAAAGATTAAACGCTAAAATAGACAGTGCAGCCTCTTTTCTCAGTTCATACTTATCCAGAGTGTGTGCTTTTTTTCCAGTACCGGTATTATTATTTAGATAGGTTAGGGGAATCCCTTTGAATTGTGTGATGCATCATTTTAAAGCTTACAGTCTGCTCTTTCAGAATCTGTCCTTAAAGGACAAGTCCACCTTCATGCACACGTGGATTCAGTGAATACAACAACACTAGTAGGACACATCACAGAAAGCCCAGAAAAAATCGTACAATCCGCTTAAAAGCTATGATTCCCTAAGGTATCTGCACAGTCGCGGCTGGATGAAAAGACCACCACAGTGTATGATGTCACATGCGCACATTCTAAGGAAAATAAAATGAGAATTTCACAAAACCATACTTTTTGAATAAAGTTCACATAGTTTCTTTGACTTGCTACTGACGTATGTCAAGGGTAATATTATTCCCCCTGCCTTCTGAAAGAGAAGTCGAGTATCCTTTTGTAAGCGAAAATAATTTATGTTGAATTTTCTTTATTCATTCTTTATATCGTTGTACACATGTGACATTACAAGGTATAGTAGTCTTCTCATCCAGCCTCGACTGCATGAGCAGAAACTTCAAAAATTCACAACTTCAGAACGGATTGCCCAACTCTCCTCAAACTCTCACCGATGTGTTCCACCATCGTTGCTGCACTCACTCAACCCACATGCTATAAAGGTGACAAATCTTTGTCTGGCGACTTGTTTGTTGATCAATTATACCAACCCTGATGGAAATCTCTTCAAATTCATAAGTTCTGAAGTCTCCTTTAAGTTTAACCAAAATCTATATATGTAGTTGCCATGGCAACATACCACTTAACACTAATGAAAAGTATTTCAAACCTCTATACATCCCGTCGATCAGTTGTACCTATTCAAATGGAATCTCTTCCAAACTGGAAAATAGCCTCCTGTCACTAACTTCAATTAAAAACCCTAGTTTTGGGTTGCCATGGCAACGCACAAATCAACAATTATATTGACTCCTGGTTTATACTCTTGGTACCTTCTATACAACGTTCATATCAAATTTTGTGAAAAATGAATCTTCCTACCTGGAGAAATAAACAAAAACATGATTTTTAGAAAAAGTTCATTGACCTTTGACCTTTGACCTTTGGAAAATTCACTCCAAATTCAATCAAAATATTTTCCTTGTTCTCAATATTCTTCCTGCCAAGTTTTAGCCAGATTGGATATTCCTGACCTGACAAATAGCCAAAAAA